>NC_083569.1:55399648-55721314 GCF_027579695.1 Neoarius graeffei | reverse complement strand
AGTCTTTGTGTGCGCTGTGAAGTGGTTTGAAAAAATGAAATCGGAATCGGCCAAAATCGGTATCGGCAGGTCACACTCCATGGAAAATCAGAATCGGCCCAAAAAATTGCAATCGGTGCATCTCAAGTAAAAACTAAACTTTAACTTAAATTTTGGTGAGTAATTTTCATAAATTTAAAAGACAGGTTTTCCACCAACATCAAGCCCAGCAAACTAATGGCCTGCCCTGTAATGTAAAGTTGGGTCGAGGAATAAAACCAGGCAGGGTTCTGGTAAAAATTGTTTTAGCTGTCTTCTCTTAAAGAACTTAAAAGAATTTAGATTGAACTGAATAATCTCAAATGCTTCTTGTAGCTTTAAAATAGTCCCAGCAGGTGACTCTGAAGAAAAATACTGTGCATTTGAACACTGCCCGCTGTAAACACTTTGCATACACCCCAATGACCGACTCCACCGACCGCCACGACTCCACCGCGCACGATTCCCTCATCGGCACAGTGGAGCACCACAAATTGCTACCTGGTCTGTGGGAAACACTGCTATCAGTAGCTCAACAATGAAACTATTAGGGCTGATCGATGAACTATTTCATGATGTCTCATCAATGGCATGATAAGAATTATGTGAGACAAACTATTACACACACACTTAAGGGCAGACGAGCAGCTGCATTCATGATTTGTACGTTGTCTCTAATACTCGACTGGGTTTATGCCGTGTTTCCTCCAAATTTCAAACATGGCTAACAGAAACGCTCTAACCGTTTTGTTGAAACACAATGCCATATTTATACAGTCGTGCTTGAAAGTTTGTGAACCCTTTAGAATATTCTATATTTCTGCATAAATATGACCTAAAACAACATCAGATTTTCAGACAAGTCCTAAAAGTAGATAAAGAAAACCCAGTTAAACAAATGAGACAAAAATATTATACTTGGTCATTTATTTATGGAGGAAAACAATCCAATATGACATATCTGTGAGTGGCAAAAGTATGTGAACCTCTAGGATTAGCAGTTAATTTGAAGGTGAAATTAGAGTCAGGTGTTTTCAATCAATGGGATGACAATCAGGTGTGAGTGGGCACCCTGTTTTATTTAAAGAACAGGGATCTATCAAAGTCTGAGCTTCACAACACGTTTGTGGAAGTGTATCATGGCATGAACAAAGGAGATTTCTGAGGACCTCAGAAAAAGCGTTGTTGATGCTCATCAGGCTGGAAAAGGTTATAAAACCATCTCTAAAGAGTTTGGACTCCACCAATCCACAGTCAGACAGATTGTGTACAAATGGAGGGAATTCAAGACCATTGTTACCCTCCCCAGGAGTGGTCAACCAACAAAGATCACTCCAAGAGCAAGGTGTGTAATAGTCGGCGAGGTCACAAAGGACCCCAGGGTAACTTCTAAGCAACTGAAGGCCTCTCTCACATTGGCTAATGTTCACAAGTCCACCATCAGGAGAACATTGAACAACAAATGGTGTGCATGGCAGGGTTGCAAGGAGAAAGCCACTGCTCTCCAAAAAGAACATTGCTGCTTGTCTGCAGTTTGCTAAAGATCATGTGGACAAGCCAGAAGGCTATTGGAAAAATGTTTTGTGGATGGATGAGACCAAAATAGGACTTTTTGGTTTAAATGAGACGCATTATGTTTGGAGAAAGGAAAACACTGCATTCCAGCATAAGAACCTTATCCCATCTGTGAAACATGGTGGTGGGAGTATCATGGTTTGGGCCTGTTTTGCTGCATCTGGGCCAGAACGGCTTGCCATCGTTGATGGAACAATAAATTCTGAATTATACCAGAGAATTCTAAAGGAAAATGTCAGGACATCTGTCCATGAACTGAATCTCAAGTAAAGGTGGGTCATGCAGCAAGACAACGACCCTAAGCACACAAGTCGTTCTACCAAAGAATGGTTAAAGAAGAATAAAAAGTTAATGTTTTGGAATGGCCAAGTCAAAGTCCTGACCTTAAGCCAATCAAAATGTTGTGGAAGGACCTGAAGCGAGCAGTTCATGTGAGGAAACCCACCAACATCCCAGACTTGAAGCTGTTCTGTACGGAGGAATGGGCTAAAATTCCTCCAAGCCGGTGTGCAGGACTGATCAAAAGTTACTGGAAACGTTTAGTTGCAGTTATTGCTGCACAAGGGGGGTCACACCAGATACTGAAAGCAAAGGTTCACTAGTCTGGCTAACGCGACTGCAAAGCTCTACGAGCTATTAGTCTGGCCAAGATATTAAGCCCAACCGTTTCCCAGAGCCCGTGGTTGACCCGCCTCCCTGAAATGCCTCAGTTTGCTACTGGTCAAAGCCAGAAAAGGCTGTGACGAAGCTTAAACCAAATCACATCACTCTTTCCTCTGACGTATGTGACGCGACGGGGCTAACTGGTAGATTAAACTCTTACCGAAGCCGGTCGGGAGCAAGGTGAAAACGTCCTTCCTTTCAATAAATACCTCCAGGGCTGCTCTTTGCTTCGTTTTCAATGAGAATTTGCTCCATTTTCGTAATGTTTCTAGTGAATGAAGCGCTTCCGGCATAGATTCTGTAAACAATCTATGGCTTCCGGTCGCAGTTCTACTACGTCACTGCCTTGAACATGCCTCTACCCAGGGCCGTTGGAGATGCTCAAAGTTGATTGGTTCCCGATTTTTCGGGAGCTTGGAAGAGCTGTAGATAGCTTGCCTGGCCAGACTAAGCTCGCAACAGGCCCTCATGGTGCGTCACGCTTAGGATGGGCAGGCCCAGGCTAAAGGTTCACATACTTTTGCCACTCATAGATATGTACTATTGGATCATTTTCCTCAATAAATAAATGACCAAGTATAATATTTTTGTCTCATTTGTTTAACTGGGTTCTCTTTATCTACTTTTAAGACTTGTGTGAAAATCTGATGTTGTTTTAGGTCATATTTATGCAGAAATATAGAAAATTCTAAAGGGTTCACAAACTTTCAAGCACCACTGTAGTTCGGTCATCTGTCCTTTTGTGTAGTTTGTACCCTGATGAGGCAATATATGCTTAGTCTATCTACTTTTTGTTCCTGATCCAAAGGCATTTTGTGAAGAAATAATGACAGAGTAAATAATTCACCTTGTCCCGGCTGTATTTCACATGTGCTTTCTCAGTCATGATGTTTAACTGATGTGTAGGCAGTGGCGTAGCCAGGATTTTTTACATGGGGTGGCCAAAGGGGGGCCAAGGATATACAAGGGGTGGCCATGCTGTGACTAAATAAGGGGGGAGGGGTGTCCAGGGGTCCTCCCCTGAGAAATTTTGAATTAGCTAGATTTGATTTCCTGTATTCTGATGTATCTGGTGGCATATCTGGTGCCTAACTCATGAACAAAACCCATCTGAGCCAAGAGGTCAGAAATTAATGTATGAATTTATGTAACAAAGCATCTGCAAAACAAAGAAACCATCCAACTTGTTTACTCTAGTTAAGTATCAGGATTTTAACGATCACTACTAAACTGCAAAAGTAAAAACTAAAAGATCACCTGTCCCAGGCACCTGGGAAGTAGTAAGGATATTAGTCAGGCTTGAATAAAGAGTGCTTTGCTCAGGAAAAGGAAAATACTTGTATACTTAACTCATACATACAACATATGTAAACACTTACAACATGTTGTGATATTGTCCATTTTAAGTACTGTACAAACTAAATGTGTTGAGTTACAAAATGTGTGCACGCGCGCGAGTGAGTGAGTGAAAGTGTTACACTGATGTAACACATGACACAGATGAGGTGTAGTGCATGAGTGGTGTGTGTGTGTGTGAGGGGGAAGTATGTGCACTGCATGTAGATATAGATGAGCTGTAGTATACGAATTGTGTGTGTGTGTGTGTGTGTGTGTGTGTGTGTGAAGATATATTACATGTAAATACAAAAATGAAGTGCATAAGTTGTGTGTGTGTGAGAGTGTACGTTCAGAGTGCATGAGTGTTGTGTGTGTTATATGTGAATATAGAAATGTAGTGCATGGGTGGTGTGTGGGTGAGTGTGTGTTCAGAGTGCATGAGTGGTGTGTGTGTTGAGAGTGCACGAGTGTTGTGTATACCAGTGAGTGTGTTACATGTAAATATAGAAATGTAGTGCATCATGTATGAGTGGTGTGTGTGTGTGTGTGTGTGTGTGTGTAAGAGAGGGTGTGTGTTGAGAGTGCATGAGTTGTATCTTATAGTGAGTGAGAGAAAAACATAGTGTGTGTTAAGAGAGTGAAGTATGTGTTCATATATGAGAGAGAGAGTTAAGACAGTGCATGAGTGTTACATTTAAATATAAAAATTTAGTGCATGAGTTGTGTGTCTGTGTTGAGAGTGTATGAATGTTACATGTAGAAATGTAGTGCACAAATTGTGTGCGTGTGTGAGAGTGAGATAGACAGTGTGTTAAGAGAGTGCATAAGTGTTGTGTATGAGTGAGTGTGTTACATATAAATATAGAAATGTGGTGCATGAAAGGGGTGGGGGGTAGTCTGGCTAACGCGACTTCAAAGCTCTGCGAGCATTTGGTCTGGCACAGATATTAAGCCCAACCGTTTCCCAAAGCGCGTGGTTGATCTGCCTCCCTGAAATGCCTCAGTTTGCTACTGGTCGAAGCCAGAAAAGGCTGTGACGAAGCTTAAACCAATCACATCACTCTTTCCTCTGACGTATGTGATGCGACGGGGCTAACTGGTAGATTAAACTCTTACCGAAGCCGGTCGGGAGCAAGGCGAAAACGTCCTTCCTTTCAATAAATACCTCCAGGGCTGCTCTTTGCTCCGTTTTCAATGAGAACTTCCCGTTGAATGCTTTCAATACAGCATCTACCGCTGTGTCAAAGGCTTGCCGCTGCTCCATGTTCGTAATGTTTCTAGTGAATGAAGCGCTTCCGGCATAGATTCTGTAAACAATCTATGGCTTCCGGTTGCAGTTCTACTACGTCACTGCCTTGAACACGCCTCTACCCAGGGCCGTTGGAGATGCTCAAAGTTGATTGGCTCCTGATTTTTTGGGAGCTTGGAAGAGCTGTAGATAGCTTGCCTGGCCAGACTAAGCTCGCAACAGGCCCTCGTGTTGCGTCACACTTAGGATGGGCGGGCCCAGGCTAGGTGGGGGGGAGAGTGTGTGTTGAGAGAATGCATGAGTGTTGTGTATGTATGAGTATGACAATTATTAATCAATGTGTACTCCCACCAGTAACACACAACATCTCACACACATTAATATAAACATCACACAACATCTCTACATTTTCTCGATATCTATCTCATATCTATCTGTGTGCACACAGCACAAATCCCACTGTAGCCGGATAGCTATAAAAGACGCATATTTAGGGGCGTCGTGGCTCAGGTGGATAAGGCGCCATACCATAAATCAGGGGACCCGGGTTCGATTCTGACCCGAGGTCATTTCCCGATCCCTTCCCGTCTCTCTCTCCCACTCATTTCCTGTCCTGTCTCTACACTGTCCTATCCAATAAAGGTGCAACAAGCCCAAAAAATATCTTTAAAAAAAAAAAGACGCATATTTATCTATACGGTTGCATTTACATGTAAACGAAGGTTTCAGTCACTGAAAACGGATACTTTCAAAAACCCCGGGCAAAGTGGAGATTTCTGGAAACTCTGAATTGTCTGAGGACAGAATTGTAACTGGATGTCCACAAAGTGAGAAAACTTTAAGAGAGTATAAGAGATGAATAACTTGCATCCCAAATTAATCGCATGTTCACGTAGTTCGTAGGTTGTTGTGTTGTCGGACTAGACCATGACTATCTGATACCACCACCGTCACGACAACCTGCTCATCCACCTGCTGCTTGAACGCGCGAAATGTTTGTGCGCTACGTAGGGTTGGGCGGTATTACGGTAAGAAGGTATCCCGAGGTATCCAAAAGTACCAACGGTATCGGTCTCATTACCGTCATTTAAAAAAATATATATAATATCTAAATAAATATGGAGTACATGAGGTCATAATATAAAATAATAAATTGAAGATCATCCCGAATAACTGTGTGATCGTATTTTCACTAATTCTATCAATTTCCTAAAGAAGTTCTCATCGCGTGCAGGGTTGTTTATATCGTTACCATGGCAACCCTGCGTGACATTTGGAGTCTGACAGAAAGCTTCGCAAGAGACTGAGGCCGGGGGTGTCATGGCTCAGATGGCTAAGGCACCGTACCATAAATCCGGGGACCCGGGTTCGATTCCGACCCGAGGTTATTTCCCGATCCCGTCTCTCTCTCCCCCGCTCATTTCCTGTCTCTCTATACTGTCCTATCTAAAAAAAAAAGAGACTGAGACTGCGGTTGAAAGATGGCAAGTCAAAATAACGAGTTAGTGGCGCAAAAAAAAAAAAACATCGGCAGTGTGGCAGTATTTTGGTTTCAAACCAAACGAAAAATCTAATATGTCCCCTAAGGCACACCATAGCCTGGGGTACTCCACTTCCACGAGATCTCTCCAATGAGTTGTGTTTTGAGTAGGTTACATGAGTAACAACAAGGTAAAATAATATAACGTATGACATTTGGGATGTGGGTAATAAACGTTTGAAATGTCATCTACTGAAGAAACGGAAGAAAACATCGTAGCATAAACTGTTAGGTTTCTGGTGGGAATTAGCAATGCGCTTGCTATCTTTGTTGGGTGTGTTAAACCGTATGGATTTAAGTGGAATAACTGTAAGGAGTTATGTGATCAAGACAACGTTTTAAGCAAGGTAAGGCCATTTGATTATTAATTTCCCCGCCATGGCATGACGTGGGCCCATATGATTTTGCCTTGTGCAGCTATCACGCATTTGAATTAGGTTCGCCTCATTTGCGCTGAAGAATATGGTTTATCGCGCAGTCTAAACGGACTTGGGTGTTGGTTGATTCTTTTTCTTTTCTTTATTTCCCATGCTTGAAAGGGTATGATCCTGCTCATCGTGTACTTTTTTTTGATGGAGTAGGTGAAATAGTGCTGCAAATGGCGTTTCAATGCAGACATGTGTAAACGACAGTTGAATGCTATTTTCAAGATGAAGGAAGAGTTGCGTGATGCTTTGAAATATCTCTTAATCCATTCATCAATGCACACAATTTGCTATGCTGCTTTTAAATAGTACATTTGAGGCATAGGCGCACGTTACACAGTAGGCCGAAACAAAATATTATTTTTTTCTCGGTAATACCGTATACCCCGGGAAAACACAGAGACAGTTTAAAGGTATCAAAATTTGGATACCGCCCAACCCTAGTGCTACGGTAATATGCATCCCCGCAGAAACCAAATAGGCGGAACAAAAATCCAGCGGGCGGAACTAACATTTCATGGGACATATCAGTTTTATAAATTTTATTGTCCGGCCCTGGGGTGGCCACGGCTCCCCTGGCCACCCCTTAGCTCCGCCCCCGTGTGTAGGAAAGTATCAGACCAAATGGAGATCAAACCTAAGATGGGTTTCACACTGTGTAGTCACCTGACATGCCGATCACTGACTGGCTGCATTAATCTACAGTCTGGGCTGGAAAGAAATGAGCCCCTTGCTTCTTCTACCATTCTGTACATTTTTCTTCCAATCACTGATGTTTTCACAAAAATTCAAAATAAAACTGCTTTAAGACATTTGTTAACAGCAAATAATCTCATTCCAAAAACCGAGTGCACAGTCACAAAAAATGTAATATTTTTCGAGTGCACACCGTCACAAAAGCAAACATGATTTGAATAATTCAAATACTCAGAAATTCTGAAATTCATGTAAATATTTCAAAAGATACTACTTTTCACTCAAGTTGTTGTCAGTAATATAACCTGGAACGACTGTAGGCTATTAAATTCGAAAAGAATGTACAATAGAAGCATTTTCACTCGTGTTCTCAGATCTTTGGACCCCACTGTATAATTATACAGTTGTGCGGTTTCTTCTTCTTCTTTCGGCTGTTCCTGTTAGGGATCACCACAGCGGATAACGTCCCGCCATCTCCTCTGTATCTTTTTCTGTCACACCAACCGTCCCCTTCACCACATCCATAAATCTCATCGTTGGTTTTCCTCTTTTCCTTCGACCTGGCAACCCCATCTCCAGCATTTTTTTCCCAATAGACCCTGGATCTCTCGTCTGTACAAGTCCAAACAATCTCAATCTCTCACCCTCTCTCACTTTGTCTCCAAGCTGTCCTACATGTCCTGTCCCTTTAATATTCTTGTGTCTAGGGGTCGACCGATAATCGGCCTGGCCGATATATCGGGCGGATATTCTGCATTTTTAGGGTTATCGGTATCAGCCATAATTTCCACCGATATGCCGATTACATGCCTTTTTGCAGCCGTTTCGTTCCTAACGCGACTGTCACTGCACGTCCTTTCCTGCACTCGCCTCTCTGAGTTTAAGAACACCGTCCCGCCCACCACAACATCTGATTTGTTTGACACAAGAGATACAGCCAATCAACACGCGTAGCTAAACGCTGTGAACTGTTTCAAGGCGGCCGTATGGGCACTCGGGCAGAAGCAGATCCCACTTCAAGGTAAGGACACGCTGCTTTTGCCACAATAAGTCACAAACACACAAGTTGCAAAAGCACAACATCATTATATGTTTACATTCTTCATCTACTACTCGTTAAAATTGTCCATTTGCATCTGTGTAGCCAGACAAACTTAGCTTACGGAAGGAAGCACTTGAATTAGCCTACAACCAACTAGTCTCGCTGAAACTACATGTAATGTTGTCCATAGTAAGCAGTCCCCAGCATAACGTAGGCTGCAGTCATTTTTAAATCCCCGTCTGGAAGCGTTGTGAATGTGTCAGTAGTTCTACTCGAACAGCAGAATGACAGCCATACAGAGAGGTGGTCAAGGGAAGACGTGTGATACGGTGCTAGTAGGCTGTAATACTGTAGGGAGTTTGTCAGGACGCTTGTTGTGGGCTCAGTAATGAATTGCGTCGTGGATGCACACTTGCTTGGATAAACGGTAATGAACGAAATACATCAATTAAACTCTTGACTTAAATGTTCTTATGCTACTTCACATTGCGCTGTAATGTACTCCACTAGCATTTATAATTCTTGCGCAAGTGATTCTCCTCGCTAGAGCTTCTGATTCGGAAAGCGATATACTCTTAAAGGAGCAGAGCCGCGGCCGCCCCTTCACTCCGACTTCCGTTCTCTGAACAGACTCTTAAAGGAGCAGCCGCTCCTTTTAACCAGAGCTTTTAACATGCAGAGCAACTGTGCTTCCTTCACTACAATATAATCCTCCTACATTGGGAATATAGGCTTGGGCATTAAAAGCATTAGAATGTAGATGGTTACTTGTTAAGTTGTTACATAATAGGGAGTGATCGCCTACTTTATGTTTGATTTTACTTTTTAAAAAATGCTGCAGGCAGCTCCCTACACTTGATTTGTTATTTAAAAACTACTTGAAGTTGGTAAGTCTTACTTAGTTCTTAGTGTAAAAGAATCCAGAGTGTATTTTCATTTATTTTCCACTGAAAATGGTGAGCTGTAATATAGTAGGGAGTGATTTATTTTTTTTATTGGTGAATATTTATTTTATTATTTTATTTCTCATTTTATTCTAACTAATGTTTGACTTTATTGTACAAATGCTGCTGGCATCTCCCTGCACAAAATTTCATGTTCAATTTTACAATTAAACATACATTTCATGGATATGAAGGTCTGTGTCAGTGTGTGCTATGTTTAATTTCATGTGAATTATAATGTTTACATTTATCGGTTGCACATATCGGTTATCGGCATCCCAATTCCATAATAATCGGTATCGGCCCTGAAAAAAACATATCGGTCGATCCCTACTTGTGTCTAATCCTGTCCAACTTTGCCACTCCTAATGAAAATCTCAGCATCTTCAGCTCTGCTCCCTCCAGTTCAGCCTCCTGGTTTTTTTTTGTCAGTGCCACTGTCTCCAAACCATACAACATAGCTGCTCTGACTACTGTCTTGGACACTTTCCCTTTCATTCCTGCTGGTACCCTTCTGTCACAAATCACTCCTGACACTCTCCTCCATCCATTCCAACCTGCTTGCACGCTCTTCCACACTCGCCTTTATTTTGTACAGCTGACCCCAGATATTTGAACTCGTCTGCTTTGACCACCTCCCGGACAGCTTTCTTTCATCTCAGAAATATTGCTAAGACAGACCTGGGCATTTTACGGCCCGCAGGCCGCATCCGGCCCTTTGGTTCATTCTGACCGGCCCGCATAAGGTTAATTAGAAATTACAAAATAAACGTATTTTCTAATTTTACCTCATGCATGGACTGAATATGCATTGCTTTTATTTTGAAGTTGTGTTCAACAAAAACGCAATGCGCGCGACATGAAATCCCACGAAACCTAATCCCGCGATAACTACTTCCGTAATTTGTCCAGACCAACCACAAACTTGTACGCCATCCTTCAAACGGTCCAGCCAATCACATAGTGTGACGTCACCAGCAGGCGCCGGAGCCCAAGCCGATCTGTAGATCTGATTCCTACACCGAATCGACTGATCATCTGTCAGCTGTGCTTCGCATCTCCACCTCAGACATTCAACCTGACTTTGATGCACTCGTTAAAGACCAACAGAGACTAGAGCTCTCTCACTGAACAAATAAAAAACTGAAAAACACCAAATGAGGTGATTAGACTACAAATGTGGGCATCATTATTATAATATGATGTATCTTAATTGATATTTGGAGTAGAAAGACAATATTGTGATGTCTTTACTGTGTTTTGGGGTGAATGTGACTAAAAAAAAAAAAAAAAAAGGTACAAATGTTCACATTTTGTTAACCATTATTTTGGGAAATTTGACTGAATAAATGACATTTTTTGTAAGGCAACCTCGTTTTTTCCATACTCTTACCAGCTTGTAAAAACAATGATATTTATTGCTTTATATAAAGAAATACAATTAATATTATGCAGAATTTAGTTCAGCCTTTTGGTCCGGCCCTCCACAAAATTTTCTGTTTCTCATGTGGCCGCATGGAAAAAATAATTGACCACCCCTGTGCTAAGATAAGAAATTTAATGTCACTACATGACACAGAAAACCTAGTTCATGCTTTCGTTACCTCCAGGTTGGATTATTGTAATGCCTTACTGTCTGGATGTTCCAATAAGTGCATAAACAAGCTCCAGTTAGTTCAAAATGCAGCAGCAAGAGTCCTTACTAGAACTAGAAAATATGACCACATCACCCCTGTCTTATCCACACTGCACTGGCTCCCAATCAAATTTCGTATTGATTATAAAATACTACTATTGACCGGGGCGGCACGGTGGTGTAGTGGTTAGCGCTGTCGCCTCACAGCAAGAAGGTCCGGGTTCGAGCCCCGTGGCCGGCGAGGGCCTTTCTGTGCGGAGTTTGCATGTTCTCCCCGTGTCCGCGTGGGTTTCCTCCGGGTACTCCGGTTTCCCCCACAGTCCAAAGACATGCAGGTTAGGTTAACTGGTGACTCTAAAGTGAGCGTAGGTGTGAATGTGAGTGTGAATGGTTGTCTGTGTCTATGTGTCAGCCCTGTGATGACCTGGCGACTTGTCCAGGGTGTACCTCGCCTTTCGCCCGTAGTCAGCTGGGATCGGCTCCAGCTTGCCTGCGACCCTGTAGAACAGGATAAAGCGGCTAGAGATAATGAGATTATATATATATATATATATATATACATACACACACACACACATAAATTGGAGCAAAAGGACATAAAATAAACAGTCAAGGGTACTTGAGGTATAGCAGGTAAACATGAAATAAGCAGTATAAACAATAAACTAATAGCTGTTAAGGTGAGCTAGTGTGGAATAGTGCAAATGTAATTACTGCAGCTCTGTACATCTCCTTTATTCTTGTATATTGGGACTAGCACACTCTTTCTCCATTCATTTGGCATCTTCTCATTCTCTAGGATCTTATTAAACAAACAATCTCATTAGGAACTCCACAGCCGTCTCACCCAAACATCTCCAAGCCTCAATCGGGATACTATCCGGTCCAACTGCTTTCCCAATCTTCATTCTTTTCATGGCTGCCCTCACGTCATCCTTACTAACCAACTCTGCTTCCTGCAATGAATCTGACTTTTTCTCATGTTTTAATTCGTTCAAATTCTGTAAAGCTTTTATTTACTCCAAATGACTAAAATTTACAGACATCGTGGATTATCAAACAGCTCAAATAATGTTCAAAGCTAAAAATAATCTATTACCAATAAATATACAAAAATTATTCAGTATCCATGAGGGGAGTTATAATTTAAGGGGAAAAATGAACTTTATTTCATACAAACAGGAAAAGTTTTTGTGTTTCAGTTAGTGGGGTGGAACAGGTTCACCATGGAGTTGAAGCAGTGTCCAAACATGAAACAGTTTAAAATGAGGTTCAAAGGTACTATTTTCAAGAGGTACAGGGATGAGGGAGGTGATAGGTAGCACTAAGTGTTATGAGAACACTTTTCTGTTACTTTTCGTGTCTGTGTGAGTGGGTTGTGCATGCGTACTGTATGTGGTGTATGCTTATAATAGATTTTATATGGGTATATGTATGGAGAGGTGTGTGTATATAGGGATGTGCGTGTGTATATGTACAACCCTGATTCCAAAAAAGTTGGGACAAAGTACAAATTGTAAATAAAAACGGAATGCAATAATTTACAAATCTCAAAAACTGATATTGTATTCACAATAGAACATAGACAACATATCAAATGTCGAAAGTGAGACATTTTGAAATTTCATGCCAAATATTGGCTCATTTGAAATTTCATGACAGCAACACATCTCAAAAAAGTTGGGACAGGGGCAATAAGAGGCTGGAAAAGTTAAAGGTACAAAAAAGGAACAGCTGGAGGACCAAATTGCAGCTCATTAGGTCAATTGGCAATAGGTCATTAACATGACTGGGTATAAAAAGAGCATCTTGGAGTGGCAGTGGCTCTCAGAAGTAAAGATGGGAAGAGGATCACCAATCCCCATAATTCTGCGCCAACAAATAGTGGAGCAATATCAGAAAGGAGTTCGACAGTGTAAAATTGCAAAGAGTTTGAACATATCATCATCTACAGTGCATAATATCATCAAAAGATTCAGAGAATCTGGAAGAATCTCTGTGTGTAAGGGTCAAGGCCGGAAAACCATACTGGGTGCCCGTGATCTTCGGGCCCTTAGACGGCACTGCATCACATACAGGCATGCTTCTGTATTGGAAATCACAAAATGGGCTCAGGAATATTTCCAGAGAACATTACCTGTGAACACAATTCACCGTGCCATCCGCCGTTGCCAGCTAAAACTCTATAGTTCAAAGAAGAAGCCGTATCTAAACACGATCCAGAAGCGCAAACGTCTTTTCTGGGCCAAGGCTCATTTAAAATGGACTGTGGCAAAGTGGAAAACTGTTCTGTGGTCAGACGAATCAAAATTTGAAGTTCTTTATGGAAATCAGGGACGCCGTGTCATTCGGACTAAAGAGGAGAAGGACGACCCAAGTTGTTATCAGCGCTCAGTTCAGAAGCCTGCATCTCTGATGGTATGGGGTTGCATTAGTGCGTGTGGCATGGGCAGCTTACACATCTGGAAAGACACCATCAATGCTGAAAGGTATATCCAGGTTCTAGAGCAACATATGCTCCCATCCAGACGACGTCTCTTTCAGGGAAGACCTTGCATTTTCCAACATGACAATGCCAAACCACATACTGCATCAATTACAGCATCATGGCTGCGTAGAAGAAGGGTCCGGGTACTGAACTGGCCAGCCTGCAGTCCAGATCTTTCACCCACAGAAAACATTTGGCGCATCATACAACGGAAGATACGACAAAAAAGACCTAAGACAGTTGAGCAACTAGAATCCTACATTAGACAAGAATGGGTTAACATTCCTATCCCTAAACTTGAGCAACTTGTCTCCTCAGTCCCCAGACGTTTACAGACTGTCGTAAAGAGAAAAGGGGATGTCTCACAGTGGTAAACATGGCCTTGTCCCAACTTTTTTGTTAAAAAGTTTATTTATTGTTAAAAGCACTATAGAAATAAACTTGATTTGACCTCTATTCCTTGTAGCTGTTTAATGTTTTAAAATCTAAAGTGCTTGATATTGTTGCTGTGTGCAGTGCAGGGAGAGGTGTACCTGCTCCAGCAGAGTCCTGAGGAGCTGCTCATGACTGCGCCGAGCCTGAACACCCTGCCGCACATAGGAAGCAGACACCAGCTTCTCACTCAGCCTGAAGTTCTCCTCATTCATTCCTCCAGCTGGATAATAAACTGACTGTTTGTTTATTCTTCCTGTTTTCTTTAACTCACTCGCTGTTTCGTAATGTGCTCCGGAGCACCTTTTCTTCCTTAACAGAATCACTAGTCAGCATGGGTGAATCCTAAACACTACTTATTTGGATATATAATAGACTAGATATGGTGTATAACCCATTATTTCACACCCTAGACAGGGCGCGTTTCTAGGGAGTAAGGAGCCGCTTTGGGTTCCAACCACGATACACTTCCTGTTTACGCGTCTCTTAAACTCCGCCTACCAACTGATCTTTGTTTCAAAATAAAGGTCCTGTCTGTCTGCTTCTGTCAGAGAGATTGGGTAGAGAAGGAAATTCTCGTTCACTCAGATGAAAGAAAGCAGGCATTTCCGGAAACATTGATTTTTATTTTCTATAGAACACTCACTGAGCTCTATATAAAACCTAGAGAGCTCATAGGCTCGTCGGAGTGAAGCCAATTGGCCGCCATCTTACCACTCCCATCCCAGAGCAGGCCTGTCATTTGGAAGCTACACAAAATTCATCTCATCTCATTATCTCTAGCCGCTTTATCCTGTTCTACAGGGTCGCAGGCAAGCTGGAGCCTATCCCAGCTGACTACGGGTGAAAGGCAGGGTACACCCTGGACAAGTCGCCAGGTCATCACAGGGCTGACACATAGACACAGACAACCATTCACACTCACACCTCTGGTCAATTTAGAGTCACCAGTTAACCTAACCTGCATGTCTTTGGACTGTGGGGGAAACCGGAGCACCCGGAGGAAACCCACCCAGCCACGGGGCTCGAACCTTCTTGCTGTGAGGCGACAGTGCTAACCACTACACCATCGTGCTGCCCCGCTACACAAAATTGGACAAGTTATTTATGTAGCTGGTGAGAAAAATTAGAAGAAAAATGCTTACATGTGCAGCAGTGAACTGTACAAATCATCAGGTCAAAGGACATTCCACCAAATGGGTGCCATTTGCTTGTTGTACCACTCCCAAATTAAACTTAATTTGTTATGTCTTTTCAACACTGATTATAATAACACACATATTTAACTATTCAAAATGTGTATTGGTCAACCTCCGGCTACGTTATTATTATTATTTTTTTTTTTACAAGGTTTGGAAGTCAAAGGTGGCTGCATACTCTTTATATGAGTAACAGGACTGAAAGTAACAGGACTGAGGTTTTAGCCTAGGATTAGCTAATACATGGAATTAAGCCATATGGCGTCATGGCTAATAGCATGACCACACTTAGCACATTCTAGTGATTTACCAAAAATCTGTATTTTTAAAATAAACAAATATCTCAAATAATTTAAGTAACAGGACAGTATGTTGACATTGACCTTATCAAAGTTAAAAAATCATCAAATATACAGAAAAGTTAATGAGAGAACTAACTTTTGATCTTCCCATGGCCTTCAGAAGACACAACTGATATAACTTCCTGTTCAGCATGTGATTTATGGAACATTCCAAATTTGTCAGATGGGGTAATATGTCTGGGTAACAGGACTGAGTGAAAACCCAGGGACACAACTAAAATGTGTATTTTAACTAAGATATTGTGGATTTCTTATGAAAAAAATATATTTAAACCATGGATAGGATATGGAGTCACACAACAGTGCAAAAGAAATACTGTTTCTGAAGGATTTTAATCATAATATTTCATAGTTAAGTATAGAGTGCAGGGACAGGTAACATGCTATTTTTCAGTGTTTTAGGTAGTTTTTATTGATCCTTACAATTATATATCTTAAATTTGAAATCAGATCAATGTGCAGGACATTCTGCATAATAAGAAAATGTATTTTAAAGTACATTTTATGTGCATTTATACATATAATTTTCTAGGGATATTGGAAGAAGAAATATATGACAGAGAAAGGTACGCTGTATAAGAGAAAAACTGAAATAATCGCCGTAAAAATAATTATCGTGGTTAAAAAAAAAAGATCAGAGACTAACTGGAAAAGGGAAAAACAGTAACAGTGAAGGAGAGTGCTACAAAGATCTATAAGGAATGTCGGTAAAGTGGAGAAAATAAGAGAAGGTAATAAGGGGGGGGGGTCAAGAGATACTTTTCTTGGAGCAAATTTGATCGGATACCATGGTTTCACACATAAGCCAAATACACGCGGTGGGAGTGGTAATATGGCGGCCAGATGGCTTCACTTCTCTCTACAGCGGAAATAGGCCAAGAGCTCTCCAGATTTTATATAGAGCTCAGCAGAAGTTGCACTTTGTTCGCTTGCAGTTCGTTTTTCCGAATCATTCATTTTATCTGGTTGTCAAACTGAAGATTACAAAATAGTAGCCCACTAGTTATGTTTTAAATGGACCATTACAGTCCTGTAAAACTTGCTCTTTACTCAAATTATTGGTCAAAATGTTAAAGACAACATGAAAATAGCCTCCAAACAGTCTGGAGTTTCAAGAACTACAAAAGACACCATGTCTATGCTGTTTTTCTGAAAACATTTGAATTAGTCTTATTACATGGTTGTTTCACGTTAGATTTTTTTAAAATAAACAAGGGGATTTATGTAAACGGCACACTGTTTCCCCCATAGTAGTTCTAGTATGTTTGATCATTCATTTGGGTCATTCGTTTGTTCAACTGCCATCTCTAGTTACTAGATTTGTGTATGATTTAAAAAAAAAAAAAAAAACCCCACTACAACCATAAGTCATCTGAAAAAAAAAAAGATTTTTATTTAAGTCATGAGACACAGAAGAGCATTACATCAGACCAGTCAAGAGAAGTGAAACTGTATTGCTGTTTCTATCCACAATTATTTATTGAATTTGTTTTGAAAATGTTAAACTCCTCAGAGCAGTGTGATGTGAAATATTTATATAACCAGTAACTTCCAGAGGAATTTAGAAATCATGAAGTGGTACACAATAAAGTTAATAAAGTAATGATGATACTCTAAGGCATAACCTCTCAGATTCCATGTTTCTCCAAAACAACACACTTTAAATCAATAACAGTAAAGTGCATAGCTACTTGTACGGCTGAATGGCTCACATAACTGTTTCGTCACCAACAAAGCAAAACAAAAGTACACATGTACATCTGGTTTGACCAAGATGACTAAACTTCTTTGAACAGACATATAGTGCCCTCCATGATTACTGGCACCCCTTGTAAAGATTAGTAAAAAGGGATAGAAAAAAAAAAATCCACCTTTTGGTGAAGTAACTTCATCTCACACTGAAAAAAAAAATCCAACCTTTAATTGAAATAAATGTATTCAGAGAAAAATCCCTCATCAAGAAATAAATTATTTTCAACAAAAACACAATGTAACTGAAGCGTGTTTCCCATTTAAAAATTGTACATTTTGAGTTGGTTGGTGTGTGTAGAAGCTTTCAAGCTGTAATCCATGACTTCCTGATTAACTAGAGGACAAATACGAGGTGACAGAGGCCAGATTCCCTTAGTCATCCATCAAAACGAGAAAGATAAGAGAACACACAAACCAAATGAGGGAGAAGTGTGTTGACCTCGATAAGTCAGGGAATAGTTATTTAAAAAAAATATAAAATATATTCAAGAGTTACTGTTGGTGAATTACGAGAAAAAGTAAAATCTTGGGGTTTCCAAGTCTCCCAAACCACCATCAGACGTCACCTCCACGCCAACAGATTATTTGGAAGGCTTTTCAGGAAAAAAAAAAAAAAAAGCCTTTTCTGCCAGTTAACCACAAATGTAAGTGCTTGAAGTTTGCAAAACGCTAACACAACTGTGTCTGGAACCATGTTCTATGGTCTGATGTAATAAAAATGGAGCTTTCTGGCAATAAACACTCAAGGTGGGTTTGGCGTAAAAAGAAGGATGGCTGTAATGAAAAGAACCCGATCCTAACTGTACAATCTGGTGGAAGTTCTGTGATGTTTTGGGGCTGTTTTTCCTCCAAAGGCCCTGGAAACCTTGTTAGGGTACATGGCATCATGGACTCCATGAAACACCAGGACATTTTAAAATCAATCAATCTGGCTGCCTCTTGCAGGAAACTAAAACTGGGTCGTCATTGGATCTTCCAGCAGGACACTGATCCGAAGCATGTGTCCAAATCAATACTAAAATGATTCACTAACCACAGAATCAAGCTTCTGCCCTGGCCATCTCAGTCCCCTGACCTGAACCCCATTGAAACCTGTGGGCTGAGCTGAAGAGGAAAGAGCACAAGAGAGGGTCGAGGCCCCTGGATGATGTGGGGAGATTGTGTCAAGAGGAACGGTCTCAGATGCCCTGCTCTGTACCTCCAACCTTATAAAAATGTTATAGGAGACTCCGTGCTAATTTACTGGCAAAGGAAGGGTGTACAAAGTATTAAATGGAGAGGTACCAATAACTATAGCACACGTGTTTTTGTTGAAAATATTTCTTAATGAGGGATTTGTTTTTCTCTAAATGTATTTCTATTAAAGATTGGATTTTTCTCATTTTTTCAGTGCAAGATGAAACTACTTTACCCAAAGGTGGATTATTTTCCCCTCACCTGTTTAATCTTTACAAGTGGGGCCAGTAATCATGGACGGCGCTGTATATAAGCATCACAGTATATTATAGGCACTTACAGGAATCTCGCACACTAAGATAATTAGCATACAAATATGAACACACTACAATATAAAGATTTATACAAAATTATATGGATAGATTTGTCATCAAAAGAAAAATTCTGCATCTCAGTCAGCAGTTAGTCATAAGCACCAGTTACTCTGACGTGATGTATTACTTGATAGCTGAGGAAGCTGGAGGGCAAAGATGGTCCAAGAATGGAAAGATAATGCTGTGATACTCACCAGCGTTTAGCATTTCATAGTTAATTTGGATGGACAAAGCTTTTATGTAGCAAGAAAATCATAGCAACACAGTGAGTCATGTTTGTTTAGTGTCTTTGTGATGATTATTTTCCTTGAAAAATAACAATGATTTTGAATTAATGCAAAAAAGATTGAGAGACAGAGTGAAGGTTATTGTTTGGCAAGACTGAGGTAGGGCTAGAAACCAGACCACTAGTGGATCTGTACACACCTGTGGCCAGTGCCTATAGTTATTCACTCAAATTCCCTCCATCTCTGATTCACCTCTTACGATATAGTCATTAACTGTGCTCAGGAGCTCGAACATTATTAAGGTCAGAGGATGAGGGACCATACACAGTGATGGTAAAGTACTTTGTCAGCCAGATGTCATTTGACCTTCACAGATACAGTGATATCAACCACCACTGCTAACTTCTAATACTTTTCTATACTGTATTCCAAGCTGATGTGTTCTACTCAAACATGAACCTAAACAGTAAATTTACTACTGACTCACAAAAAAAGGACTACTTCTTAAACATGGCCAAAACAAAAAGTTTACACTTCCAAAACAAGAGACAGATGAAAAAAAAAATGATGCTTGTGCACCATCAGCTACACTGGAGGGTGACGAGACAACCTCTACTTTTCTGTCATCTTGCGGATCATGTAATTCAGGATGCCGCCATGGTGGAAGTAGGTGAGCTCCACGTCAGTGTCGAACCGCATCCGAGCCTGGAACATCTTTCCGTTGTCCAACTGCAGACAGCACCATGAAAGCAATGAGGGGGAAAGAGGTGGGGGGGGGGGGGGGGGGGGGGGGGAACGACATCAATTTGAATCTACGGCCTTGTTTTTGATTTATTAACAAAGCATTCCCATTTATGGTGTACTTCAGTTCAGTCGAGGACAGAACTCTTTATATGCTTAGAAAAAGTAGTAGCTGGATCCCACACTAGTAGAATACATGTCAGTTAGAGACAATTAGACTTTCATGAGATAACTCGAGAGAGGAGTGCTAATATCTTTTTGCTCTCTACCTTGATCTTGGGCCAAGTGCATGTAGCTTGGAGGAAACTCATATAAAGACTGAAAAAAGTATCTTCTGCTGTATAAATTTGGGCCTTCAGACTTTTCTCTCCCTCTCACTTTTTTTTTTTTAAAGGTCCCATGGCATGAAATTTTCACTTTCTGAGGTTTTTTTAACGTTAAAATGAGTTCCTCTGACCTTCTTAAGTCACCCCAGTGGCTAGAAATTTCATAATGTGTAAACCAAACTATGCCCAACATTTGAGAATGGCGCGTCAAAACGGCGCGTTGATAAGCTCTTCCCTTTACTACGTCAGCAAGGGAGATGATCCCCACGCCCCCCCTCTGGATTCCCACCCACTGTATGGATTGCCCCGCCCAGTTGTAGTGAGGAGACCATAGAGGACACAACAACAGGGCATCACCTAAGCGAGCGAAACATGGAAATTGCGCTGTACATGGACGTGACAACACAGAAAAGAGTCTGTTTTTACTGCCGACGGGAGAGCCCCTGAAGACGCAGTGGCTTAATTTTATTTACTTCAATAATACGCCGTCGAGTCTACCTAAGACGGTGTATGTTTGTCGGAAGCATTTTCCTGAGGAATGTTTCCACAACTTGGGACAGTACAGGGCAGGTTTTGCACATCAACTGTCACTGAAGCCTGGGTCCGTACCAAGCATCCCTGCCGCATCAGCAACAAACACCGAACAAGTAAGTGTAGAACTGTTAAGTCGTTTTGCCGTGTTTTAAAATCGGTGCGTTAGCCTAGCAATGGCTACATTAGCTGTGCAGCTAACCGCTTCCTGCAGTTAGCCAGGTACTCTGCGCTACAAAACTAAAGAGCATGCAGCATGCTCTGTTAAACTGAGTTTAGTCTGGAAATTGACTAACTTATGAGCTTATGTTTGACTATTGCTCCGCAATGCACGTCTTCTGTTGGATAAGCGATATGTTGCTGTAGTGGCTGCTTCTATCCTCTTTGGTTATGGAGTGCGTGTTCAAGCCTAGGGTATTATACGTTCGTAAACTACCACTCCGAACACTCTCACTCTCTGTGTCACGTTGAGTTTACGAAAGGAGTCCGAGGGAGAACGGGGTTTTGTCTTAGCAGCGTGGCTACAGGCACTGATAGCAGCGAGTATGTGTGCGCAGCTTGGTCAAGCCCCTCCCCCATGGCCCGCCCCCACCCTCTACCCTTCCCCACCTCCTGCTTCTCATTAGCAAAACGATGCACTGGGAAAAGCGCTGAAATGGGGCTTTCTCCCAGGAGGCTATATTTACGTGCCGAGGGTTCATTTCGAGAAAGGCTGCGGATATAACATCCGGAAACCTCCACGAGCCCATTTAAAGCATCAACAAACCACCATGCCATGGGACCTTTAAAAAAAGTCAGGCAATATTTTGATAAATCATTATGATATGACTATTCATATTGTCAGACAACTGAATATTATTTCTAATTAAGAAATTAGAATAAAAAAAATACAGAAAACTAGAAAAGCACTCGGAGAGCGCAGACCTCCGCCAAGAATCCTTTAAAAAAAAAATCCAGGATCCAGAAGGTGATCCGGATCACCACCAAAATGTAATGGATTGTTACTTGTGCCCAGTCACATCTCTGGAAAAAATTTCGGAGCAATCCGTTCATTACTTTTTCCGTAATGTTGCTAACAGACAAACCAACCAACGCTACCGAAAACATAACCTCCTTGGCAGAGGTAACAAAGCCAAAACACCAGGAACAAAAGCAAAGCAAATACAAGTAGTGTTCCACAGCGAAACACAGCAGGCCAGCACAGCACTGAAGCGCATGAACGAGCCCCCTGTATTGGGAGCGGCACACATTTACGACAGGAGTCCGAACCAGCCACAAGTGTGCACAAGAGCATATAAGCGTTCCCTTGCTTCCTGGTGTTTGTATACGCAGTCATGTTCATTTGTCTCTGAACATTAGTTTCATAGCATGATATAAATCATAATAAATATCGTTACTGTAAAAAAAATGTCAGAAAATATATCACAATATAACTTTTAGGTCATATTGAGGTATTTCACCTGACATCACAGGGTCACGTGATGCCCCGGTGTCCGCCATTTTGAAGGTCAAGCTAGCTAACGTCAACAACATGGTAGCTAGTATGTTACTGTAGCAATGTTTACGTTCAGTCATTTGGATGACTGTTAAAACCTTTCAGTCTCAAGTTTTTCCTTTACTGGATTTACTAGTTTACTGTAATTATGATCCGGCAGCTATTTACACCGGATCCAGTGTAAATGGCTGCCGGAGCGCGCTCCGGCTTGCTCCCCCTCAAATTAAGCAGCACGCTCCGGCTTGCTCCCGGAGTGTTCCGGCCGAGGTTCCAGAGCGCGCTCCGGCTTGCTCCCCCTCAAATTAAGCAGCGCGCTCTGGCTTGCTCCCGGAGTGCTCCGGGAGCAAGCCGGAGCGCGCTGCTTAATTTGAGGGGGAGCAAGCCGGAGCGCGCTCCGGCAGCTATTTACACTGGATCCGGTGTAAATAGCTGCTGGATCATAATTACAGTAAACTAGTAAATACAGTAAAGGAAAAACTTGAGACTGAAAGGTTTTAACAGTCATCCAAATGACTGAACGTAAACATTGCTACAGTAACATACTAGCTACTATGTTGTTGACATTAGCTAGTGCTAACAGCTAGCTGCTAGTACACTGCTACAACACAGACACCGACCCTAATAATACAGTTCTTGGTCATTGCCTGGTAACAGCAAATTTATAACGGGCCATGTCTCAACAGACTAAGAAGTTATTTCAATGACATTTAATAACATTTTGTTTATCCTGAGGACCGAAAGTAAATGAAAATGTGAACAAACCTTAGCTGTAATAAGATGGCGACCACCGGCTCCAGGGACGACCCACTGATGTAGGCATGTCACCCAGCCTGACACAAAATATTTGTAGGCATCCAAACTCTTATACGCTTTCAGATCAATACCTGTGTATGGCGATGGGTTTTTAACGACATAGGTATACAGATCATGTGGGCCGAAGTCAGGTAAAGACGAGGGCTTCGTGTACTTCCGTACGTCAGTGAACAATCCTGGTGGAAGCAGGTAAACGTCGTTCTCCAAGCCTGCTAACCTCAATTTTTGCAAATACCTCTCCCTCTGCTCGCCCTGTAAATGCCCTACGTCGCTGGATAGTGAAGGTGTTTTCTGCATCTCGCTCCTTTTTCTTTTATGTTTTTCGTTTGTCGCCTTCCTCGCATTCAAACTGATTCGAGCCGTGACGTCCAAAATGGCAGCCTAACGATGCATCACATGACTTGGTCACGTGGGTGAAAAACCTCAATTGCCAAGCTTCTAACGTCAGTCTACTGAGCAGCTTGTCTGTTTTTTTTCGTGAATAATTAGCCTTGCTGAAATAAAGGTGATTTGAATTGTCAGCTGAGCACTCCCTCTTTAAGATTTTCTCTCTCTCTCACACACGCTGTTGACCACAGTCAAGAAGTTTATCATAATTACTGACTTAATGCAGTTACTGTGTCAAAAAAAAAAGAGGACAGTAGAAACTTAATAGAATTGCAAATTTTAAATAATGAAGCGATTTTTAAAAGCCAAACTGCTGAAAATAATTTACTGCAGTAAAATGGAGCAGTAAATACAATATATAAACAAAGATGTACCTTAATTTCAACAATCATTCTGGGTGTGAGCTGTTCAGGGATGACCACAGTGTAGCGCTCTCGGCCTGTCAGCCCCAGGCTCTCAGCTGTTTCTCCAGGCAGATACTCCAGAGGAATGATCCCCATACCCACCAGGTTACTGCGGTGGATCCGCTCATAGCTCTCCGCCAATACAGCTTTGATACCCTGAGGGCATCAAAGCACAACTGTTTGTTTATTTTTACTCACAGGAAGACATGCAGACAATTTTCCTCTTCTAATCACTGATTCATTGCTGTAAGAAAATACAAGTACAACCTCAAATCGTTAACACGAGGTAAATGTGCACATGACGCTCACCAGCAGGAACGGTCCTTTGGCTGCCCAGTCTCTAGAGCTGCCGGAACCATACTCCTTCCCAGCCAGCACCAGCAGTGGGTAACCTGCCTCCTGGTACTTCTCTGCAGCATCATACACATCCAGCTGTGGGAGAGAACGCCATTTAAAGGAGAAGTTTGTACATTTTCAAGCTTATTGCAACATAGCAGACAAACTGCAACTGCACTGAGAATATCATCAAAACCTAAACCACTTCACCTCCCTCTGTCAAAACTGCAATGACTTGTGAACTCTGTTAGTTCAGGTCAGAAAAATATAAAACAAAAACAAAACAATGGATGGGTGACGTCTTTAAAATGAAATGATTATATAATCTAAATTATCAGGGCTATAGAACAACTATTGGTACATTGCGGAACAATTGAATGCATGTAGAGGAATAAGCCCACTACTCAAATGTTTATGTGATCAAAGAAATGCTTAGAAATTACTAACACACACACACACACACACACACACAAGAGACTATTGCTCTGCAGACAACTGTACTCTTGGACTCTCTTGGGCCACTGCAAATAACCTTTTTTTCTGAGTCCTTCAGCTAACACACCAGTAGGGTTCGCCAAGACTACTCTTGGTCACGCAATGTCAAGAAATAAAGGTCTTCGGAAAAAACTCTTATGTGGCAGCATATATTTTTAAAAAGTGTTGGTGTTGCACACTTTTTTTTTTTTTGTGCTGCCACTGCACGTTACATAGTACGAGGTTAGATCAGATGACCTGTGAGGAGTCCTACCGTCTCCCCTGTAGGCAGGTAGATGGTGCAAGGTGCCTGCTTGCTGAGGAACTTGTTTAAAAGGCGGATGTTAGCGAACGTTCCCCGAGCCATGACGGCATCATTACCACGCCTAGAGCCATACGAGTTAAACTCTCGAGGTGTTAGTCTGCAGGGAGGAGCGAAACAAGCAATTATTTCTAATCTTTTAAAACTCCATGGAAAGAGACATTCCAGAGAACAACTGGTGAAGATCAAAAATCATCATCTCACCCACGACTGGTCAGGTAGCGAGCAGCAGGACTGCTACGAGCAATGTTTCCGGCTGGAGAGATGTGGTCCGTGGTCACTGAATCCCCCAAATTGAGGAGCACATATGCGTCTACAACAGACTTAGGCTTTGGAAGCTCTCTGGTCTAAAACACAAAACACATAATTTATATTTTGGCCGAGCTCTAAATGCAAGTACTGTAATTGTTTGAAAAACTTCTACTCGTGTTCTATGAGCCACAGTGCGTCTTTACTTTCATGGTGTGATTGTGTAGCATGAAACTTGAAACTAATTTATGAATCGTTCCTCTGAGACGGTAGTGAGGAAATTATATTACCAGTCCATCAAAGAAAGGTGGAGACTTGATGTAAGTGGACTTCGGGTCCCAGGTGTAGAGCTTGTCAGAAGGTGCATTTAGAGAGTTCCAGCGCTCATTTACTTTCTTCAAAAAAAAAAAAAGAGCCAAATACATGATGATAACCTATACACTTAAGAGCAGACTGAACAAGTCAATCACTGCTTAAGCCTAGTTTGCTAACCTCGACTTTCTCATAAACCTCTTTGAACATGGCGGGGATAACAAACTGCCTTTCCACAGCCTGGATCTCCTCTCGCGTGGGCCAGATATCCCTTAGAAAAATCTTCTTCCCCTCTGTATTCACCCCTATTCCAACACACACCAAACAGAACCTTAACTGCACATGCTGAACCGAAGGACTCATGTAAGCAAACTTGATATTAAAATACAAAAGATAAGACAAGACATGTTCCCATTTCACTCACCAATGGGCTCCTTTTCAAAGTCAACTCTTACTGTTCCTGCAAGTGCATAAGCAATGACCAGTGGAGGAGATGCTAAGTAGTTGGCACGTGTGTTAGGGTGTACACGACCTTCGAAGTTCCTGTTGCCAGACAGAACACCTGCCGCTACCAGATCTCCCTGAGAAGAGAAATTCTCATAGCATGGTATTCGATAAACACTTCCAGACTTACAGCATGCATAGTTATAGAAAAGACGGTCAGTATTTACCTGAGTGATGGCCTCTACAACCGGCTCTGGAAGAGGACCGCTGTTTCCTATGCAGGTCATGCAGCCATAACCGACCACTTCAAAACTAACAAGAGACAAATAATGCTTCAAAATACTCCTTCAAGTGCAAATTATAATGCTGTCATTTCCCCGGAGGCTTAAAAATTAATAATTTGCTTGAAAGATGATCAATCGCTGTGTCAAAAATATGTTTTATCGGTCATAAAACTATACATCCGATTGCATTTCAACTTGTATCTCCTGTATTAGTCATAAATACAAAACATTTACGTTGCAAAAACTCATCTTGGCAAGTGAAAATATAATCAAATTTATTAGTGCTGTCAAAGTTAACGCGATAATAACGCGTTAACGCGATCTCAATTTAACGCGATTAAAAAAAATAGTGCCGTTAACGCAAATTCTAATTTGGCCCTGCGAGTCACCCGTAGTTCCTGTTGAGGTTTGTCGCGCACTGCTTCAATAAGAGTACATGTGAGTGATGGAGAAAGGCATAGACATATAAACATCCTCGCCGCCATATTGGATGGGGCAAAGTGGAGATTCTTCAACCGTCTAATAAAAAGATGCCTCATTCATGTGCTGCGTTTAACTGTACCAACAGGTTTACCGTCCAAACGAGATCACATGGGATTACCTTTCACAGGTGAGACTGGAAAAATACTTTTCAATACTGTTCCTTCAGTCTTCAGTTTCCCAGCTCATCTCCACCGGGGAGGTGTAGAGTTATAAGCAGTGAGAATTAGATAATACAGTGCCACACTATGATGAACGTTTTTGAACGTATGATGAATGTTTTTATTTTTCTTATCTGTTTTTTTCTTTTATGGCAAATACTTCTCTTCAAAAGAAACTAATGAAGAGTAAAATAATTTTTTTTAATTTTCACAGTGATATGCACTTTATTTTTCATCCCTTGGTTTTCTCATCTAATATGGAAGTTATGGATGTCAGTGGCTGTGACAAGACGTGTTATGCTCTGCAATTAAAAACAAAAAACAAACAAAAAAAACCCACCACATTGGTACAAAGCAAGCCCATTCACTTTATGCTAAGAGAATTACAACGGTTTTTCATGTGACAATGTGCGATTAAATGCGAGTTAACTATGACAGTCGCGACATTAATCGCGATTAAATATTTTAAATCGCTTGACAGCACTAAAATTTATCCATTTCCTATTATAAAATTACAATAATCCAAATACATGATTTGGATTATTGTATTGGATTTTGAAATATCTATTTCTAGACATCTTACTCTTTTTAAGCTTTACATTTTCTTATTCTATTGGCAGATAATTTAAAACCCCAATCCCAAAAAAAAAGTTGGGGCACTGTGTAAATTGTAAATAAAAAAAAAACAATGTGATCATTTGCAAACCTTAGAAACTCTATATTTCTTTCATTCATTCATTCATTCATTCATTCATACATTCATACATACATATTACAAAGACAACACATCAAATGTTGAAACATTTTTTTTCCTGAAAAATATGCTCATTTTGAATTTGATGTCAGCAACAAATTTTAAAAAAGTTGGGACAGGGGCATGTTTATCACTGTGTTGCATCACTTCTACTTTTAAAAACACTCTGTAAACGTTTGGGAACTGAGGAGACCAATTACTGTAGTTTTAAAAGAGAAATGTTGTCCCATTCTTGCCTGATATACAATTTCAGTTGCTCAACAGTTCGGGGTCTCCTTTGTCGTATTCTGCGCTTCATAATGCACCAAATATTTTAAAAACAGGAGACAGGTCTGGACTGCAGGCAGGCCAGTTTAGCACCTGGGCTCTTTTACTACAGACCCATGCAGTTTTAATATGTGTGGAAAGCAGTTTGGCATTGTCTTGCTGAAAGAAGGAAGGCTTTCCCTGTAAAAGATTTTGTTTTGATGGCAGCATATTGCTCTGAAACGTGTATACATCATTGTTGCACTGTTTGCCCACGCAGTCTTTCACAGAGTAGTGAACCCCTCCTCATCTCTACTTATGAGAAACTCAGCCTCTCTCTGGGATGTGCTTTTTATACCCAGTCATGTTACTGACCCATTGCCAATTAACCTAATTACAGTAGTTTTTGCTTTGTTTGTTTTTTAGCATTCCACAACTTTTTCAGCCTTTTGTTGCCCCGTCCCAACTTTTCTGAAAGGTGTTGCAGACATCAAATTCAAAATGAGCTTTTATTTTTCAAAAACAATACATTTCTCAATTTCAACATTTGAAATGTTGTCTTTCTACTATTTTCAATGAAATATTGGGTTTGCAAGATTTGCAAATCGTCATATTCTTATTTACATTTTACAGTGTCCCAAATTTACGGAATTAAGGTTGTAAATTTTTTCTAGAAATAAATACTTCAAATTAGCAAGATTATCTAACAGGGAAAAAAAAGCCTAGAAATAGTTTTAAAAGTCTTACATTTGGTTTCTTTTAATATAATAATAGGAAATACTAGATCATTGTGACTATATTCAAGATATTTTAACTGCCAAGATGTCACTTTTTGCAGTATACAGATCCTGTTTCTACATTTTTCATAGCATTAAATACTTTACGTCTAACATGAAGTTAATCTCTTTCATTAAATGCCTTGAAATCATCATACCCCAATTGTGAGAGGTACTCCATTACACCACTTTCCTTCAGATAATAGGTGACCACTCCACTACCGGGAGACAGACTAGTCTTAATGTAAGGCTTCACACTTAAGCCACATTCGATGGCCTTCTTTGCCAGGAGACCTGTGGAGGTAAAATAAAGCATTTATCATTTATTTGGCTAAACGGGCATCTTTTTAGAGATACTAGTTTAATTACCATATTACACACTCACTAAAAACACAGTGCCCCAAATCTGACTTTAAGAGTTGCCACTGGGTTACAGACAAATTACATTGGTGTATTCATTTGTACCTGCACCCAGCATAACAGAAGGGTTGCTGGTGTTTGTGCAGCTGGTGATGGCAGCGATAACCACAGAGCCGTGAGAGAGAGAATAGTCCACCCCATTATACTGGAATGGCATGCTGACATGATGGCGTTCAGGAGGCACCTGAAACCCCTTAAAGCCTTGCTACAAAAGAAAAGGGGGGGAAGCCACAAACAACCTTAATAAAACAGAATTAATTGATCACAAATTAAAGATGATGAAAACTCGAGGCAGGAGTGTCAAAATACAGATTTATATCGACATTACTGAAGGTAAAAAGAAAGGCTCAGTATGGTTTGTACTGAAATGGATCATCATGTACCTTGGCTCCTAAACAAGTCTCAAAGTCCTGCTTCATTTCTGATACGGCCACTTTGTCCTGTGGCCGCTTCGGCCCACTGCAGCAAGGGTCAACTGTGCTGAGATCAAGTTCAACAACCTGAACAAAAAGAGAAGACAGAAATAAAACAAATGAGCTATGTAAAGATGACAATAAGAGGATCTCAATGGATGCCACCAAATGAACACACCATGAAGGCAAGGCACATATGTATAGCAAAAAAGACAGTTTGAGGTGATTTACAAATAGAATTTAAAAAAAAAAGGCATTAAAGTATTAAAAAGTAGGGCTGTCGAAGTTAACGCGATAACGCATTAATGCGATCTCAATTTATCGCGATAAAAAAAAAAATGGTGCAGTTAACGCAAATTCTAATTTGGCTCTGTGAGTTACCCGTAGTTCATGTTGAGGCTTGTCGCGCGCTGCTGCAATAAGAGTAAGTGATGGAGAGAGGTCTGTTAAACGGGAAGTTTCATTTCAAAAGAAGAGTGTGATTGAGTTGGTTTTGGTATGCACTTTGCAGTTCTAAAATACTTTTGTAAAGTGAGATTTCAGTATGCTGTAGCACTGTGATAGGACACTAAATGTCTTTATTGAAGTCCAACTGCCCCTCCTAGAACTGCCACCTTATTGTGGTGGAGGGGTTTGTGTGCTTGAATGATCCTAGGAGCTATGTTGTCGGGGGCATTATGCCCCTGTCAGGGTTTCCCAAGGCAGACAGGTCCTAGGTGACAGGCCAGACCAAGAGCAGTTCACCAAAAACCCCTATGGAGAAAAAAGCAAGGACCGTGACATCGCCCGGTATGATGCAGCCGGGGCCCCACCCTGGAGCCAGGCCCGGGGTTGGGGCTCGTATGCGAGCGCTTGGTGGCCGGGCCTTTGCCCATGGGGCCCGGCCGGGCTCAGCCCGAAGAGGTGACGTGGGCCCGACCTCCTGTGGGTTCACCACCCACAGAGGTAGCAGTAGGGGATTGGTGCAGTGTGGATTGGGTGGCAGTCGAAGGCAGGGGCCTCGACGACCTGATCCCCGGACACAGCGGCTGGCTGTTGGGACATGGAATGTCACTTCGCTGGGGGGGAAAGAGCCTGAGCTTGTGCGGGAGGTTGAGAGGTACCGGCTAGAGATAGTCGGGCTCACCTCCACGCACAGCTTGGGCTCTGGAACCCAGCTCCTCGAGAGGGGCTGGACTCTCCACTTCTCTGGAGTCGCCCGTGGTGAGCGGCGGCGGGCTGGTGTGGGCTTGCTTATAGCTCCCCAGCTCAGCCACCATGTGTTGGAGTTTACCCCAGTGAACGAGAGGGTCGCCTCTCTGCGCCTTCGGATTGGGGAGAGGGCTCTTGCTGTTGTTTGTGCCTACGGGCCAAATAGCAGTATAGAGTATCCGGCCTTCTTGGAGTCCCTGGGAGAGGTACTGAGGGGTGCTCAGACTGGGGACTCCATTGTGCTACTGGGGGACTTCAATGCTCACGTGGGCGACGACAGTGACACCTGGAGGGGCGTGGTTGGGAGGAACGGCCTCCCCGATCTGAACCCGAGTGGTGTTTTGTTATTGGACTTCTGTGCTAGTCACGGTTTGTCCATAATGAACACCATGCTCGAGCATAGGGGTGTCCATAAGTGCACGTGGCACCAGGACACCTTAGGTCGGAGGTCGATGATCAACTTTGTAGTCGTTTCATCTGATCTCCGGCCCTATGTCTTGGACACTCGGGCGAAGAGAGGGGCTGAGCTGTCAGCTGATCACCACCTGGTGGTGAGTTGGATCCGCTGGCGGAGGAGGAAGCTGGACAGACCTGGCAGGCCCAAACGTATGGTGAGGGTCTGCTGGGAACGTCTGGCCGAGCACTCTGTTGGGGAGGTCTTTAACTCCCACCTCCGGGAGAGCTTTTCCCAGCTTCCGAGGGAGGCGGGGGACATTGAGTCCGAGTGGACCATGTTCTCTGCCTCCATTGTGGACGCAGCTGTTCGGAGCTGTGGCCGCAAGGTCTCCGGTGCCTGTCGTGGTGGCAATCCCTGAACCCGGTGGTGGACACCGGAAGACATCAAGTGGTGGTGGACATCAAGCTGAAGAAGGAGTCCTATCGGGCCATGTTGACCTCCGGGACTCCTGAGGCAGCTGACGGGTATCGGCAGGCCAGGCGTGCTGCAGCTCGGGCAGTTGCGGAGGCAAAAACTCGGAACTGGGAGGAGTTCGGGGAGGCCATGGAGAAGGACTATCGGTCGGCCTCGAAGAAATTCTGGCAAACTGTCCGGCGCCTCAGGAGGGGGAAGCAGTACTCCGCCAACACTGTTTACAGTGCGGGTGGGGAGCTGTTGACCTCGACTGGGGACATTGTCAGGCGGTGGAAGGAACACTTTGAGGATTTCCTCAATCCCACCGTCATGTCTTCCACTGAGGAGACTGAGGCTGATGACTCAGAGGTGGACTCGTCCATTACCCAAGCCGAAGTCACTGAGGTGGTTTGCAAGCTCCTTGGTGGCAAGGCACCGGGGGTGGATGAGATCCGCCCTGAGTATCTCAAGTTTCTGGATGTTGTGGGGCTGTCTTGGTTGACACGCCTCTGCAACATTGCGTGGCGGTCGGGGACAGTGCCTCTGGAGTGGCAGACTGGGGTGGTGGTCCCTCTTTTTAAGAAAGGGGACCGGAGAGTGTGCTCCAATTATAGGGGAATCACACTTCTCAGCCTCCCAGGGAAAGTTTACTCCAGGGTACTGGAGAGGAGAATTCGACCAATAGTCGAACCTCGGATCCAGGAGGAACAATGCGGTTTTCGTTCTGGTCGCGGAACACTGGACCAGCTCTATACCCTTCATAGGGTGTTCGAGGGTTCATGGGAGTTTGCCCAACCAGTCCACATGTGCTTTGTGGATCTGGAGAAGGCATTCGACCGTGTCCCCCGTGGTATTCTGTGGGGGGGTGCTTCGGGAGTATGGGGTTCGGGGCTCTTTGCTAAGGGCTGTCCGGTCCCTGTACGAACGGAGCAGGAGTCTGGTTCGCATTGCCGGCAGTAAGTCAGACCTGTTCCCAGTGCATGTTGGACTCTGGCAGGGCTGCCCTTTGTCACCGGTTCTGTTCATAATTTTTATGGACAGAATTTCTAGGCGCAGCCAGGGGCCGGAAGGAATCCTGTTTGGGAACCACAGGATTTCATCTCTGCTTTCTGCGGATGATGTTGTCCTGTTGGCTTCTTCAAACCAGGACCTTCAGCATGCACTGGGGCGGTTTGCAGTCGAGTGTGAAGCGGCTGGGATGAGAATCAGCACCTCCAAGTCCGAGGCCATGGTTCTCGACCGGAAAAGGGTGGCTTGCCCTCTCCAGGTTGGTGGAGAAGTCCTGCCTCAAGTGGAGGAGTTTAAGTATCTCGGGATCTTGTTCACGAGTGAGGGAAGGATGGAGCGTGAGATCGACAGGCAGATCGGTGCAGCCTCCGCAGTGATGCGGTCGCTTTACCGGTCCGCCGTGGTGAAGAAGGAGCCGAGCCAAAAGGCGAAGCTCTCAATTTACCGGTCGATCTACGTTCCGACTCTCACCTATGGTCATGAGCTTTGGGTAATGACCGAAAGAACAAGATCGCGGATACAAGCGGCCGAAATGAGTTTCCTTCGCAGGGTGGCTGGGCGCTCCCTTAGAGATAGGGTGAGAAGCACAGTCACTCGGGAGGAGCTTGGAGTAGAGCCGCTGCTCCTCCACATCGAGAGGAATCAGCTGAGGTGGCTCGGGCATCTTTTTCGGATGCCTCCTGGATGCCTCCCTGGGGAGGTGTTCCAAGCATGTCCCCCCGGGAAGAGGCCCCGGGGAAGACCCAGGACACGCTGGAGGGACTATGTCTCTCGGCTGGCCTGGGAACGCCTCGGTGTTCTTCCCGAGGAGCTGGCCGAGGTGTCTGGGGAAAGGGAAGTTTGGGCTTCCATGCTTAGACTGCTGCCTCCGCGACCCGGTCCCGGATAAGCGGAAGAAGACGAGACGTGAAGTCCAACTGCAATTTATTTTTGTTTGCAGAGTACTGTTAAGTCCTATAGGCTGTGACTGAATACAACTCCAGCACAATTGAAGTTTTATTTCATTTTTATTTTCTTTTGTCACACATGTCTGAACTGAGACACAGTACTATGTGACTACGTTTTATATTTGAGACTACAGCTCCCTAATCCATCACAAAATCCAATTTTGTGTTTTGTATGTTCAGTACTGCCTAGTATGTAAGTGAATAAACTCCCTTACCATTTTCTCTTGTCCCAGCAGTTTTTAACAAGTACTTTTAGCATAAAATGTGTTCACCATTTTAATTATAACATTTCACTTTAAAAGCCTTATTCATTTACATAGATTTAAAAAAAAAAATGCAATTAATCACGATTAACTATATGAAATTCTGAGATTAATCGCTTGACAGCCCTAAAAGGCAACTGAAGAGAGAAAATAAAAACAAACATTTAAATTACAGAAATTAAGGTAAATACAAGTATTTAAGAAGTAGGCAAGTTCAGCGTAAGGGAGTAGCAGTAAATATTGCAGAAAATGTCTTCTGTTGTGGCACTTCCAGGGCACCGTGACGACCGATTCCATCTAAAAACAATAAAAACTAAAACCTGGGGGCATCGTGGCTCAGTTGGATAAGGTGCCATACCATAAATCCGGGGACCCGGGTTCGATTCCGACCTGAGGTCATTTCCCGATCCCTCCCCATCTCTCTCTCCCGCTCATTTCCTGTCTCTACACTGTCCTATCCAATCCAATAAAAAGGTGAAAAAAGCCCCCCCCCAAAAAAAAAAAAACTAAAAGCTGCTTCTCCATCCTTTGCATTTTGTTTCAGCTGAACTAACCGATGAGTTACTAACAACCTGAGTCTTGCTAGGCTTATATTGCTTGAGCACATCGAGTAGGTACATGTTGGTCTTCATAAAAAATAACAGTGTATGCGCGCGCTTGCACGTGTGTGCACACCTTAGTAAATTCTGGATCCTGAGCCTCATTGGTGTAGTCCCTAAACATGCCAGCTGCTTTCAGGTACTGTGTAATGTAACTCAGCTTCTCAGCATCTCGCCCTAATCATACACAAAAAGCCATTACATCTCTCATTTAGAAAGTAGAAACAATTATATCATGTATATGGCCAAAAGTAAGTGGACACCTGACCAATAACACTCATACATGCTTGTTGAATGTCCCGTTCCAGATTTATTCCCCCTTTGCGGTTATAACCACCTCCACTCTTTTGGAAAAGTTTTCTACTAGATTTTGGAGTGCGGCTGCAGGGATTTGTCCATTCAACCACAAACATCAGTGAGGTCAAGCACTGAACTTCTGGCCATATATTGTATGAATTTGACAGAAAAATACATACGTTTGAACAGATGATCTGAAATCAATGCCAGTCTACCTGTTTGCTCAAGATACTGGACACTGATGTGGTCAACAGGAAAGAAGGCGGCTGTAGCACCATACTCTGGGCACATGTTGGCAATAGTGGCACGGTCTGCGATGGAAAGTTGAGCTACACCAGGCCCAAAGAACTCCACAAACTTTCCGACCACACCAACCTGACGCAAATGCTAGAGGAACAGGTTAAGAGACAAGCCACGTTTACTTTACAAATGAATCGTCATATTCTAACAATGGACCTCGTTTATCAAGATGGATACAAACAGATTTATGCATAAATCAATCAATCATTCGCATGAGCATTTACACAAGAAATTTGGTATTTATGAAAAACTTGTAAATTTGCAAAAAAAAAAAGTGCTTGTATCCTTCTTGTGCACCTGAGTGTTTGCCAATTTACGTCCAAGACGACTGATATAAACCTTAACTCGATCAACTTCAAATCGTATAATTTACATGGATTACTGCACTTATGTAAATGCAATATATGGTCAAGATTAAATTGTTCATTTTTTATGATGTTTACAGCATGTAGCAGATACCCTGATGCAGAGCAACTTATAGAAGTGCTTTGGAGTCTTAAACACACATCCTCATGCTAGCTCTCTAAGACAGGGAATAAGAATACAATCGAGACCATTTTGGGAAAACCAGTTATTTTATATTATTGGCATTAATTCACGAACATAAAAAATAAAGAAAGTGAACCAACGAAAACCCATAAATTAAGACAAATAAAAATCATTTAATTGTGACAAAAGAAATGCTGCCATATACAGTAAATGGAGTACAGCTGTAAACAAACAAATGCCTCAGCTTTAGATTTGAGGCTCTCTTATTATCCATTCCATCCATCCATTATCTGTAACCGCTTATCCTGTGCAGGGTCACGGGCAAGCTGGAGCCTATCCCAGCTGACTATGAGCGAGAGACGGGGTACACCCTGGACAAGTCACCAGGGTGTATGCATCAGGGCTGACACAGAGACAACCAACCATTCACACCTACGGTCAATTTAGAGCCACCAATTAACCTAACCTGCATGTCTTTGGACTGTCGGGGAAACCGGAACACCCGGAGGAAACCCATGCTGACACAGGAAGAACATGCAAACTCAACACAAAAAGGCCCCTGTCGGCCACTGGGCTTGAATCCAGAACCTTCTTGCTGTGAGATGACAGTGCTAACCATGGCATCACCATGCCGCCCTCCCTCGTAGTAATATAATGTACAGTTCCCTCCTAAAGTATTGAAATGGCAAGGCCAGTTCTTTTGTTTTTGCTACACACTGAATACATTTGGGTTTGAGATAATGAAACAGGGTTTCCTCAAAAGTATCGTAGCACAAAGATCATTTAATGGTAGAGCGAGCAGCACAATGAACACACTCTCCTAGTTAAGATGCTTTTGGGAAACCCACCGCAGAACATCAGCTTTCATTTCCTGATAATTAGATCTACACTACCGTTCAAAAGTTTGGGGTCACCCAGACAATTTTGTGTTTTCCATGAAAAGTCACACTTTTATTTACCACCATAAGTTGTAAAATGAATAGAAAATATAGTCAAGACCTTTTTCTGGCCATTTTGAGCATTTAATCGACCCCACAAATGTGATGCTCCAGAAACTCAATCTGCTCAAAGGAAGGTCAGTTTTATAGCTTCTCTAAAGAGCTCAACTGTTTTCAGCTGTGCTAACATGATTGTACAAGGGTTTTCTAATCCTCCATTAGCCTTCTGAGGCAATGAGCAAACACATTGTACCATTAGAACACTGGAGTGAGAGTTGCTGGAAATGGGCCTCTATACACCTCTATTGCACCAAAAACCACACATTTGCAGCTAGAATAGTCATTTACCACATTAGCAATGTATAGAGTGGATTTCTGATTAGTTTAAAGTGACCTTCATTGAAAAGAACAGTGCTTTTCTTTTAAAAATAAGCACATTTCAAAGTGACCCCAAACTTTTGAACAGTAGTGTACATGTGTTAAACAACTTAGAACATGGCACCTTTTGTTTGAACCCATCCATTCTTCAAGTGATCAAAAATACTGGAACTTGCCTGTCACATGTTCATTGTTACTCAGGTGTGCCCTGTTAGCATCACAAAGTAAGAATGCAACAGTTTGATGTCAGGCTGTCGCTGGCTTGATGCAAGTGTTGCAAGAAAGTGTCATTCACGTCAACACCATCTGTTCCAATACTTTTGCTCAACTAAAGGCTGAGTGCCACGTTTTAAATTGTTGAACACATCTAGAGTTAAATATCAAGAAATGAAAGTTGAAATTCTGATCCATCATCTCACTCATCTTTTGAATTCAAAACCAAATGTCTATTATAGAGGACTGAGCAATGAAATATTTTTATTGGCATACAAGTGAGTTGAAATAACTTTCACTTGTTTTTTTTTGGGCTTCACTCTGCTCAACTGTTTCGTGCTTACAACGGTGTCTGGACTCGAACTTCTACGGAGGTTTGTGGGTGTCACTAAATATAAATCAGTTGTTGCATGTACACACTTGGTAATTTATGGGTGATTGGCATCAAAATCGACACACTCAAGCACTGAGAAAATGAGCGTTTATTTTATACAAACTTTCACTTTACCAAAATATTGATAAATGAAGCCTAATATTCTTATACTCTCTGAACACTTTAAATAAAATTTAAAAAAAAATAATAATAGTACCTTTGTGACAGTTAGAACAATATCAGTGGAGGTGATGTACTTGTTGGGCGTGCCCTGGAGTTTGTACCCAATGACCTCTGGGAGGACCAAACTGATTGGTTGACCCAACATAACCGCCTCAGCTTCAATACCTCCCACACCTGCTCAGACACAGTGACAGTACACCTTGCTAGAATTCATTGCTCTTCATAAGTATTTGTACACAGAAATGTTAAGATACTCTCAAGCAAAAAACCAAACTGCATAGTTTAAACATCTACACTATATGGCCAAACATGGACATATGACCATACACCAACAGGTGCTTTTTGAACATCCCATTTCAGATTTATTCCTTTGCTGTGATAATTCCATTCTTCTGGGAAGGCCTTCCACTAAATTTTGGAATGTGGCCATGGGGACGTAGGGACTTTTTCCATTCAGCCACAAGAGAATTAGGGAGGTCAGGCACTGATTTTAGGCGAGGAGGACTGTTCTGCAGTCAGCATCCCAGTTCATCCAAAAAGTATTCAGTATGGTTGAGGTCAGGACTCTGTGCAGGCCACTTGAGTTCTTCCACTCCAACCATAGCGAAAGATGTATGCATGGAATTATTTTGTGCACAGGAGCATCATCATGCAGGTTTGGGCCTCTTAGCTCTAGTGAAGAGAAATCTTAAAAGGTTAAATACAATGACATTCTATACAAGTGTGTGCTTCCAACTTGGTAGCAACAGTTTGGCAAAGACCTACATATTGGATGTGATGGTTAAGTGTCCATTTTCGGCCATGTAGTGTACTGTACTGTGTAAAAGTCTGAGGCATGTGTAAAGAAATGCTGTAGAACAAATATGCCTTCAAAAATAATTAAATGTTAGCATTTATATACATTTAAAAAAAACTATAAAGAGCAGTAAACAGTAATAAATGAAACGGTCAATATGTGGTGTGACGACCCTTTGTTTAAAAGTCAATTTTTTTTATATTTTCAGGTACAGTTAGTGCGGTTTTATGAGAAATGAGCTAGAAAGTTTTACTGAGCATCCTGCAGAACCAGTCACAGTTCTTATGGACACTTTGTCGAACTTGCTTCTTATTTCTGCAGCAAAACCCAGCAGCCTTCATTACTTTTTTTTTTTGGTCTGAAATGTGTTCTCTTACATAATCTGCTGTCTTCTTTAACATCTAACTTCTCATCTCTGTAGCCGCTTTATCCTGTTCTACAGGGTCGCAGGCAAGCTGGAGCCTATCCCAGCTGACTACGGGCGAAAGGCGGGGTACACCCTGGACAAGTCGCCAGGTCATCACAGGGCTGACACATAGACACAGACAACCATTCACACTCACATTCACACCTACGCTCAATTTAGAGTCACCAGTTAACCTAACCTGCATGTCTTTGGACTGTGGGGGAAACCGGAGCACCCGGAGGAAACCCACGCGGACACGGGGAGAACATGCAAACTCCACACAGAAAGGCCCTCACCAGCCACGGGGCTCAAACACGGACCTTCTTGCTGTGAGGCGACAGCGCTAACCACTACACCACCGTGCCGCCCACATCTAACATTTTTCTCTAAAATTTAATTTTGTGCTGGAAAACTACAATTTTTTTTTCCTGACTCAATTATGTAGAAGTCACAAAATAAAAAAATCTATAACAAAGTCTGTACTCAAAAATGGTGAGTAAGACTTTTGCACAGAACTGTATCTGAGGTTATTCTACATAATATTCATTTAACAAGATACATTCCTAGTGGTGATGTTTAAAATGTATTGTTACAACTAAACTATCAGCCCTAAAGACTGCAGCTGTCCACCTTCAGTGAAACACTCACCCCAGCCCAACACTCCCAGGCCATCAATCATGGTGGTGTGTGAATCAGTGCCCACTAGGCTGTCAGGGTAATAGTAGCCATCCTGCTGAAACACGACCCGGGCTAGATATTCCAGGTTCACCTGATGCACTATTCCCGACCCTGGAGGAATGATGCGCATATTCTGGAATGCCTTTGAACCCCACTGTGGACAAAAGGGTAAAAGTTATCACTCCTTGTTAAGATACGTAGGAATAACTGCCTGCAAGTATTTTAACGTCATCTCAAAAAGTTAAAATAGAATGTGGGGTTACCTTTAAAAACTCAAAACGTTCCTTGTTTCTTTCAAATTCAAGTTCTTGGTTTTTCTGGAGACTATCAGACCTGGAATTAGTTTTAACAAAAAAAAAAAAGTCAACGTGTGGGTCAATAAAAACAGGTACCCTATCAGATTGGAACTGGTGTCATACACATCAACAGTGCTTCTATTGCAGGGGTTTTCAAAAAGTGTGGGAGAGTCAGCCCCCCCTCAGAGAGCAAATAAACAACAGCGCCCCCCCCCCTACAATTTTTCTTGTTGCTATATTTAATGTTCCATTCGTATTTTAAAAAATGGTTGTTGTACACTTTTTTCTTTTACACATTTTAAACATCTCATCTCATCTCATTATCTCTAGCCGCTTTATCCTTCTACAGGGTCACAGGCAAGCTGGAGCCTATCCCAGCTGACTACGGGCGAAAGGTGGGGTACACCCTGGACAAGTCGCCAGGTCATCACAGGGCTGACACATAGACACAGACAACCATTCACACTCACATTCACACCTACGGTCAATTTAGAGTCACCAGTTAACCTAACCTGCATGTCTTTGGACTGTGGGGGAAACCGGAGCACCCGGAGGAAACCCACGCGGACACGGGGAGAACATGCAAACTCCACACAGAAAGGCCCTCGCCGGACCCGGGGCTCGAACCCAGGACCTTCTTGCTGTGAGGCGACAGCGCTAACCACTACACCACCGTGCCGCCCATTTTAAACATCTGTGCTTTTTAAAAAAACATCTTGTTTTACACATTTTAAACATCTCATAGCATCGTTAGCTAGCACCTCTTGGCAGACAACACACTGTGGCAGTGGAGCATCTTCAGATCCAGTCCATGAAAATCCAAACTTTAAATAATCGTGGTCATACTTCCTGCTTTTTTTGCTTGGCCCAGACTCTGTCTCCTCACTCACTGTAGCTTGAGGTACTAAAAATCGATCCATTTTGTCTCTGGCAAAGGCTAGCTGAAGTTTGCTAAATGTCCGCAATAGTAACTTATTCTGGTTTATTTTTCCTCACTTTGCATCCCCCCCGAAGAACTCTGGCACCCCCTAAGGGAGGCGCACCCCACACTTTGAAAAGCCCTGTTCTAATGAATATAAAGCTGCTTCTTCTCGTATGTCAGCTGTAGTTGACGGTTTACTGCAGATTTGTTAGCTAGTTCAGGAGAGCTACCCAAAGTGGGCATCGAGCAGTTCCTACCCAACCATTCACACACATTCACACCTACGGTCAATTTAGAGTCACCAGTTAACCTAACCGCAGGTCTTTGAACTGTGGGAGAAACCGGAGCACCCGGAGGAAACCCACACGGACACGGGGAGAACATGCAAACTCCACACAGAAAGAGCCCCCGCCAGCCGTGAGGTTTGAACCCGGAGCCTTCTTGCTGCAAGGTGACAGTGCTAACCACTGCACCACTGTGCCACCAATACAAAGCTTACATAATATGGACATAACTTTGAAATATACACTGCCTGGCCAAAAAAAAGTCATGCAGTCTCATTTCATTGGACTGCCTTTAGCTTTGATTATGGTGAGCATTTACCATAGCATTGTTTCAACAACCTTAATGTCACAACATTTATTTCCATCCAGGACTGGATTAATATTTCGCCAAGACCTTGTACTGAAGACGGGAGACTCAAACCACTCTACAATCTTCTCCAGCACTGCCCAAAGAGTTTCAATGGGGTTAAGGTCAGGACTCTATGGTGGCCAATTAATGCGTGAAAATGATTCCTCATGTTTCCTGAACCATTCTTTCATTATTTGATCCAAATGAATCCTGGCACTGTCATCCTAGAATATACCCGTGCCATCAGGGAAGGAAAAAATAAATAAATAAAATTAAAAAATCCATTGATGGGATAACCTGGTTATTCAGTATATTCAGGTCATCCGCTGACTTCATTTTGACTCATCTGTACTCAGACATGACGTTTTCTGTTGCTCCAGTGACCAGTCTTTATGCTCCATAGCACATTTAAGCCTGACAAACAAGCGACTTTATTATGGCCACACAGCTGTTTAGTCCCAATCTTGTAAGTTCCCATCATATTGTACATGTGGAAATGCTCTTGATTTCATTATTAAACCTAGCTATGAGTTCAACTGTCGATTTTTTATGATTCGACTTCACCAAGCAGTTGAGGTGATCTCTGATCACGTCAAGAGATTTTTTTATTTTCCTGACCACGTTTCTTCCACACATACCCCTTTTCCACCAAATCAGTTCCAGGGCTGGTTCGGGGCCGGTGCTGGTTCACACAACTCGTTCAACTTGCGAGCCAGCTGAGAACCAGTTTGCTTTTCCATAGCTCGCGGTGCTAAGGGGAGTCACGTCATTACGTCGCTGTGTACATCAGTTACGTCGCTGTATACGTCAGTTACATCGCTACGTTTGCATAAACCTTGGCGCGAATATCGAAGCAAAAACAGCACGGAAGAAACAGCAGCAACAACAACAATAATAAATGACTTCACGTTTGTACAGCTGCTGCTTCTCGGCGCTTAAAAATGGCAATCTTTCGCGGTCTTATTGTTGTTGGTCTTAACAACTCCGCCCCCCCGCTGACGTAAGCAGTTCTTTCCTCTGGCCCAGCAGAGAGTTGTTGCTAGCCTGGAACCGGTTTTTCTGGCCCCAGAGCCAGTTCTTTGTCAGTGGAAACAGAAAACCCGGTTCCAAACTAAGCACTGGCCCCGAACCAGCCCTGGAACTGCTTTGGTGGAAAAGGGGCAAAAGTCAACAGTTCTCCATTATCCTTCCAGGTTTTAATAATGCGTTGGTCAGTTCTTAACTAGGCCTGTGTTCAAAAAAATCGATTTTCCGATTCTGGATCGATTCGCATATTAATTACTTAGGATCGATTCGTACGTTCAAAGATCGATTTTTTTATTTTAATTTTTATTTTTAGTACATTTCCCCCCGTGACCCCCGTCACGTCATCGAATTCTCGCAGGCGCACTCGGTGTGCGACCTCAAACAAACATGGCGTCGGAGAGTAGTGATCGAGTTAGCGAAAACTTTCTGAAAACACCACCGCCTCTCAAGGCTCCAGTCTGGAGATATTTCGGGTTCCGAAAAGAAAAAAAGACACAGATGCGCTCGACAAAACCAACGCCGTTTGCAAGTTGTGTCAAATCGAAGTGAAGTATTTTGGAAATACGACGAACTTGAACAAGCACTTGCAACGACATCACCCGGGGATCAAGCCGTCCACAGGACAAACAGGACAGCAAATGAAGCTGAAAGAAAGTTTAACACTGCCAGCCAATTCAGCACGATCTCATAGCATAAAAGGTGAAAAAGTGTTATACTTTGTTTACAGGCTCTTATGTTCTTATTTATGTTATGTTCTTTTGTATTTACAGGTTATTTATGTTCTTATTTACAGTTTATGTTTCATGTTACATTGATTGAGAGGTCTTTTTTATATCGATTAATAAAAATAATGCATTTGGTTGCAACAGCTTTTGGGTGAATTCTTATTGTCAAATAATGCATTGGTTGGTGTCCCAGCTGGAGGTGGATTGACCCTTACCATTTTAACCAGTCTTACAGCCATCAGTAAATACAAAGACTTATGATTTGCTGTTAAAATTTTTGCGTTCCTCGTCCATTCTGATTATGTAGGTTGGCAACAATATTGTTTGAAGTCACAATGCATTCGTTCATCCCCTGAATGTTTAAAAGTTAAAAGTAGTTAACAAAAATAGAAAATAGATAGTTCTTTATTTCTGGCTTCCCTGAAAAAAAAAAACCTGGCTGCACGCCACTGCGACATAGTCATGAAATTAAAGATTTTTTTTTTTTAAAGAACACTAACCTGAATCGGATCGGATAGAATTTTAAAGAATCGAAAAGAATCGATTCTTAATCCAAAAAAAATCGAAAAGAATTGATTCTTAATCTTCGGAATCGGATCGATTCTTGAAATTTGAATCGATTCCCAGCTCTATTCTTAACCCAATTCCAGTCATTTCAGAAATCTCCCTAGTTGTTTGCTTTGCTTGATGCAGGCCAATAATTTGACCTTCTGAAACACAGCAACATCTTTTCCATGACCACAGGACACGTCTTCCGATATGGCTGTTTAAGAAATGAGAAGCTACTCACTGCATCAGTTAGGGTTAAAATAATTGTTGCCAGCTGAAACACATTAAATCACTACAGTAAATATCCAATCAAAGGCTCTAAAGTATTTGCTTATTTAAATCCAAATGGTGACTTTTTTTGGCCTAGGCAGTGTATTTTGTGACTTCTAGTGATCTACTAATGTCCCCTTATAGTAGTGCTTCAAATGTGAATAATTTATGATAAATGTGCAATTTATAATAATAAAATTTACACAGGAAACTTGTAACAGCCATGTTTTAAACTGCTATTTCAGGTGAGATTTACAACCCCGATTCCAAAAAAGTTGGGACAAAGTACAAATTGTAAATAAAAACGGAATGCAATAATTTACAAATCTCAAAAACTGATATTGTATTCACAATAGAACATAGACAACATATCAAATGTCGAAAGTGAGACATTTTGAAATTTCATGCCAAATATTGGCTCATTTGAAATTTCATGACAGCAACACATCTCAAAAAAGTTGGGACAGGGGCAATAAGAGGCTGGAAAAGTTAAAGGTACAAAAAAGGAACAGCTGGAGGACCAAATTGCAACTCATTAGGTCAATTGGCAATAGGTCATTAACATGACTGGGTATAAAAAGAGCATTTTGGAGTGGCAGCGGCTCTCAGAAGTAAAGATGGGAAGAGGATCACCAATCCCCCTAATTCTGCACCGACAAATAGTGGAGCAATATCAGAAAGGAGTTCGACAGTGTAAAATTGCAAAGAGTTTGAACATATCATCATCTACAGTGCATAATATCATCAAAAGATTCAGAGAATCTGGAAGAATCTCTGTGCGTAAGGGTCAAGGCCGGAAAACCATACTGGGTGCCCATGATCTTCGGGCCCTTAGACGGCACTGCATCACATACAGGCATGCTTCTGTATTGGAAATCACAAAATGGGCTCAGAAATATTTCCAGAGAACATTATCTGTGAACACAATTCACCGTGCCATCCGCCGTTGCCAGCTAAAACTCTATAGTTCAAAGAAGAAGCCGTATCTAAACATGATCCAGAAGCGCAGACGTCTTCTCTGGGCCAAGGCTCATTTAAAATGGACTGTGGCAAAGTGGAAAACTGTTCTGTGGTCAGACGAATCAAAATTTGAAGTTCTTTATGGAAATCAGGGACGCCGTGTCATTCGGACTAAAGAGGAGAAGGACGACCCAAGTTGTTATCAGCGCTCAGTTCAGAAGCCTGCATCTCTGATGGTATGGGGTTGCATTAGTGCGTGTGGCATGGGCAGCTTACACATCTGGAAAGACACCATCAATGCTGAAAGGTATATCCAGGTTCTAGAGCAACATATGCTCCCATCCAGACGACGTCGCTTTCAGGGAAGACCTTGAATTTTCCAACATGACAATGCCAAACCACATACTGCATTAATTACAGCATCATGGCTGCGTAGAAGAAGGGTCCGGGTACTGAACTAGCCAGCCTGCAGTCCAGATCTTTCACCCATAGAAAACATTTGGCGCATCATAAAACGGAAGATACGACAAAAAAGACCTAAGACAGTTGAGCAACTAGAATCCTACATTAGACAAGAATGGGTTAACATTCCTATCCCTAAACTTGAGCAACTTGTCTCCTCAGTCCCCAGACGTTTACAGACTGTTGTAAAGAGAAAAGGGGATGTCTCACAGTGGTAAACATGGCCTTGTCCCAACTTTTTTGAGATATTTGTTGTCATGAAATTTAAAATCACCTAATTTTTCTCTTTAAATGATACATTTTCTCAGTTTAAACATTTGCTCTGTCATCTATGTTCTATTCTGAATAAAATATGGAATTTTGAAACTTCTACATCATTGCATCCCGTTTTTAATTTACAATTTGTACTTTGTCCCAACTTTTTTGGAATCGGGGTTGTAGTTGAACACGGAGTGTGCCACATGATCAGTGTGGTCAAAGGTAACCCTTCAAAACATGTTTCACTTGGCAAACACTCACTGTATAAAGTTCACAATGCAAGTGCTTTGTTAACTTGAGCTTGACACTACAGATAAAGCAAGGATTCAAACCTCCCATTAAACATACAATATTGATATTTAAATGGTACTGGTAATGAAGGGCTGCATTTTGTGTAAACAACTTATGACAAATTAATGTTTTCCTATATATTTTTAAACAGCATACAAGCCTGTAAAAATCTCATTACAATCTCTGCTCACTCATTTAGACCTTGAATAGAAGAATCTCTCATAACTGCATTTGATAAATTAACTTTATATTATTCTGACACTAGAAAGCTACCCCATAGGCAGCTAATCCCTTAAGTGATGTGGAAATTGATGCAGCGAATACAAACAAACACACATCACACAGCCAACATTACTCAATAACAAGTACAGCATGTTTGTGTTGCAGTCAGTGCCACAGTCATCTATGGGTAGTATCTCACTGGGCTGCGACAGCCTGCGACTAGTTGGAGACACAACAATTGCAATAAAATATGCAAATTAGTGACAATTTTCACTTGGAATCACGCCGAATTGATATTCGCATATTTTATTGCAATTGTGTCTCCAACTAGTCGCAGGCTGTTGCAGCCCAGTGAGATACACTCACACTTCCCGTCTCACGGAAACTGACTTGAGAAGGGTTCGTGACGGCTTTGCGACACCAGCGACGCATTTGCGGCTATTTTGAGAGAAAATTTTGTCGTACAAATTTCAGCGACGAAGGAGCGACACTTTGTGACTCATGCAAGGAAATTGAGAAGCCCCGCGAATGTTTCAAGACACTTTTGAAACTCTCTAGCGAATGACGCTCGCAATTTGTTGCAAGCTGTCGCAGCCCAGTGAGAGACTGGCTTAAGCTTTTCAAAGGTCTTCCTGGAGGGTGCTTAAAGGAAACTCAGTGTGGCAGCGGGGCTGTGGTCAAGTGGCGGTTTGTCAATGGAGGACGAGGTCAGGAAAGGCGAGTGGCAAATTGATCACACCCGTGGGTAATTTATGTTGTCCGTATTTGCAGTAATGGCTAAGAACTGAGTGGAGAGGTGGCGTTCCCCCCCCCGAACAGAGCATTTGTGTGCGCTTGTGGAGTAACACACAGTAGTAATAGCTGAAAAGCTGGTAAAAAGAATAAAACAAGCTAATTTACCACCACTACCTGCCTACCTCTGCTTCAATGTTCCACCCACTCCCAGGGATATTTACACTCATTAAATACATCTCGTCTTCTCTAGCTGCTTTATCCTGTTCTACAGGGTCGCAGGCAAGCTGGAGCCTATCCCAGCTGACTACGGGCGAAAGGCGGGGTACACCCTGGACAAGTCGCCAGGTCATCACAGGGCTGACACAGACAACCATTCACACTCACATTCACACCTACGGTCAATTTAGAGTCACCAGTTAACCTAACCTGCATGTCTTTGGACTGTGGGGGAAACCAGAGCACCCGGAGGAAACCCACGCGGACACGGGGAGAACATGCAAACCCCGCACAGAAAGGCCCTCGCCGGCCACAGGGCTTGAACCTGGACCTTCTTGCTGTGAGGCGACAGCACTAACCACTACACCACCGTGCCGCCCTCATTAAATACATGTGAAATAAATTACTTTTATGTAACTTCAATCCAACACATGGGAAATAACTTACTTCCTGTTGAAGTCCACCTGAATGGAATGGTCAATGACTAGGTCAGCAGGACACACAGGGTTGATCATCTCAGGATCTCCACCCAGCTTCTTTACTGCGTCACGCATTGCAGCAAAATCCACCACTGCAGGAACCCCACTGTCAACAATAAAGATATCCACTCATTGCAGAGCAACACTCAGAGGCACCAAATAACTACCTTTTCATGTTTATGGTCTTATGCATGTTGTCTTGCAGTCTCCTTTACCTCATACCCAATTTATACTGCCAGTATAGTTTGTTATGCACAATCCTTGGAGCTGCAACATCTCATTTCACTGCACAAGTTGGCAGCGTGTCCGCCTCTCAATCGGGGCATCGCGAGTTCTACTTACGGTCGGGTCATACCAAAGACCATCATAAAAATGGTACCTACTGCCATCTGGCAAGGCACATTGCAATACAGATGCGAGTGGGGAGTCAAACTCTCGTGGTGATCAGAGGATGAACCCCCCCACTGTAACTCTAGCTGTATAGGCAAGAGGCCAAGGGCTGTGGAAACTGAGATCGGCACCGCCCAATAGCATGGCGCAGGAAGGACTTTAGACTTATTATACCAGCAATGAAAATGCATTTGACAAAGCTTTGAATTTTGAATCTCGTACATTAACCCTTTGATGCAAAACATATGCACACCCCTTCTAATGCACAACATGGGTCAAAAATGACCCGCATTCATTTTCCAGGTTATTTCATGCTGACTGAGCTTTTCTTTGCTCTATCTTTTGAAATCATTTTATTTTATGATTGAATATTCCAAGTATTCTTTAAATATCTTGTTTTTAATTACCACAAATCATTAATTTTTTTTCTTTCCTACTTTATGAACAAAAATACTTTTTATATTACTACACATGGGTCATCCAAGTGTGATTTAAAATTAAATGTCTTAATACTATAATAATAATTTCTTCCAAGTAATTACTTTAGCAGTGAATGGGGCCAGTTATTTATTTATTAACTATGTAGTTAGCTAAGCCAACTACATTAAAATTAGCTAACTAAAGTAGAATATGTCAACAGCTCGGTAGCTAATAGTAATTACTTGTAACTTTCTGACAAGTAATCTACTCACTCTCAAGGGAACCTAAACATCATCAATTTTTTTCTAAGGTAATGTTAGAACAATTGAAAAACATTACTTGCATGTATGAGATGGGCAAAGGGCGCTGTGCTGAGCTGTGAAATGTCTGACACAAGCACAATTCACAGTTCCCACCAAACGCTGGAGTAAATGCATGCGGGTCGGTTCTGACCCATGTGTGTAAACTTGATGTAGAATTACAAAAGCTGTGCTTGTTCATAACTTAAGAAAGGAAAAATAAAAATGATGATTTGTGCGAAACAAAAACAAGATATTTACTGCATATTTGGAAAAGTAAATGACAAAATGAATTGATTTCAAAAGTATATCATAGAAACACTCAGCCATACATGAAACAACCTGGAAAATGAATGCAGGTTGTTTTTGACCCATGTTGTGCATTAGAAGGGTAGTGATACAAAAAGGGTTTTTATTCAAAAAGTACGAAAGGAAAAAATAAAATAAGGATGTATGGTGATCAAAAACAAGTTAATTGAGGAATACCTTGAATACTGAATGATGGAATTAATTTATTGCTAAGATATAGAAGATAAAAACTCAGCCGGGTCACTTTTGACCCATGTTTTGCATCAAAGGGTTAAATAGTACCAGCATGACCTGTAAGGAATAAAACACAATAGGGAGTGCTGTTGGAAGAAAATCAGCAGAGTGTTGCGATACCACTACAAAGCGGTTTCTTTTCCTATAACAGCACATCCCAAAGTCACGTTACCAAGGAATCCCAGAGCCCTCTGTGCTAAAGACACCTATTAAAGGAACAGCCTTACCGTTACTGTTACAAAGCACTGGAGACTACTTCCAAAAATGCCACAATGTTTTCTGACAGAAATCTTCACCATATCATATGGCGCGCCTGCCATGCAAGTCCCCAGTTACTATCAAATATTAGTATAAATACACAGGTGATTATAGAAAATCGGGTGTGCCGACTGGTCTAGAAATTCAAACTATTTCTCAAATCACCTCAAGCAAATCGGTGGCCAATCACCATCATCGTAAGTGAGGAAGAATTACAAATTATCAAAGAAAATGCTGTTCTTAAAAGCACTAATGATGCTACGAAGTTTGGTTTAAAACTATTCAAAGATATGGCAGGATTGGGATTTATTGTATCTATTTCAAAAAGTATTTTATACGAGTCGGCATAGATAAATGACAACTCTGTGCCGTGTCTTTAATTACAATTGCACACTAGTTTTCAAGTTTGAAATAATTTTTTTTAAATAAATCACCTGTGTATTTATACTAAAACAATTATCCACCTCAGGCTCAGTGAATATCAGTAAAAAATAACTTTGAATTTGTCTCTGTTATTATTCACCGATATTCACTTCGCCTCGAGCAAATAACATACTAGAAAAATAGTGCATTAATATAAACCTACACTTGGCCTTGCAGCCCCATTACTGTCTGAGCCATGCTATTATTTAACAATTATTCGCTGAAGGTGAAGTGAATATCCGTGAATAATAACCAATACAAAGTCAAGGTTATTTTTCACAAATATTCACTGAGCCTGAGGCAGACAATTGTTTTACTATAAATACACAGGTGATTAATTTTTTTTTTGAAAAATTGTATTAAAAGATATTCAAGCTTCAAACGCAGGGCTCGACATTAACGGTTGTCCGGGACAAGTGATCCTTTATGTCGGACAAGTTCATCGTCTCAGTTACTTATCCGATCGGACAAGTGCCAAAATACGCCGATATTCGGGTTACATATCAAATTTATCAGTTTATTCACATGATTTCCGAAGCATCTCACTCGACATATTGTTTTGATGAATCGCCGGATGTTTCTCTTCGGAAAGAGCGATGTGCGCATGCGCAATATTCCACTCGCAAAACCGTCCAGTTTCATGTATTTGAGCTGAAAAGTAAACGGTCGTTGACCAGACCCTCCAGGATTTCGCAGTGTTGCGATTTGCAACATCAATGCAAATTCAACCAATCCCTGTGAATTCAGGGCGGTGTTGCAATTATATCCAATCACCGCAACTTTCCCGCAAATTTGACCAATCGTTGGCGTCATCTTGAGGTGACGTCGACAAACTACCTTCCGCCTTACTTCCGTGTATACGTTCAAGAGAAGCAGCACGTGCGAGTCAGTGTTTATAGGCTTAAATTCTGTTACTGAAAGTGTGTTATGTTTACAGTGAAGCACTGTGTGCACTTTACATTATTTTTTACTTAATACAAGAAATTATTGGATGCCAACATTTTTGCCAAAATGGTATTTTATTTTCCATTGTTTAGGCAGCTTCAGCATCATACTGTGAGATTCTGTTCAAATTGTTTTTTTCCATCTATGAAGCCTGAGCCATTTATTTTATTAGTTTATAATTATTGTTTAATTTAGTCTTCAGGAGAGACTGCCTGCACACAGTACTAGTATTAATAGGTTTTTTTCTTACATGAAAGCTGAGGCATTTATATTATATTTTAAGGTAACTTCATGTTGTGCTGTGAGGTTCTCTGCGCTTTAACTTTTGAACCAACAGGTGCATTTGGATAAGTAAAGCCTATTTTTCTGCATTTTTGTAGTCCTGGTAATCTTTTATATTGGTAAAGTTGTTTATAGGACCATTTCTCAGTGTCTGTTTTTTTAATCAATAGTTTTTCAGTAATAACTTAATATTTAACATACGTATCACTCAATTTTAATCACAAAAAGAGAAAATCGCAACAATTTCTCACAACTTTCACTTCCTCCCGCAATGTAATCGCAACAAGAACCTAAAAAACACCGCAACTTTCATCACAACCATTAAATACCATACAGGAGCCACAATGAATAATTAGACAACAACAATTAATCAGTGGAGGATATATATTCAAAGTTAATAATTTAAAAATGAAAATATACTGTATAATTTTAATTTTCTAGTTTTCAATTTCTCATAAATTAATGATTGATGGAGTCCAATTTTTTTCTGCAGTGAATAGATTGTGTTCAAGTAATTCTGGTGAAATTAGTTTATTACAAATAGTTTTTGTGGGTTTTTTTTCTCAAATTTTTCTTCGGACAAGTACATTTCCTTTCAACTTGCCCGCCAGGACAAGTGGTTTCAAAAGTTAATGTGGAGCCCTGAAACGCACCATGCAAATGTAACGTGCGCAGACTTACGTTATTTATCTATGCCAACTCATAAAATACTTTGTTTTGAAACATAAAATAAATCCGAATTCTACCTTACCTTCGAATAGTCTTTTTCATTTACTGTGAAAGCGATTGGCCACCATTTTGCCGAGTCGCTCGAGGTGATTATCGAGAAATGGTCCAAATCTCTCAGCCAATCAGCACACGCGATTTCCTACAATCACCTGCGTATTTGCATATACTAAAGAAAATTAATCTGTTTAAAGCGAGTAAACACACCACAGGACAGTGCTCCTTGTCTGTAATTAATTTGCAATTAAATCTTGGATTAGGTATACCATTGATATAAATATTATAAGGAGGGTCAAATAATACGAATAGCAACACTTTTACAAAACAGGAAACTTTACAAAAGCCAAGATGACAAGCAGTCAAATCTAAGGCTGTTTAAAGGCCAAGGTGTAATTAAAATTAACCCTACGTGAAATCCTGCAGGATGACGCGAGCAGGCCTGAAGGGCACCTCCACCGTCTGAGTCTGGGTCTGCTTCCAGTCAAGTATACGCTCCACGTCATCTTTCTTTACCAGGAACTCATCACAGTTCCTTACCGCCGACTCCAACAGCACACGGATGGAGAAAGGTAGGTGTTCTGGATTTAAAAAAAGAAAATAAATGAAAATGTTGTTAATAGCTCTGTCCAGCTCCAATCAGAGTGTTTTCAGGTCTCCTCAGTTTACAAATTCTGGCAGAATATGCAACAAGCTTCATTGGCAGACACTGGCATTAACATATGAATGATTTGCTCTTCTCCAGCTACTTTTGGTTAAATTCTCTCACATCATCTCGGTGTATGCTAGTTGCATCAAATGCACATAACATTTATGAATTAGACTATCACTAAAATAAATGAGTATATGGCATCAACACTAAAGTCACTATTAGATCACGATTTGGGGGGGGGGGGATTTATGGCCCTTTTCCACTACCCTTTTTCAGCTCACTTCAGCTCGCTTCAGCCCGACACGGCTCGCGTTTCGACTACCAAAAACCAGCACGACTCAGCTCGCTTCAGCCCTGCTTAGCCCCTAAAACTCGCACCATTTTGGAGTGGGGCTGAAGCGAGCCAAACCGTGCCGAGTGAGGTTGGGGGCGTGAGCAGACACTCCCCTGTGCACTGATTGGTGAGGAGGCGTGTCCTCACATGCCCACACACGCCCCGCGAGCGCGCTGGGATCTGTAAACACCGCAAACCCGGAAGGAGAATAATTACGAATTACGAGAATTTCTGAAGCCTTATGCGCCTCGCCTCATCTATACGCTCTTGCCAGTATCTGTCCGCGTTGTCGGTGACAACAAGCCACAGCACCAAGACCAGCAACACTAACGACTCCATGTCCTCCATGTTTATTGTTTACTCTCCGGGTCGTGAGACTACCGCTTAAAAGATCACTGAATCAGTGACATACAGAGCATCGTGGACGAGTTCGCGGAGCGCAAGGCTCGTCGTATGCCCTTCAAATAATGCGCGCAGTAGGCTATTGATGTTTTATTATGAGCCGTGTACAGTATGTCGCCGAATGTTTTTTTGTTTCTGAGTTACATGTTCGTTTGAAGGACTTAATGTACAAAATAACATAGTTGCACCCTGTAGTGTTGAAATTGGTAAACACAGTGCATTCAGTGAGGTTTGCACCGCCCTCCTTTTATTTCTGACTCTTCCTGTCACCGTTGCAACCTCTGAGCGCTCATTCGTATGCCCTTCAAATAATGTGCGCAGTATAGGCTATTGATGTTTTATTATGAGCCATGTACAGTATCCTAATGTTTTTTGTTTCTGAGTTACATGTTCGTTTGAAGGACTTGATGTACTAAACAACATAGTTGCACCCGGTAGTGTTGAAATTGGTAAACACCGCAGTTGCGGACATTTTGTAGCCTAAAATGATGTTATGATAAGCTTTAATAAAGGGCCCGGTCATTTGCCCCGCCCCCGGCCCGGCTCTGACTTGTTCCGCCACTGTCACTGATGTCACTGTTTGCGCTGCTTAACGACATCACCTGACGTCCACCCACTTTCGCTAACTCCACCCAATGTGTCCACCCACTTCCAGCCAGCACGGTTCAGCGCGGTTGTAGTCGAAATGCAACCCCAACAGCCCCGCTCAGCCCGACTCAGCACGGCACGGCTCAGCCGCGTTTGTAGTGGAAAAGCGGCATTAGTGACACTGCAGCAATTTTCTTACCATAGCGGGGGTCTCCAAGCTTTCTGAGATTGAAAAACTTGTATTCAGGCTTCTGGGAGTTCAGAGGCTCAATGATGTGTGCATAAGGGTTAGTCATAGCTGAAGACTCTCTCCTTACACACAAGCTTCCTTTGAGTTATCTGAAAAAGTAACAAGACATGCCATGGAACACATGCATCAAGAGCACGTCATTTAACCACAATAAACAGTTACACCAAAGATCTTGTTTAAAACATGCTGTGATTAGCTAAACACACCCAATTAAAACTTCCAAACCTGCCACTTCGACTTGAGCATTTTAGCTTTTGATGCCCCTTTTATCAGTAAAAACCTGAAGCACAGCCCAGTTTTGAGAGGTTTGGACACGACTTGCAGGATTACACCATCCGAGACAGGACAAGCCACAGAGGAAGGGCAACGTGAAACTTATCTGCTCAGACTTCATACAGAGACCGAGATGCTGGTTGAATAATCTAGTGCTTGCGTCAAAACCTTCATATCAGACAGATCCAAAGCCGATAAGTTAAATCTCCAAAATATGTTCCCATAAACCATGAAGCACAAAAAAAAAAAAGGGACTAAATGTTTGAGGTTGTATGAATTTCAGCAGGTATGCAATCATTAGAAGTTTAGCAAAAACAAATACAGACAGGCAGTTGTGTATATTGTGAAACCTCGCATAAAAGATTATGAAACTGGAGGGAGGGACTGAACAAGTGTTCAGGTGATGGGTCACACGATGATGTCAGAGATTTTGGAACACAGCCATTCGAGAGAATATCTAGTTTACCCATATTTCATTTTAACTTAAAACTTCAAGGACTAGAGCTGGTGAAACTAATGCTCATTGGACAGAACGGTTAAAGAGAAAATCACTGACCCAGAGGAAATGGCAAACATGACTAGTATAGTGTGCAAAGTAGTAATTTTACTGCAGTAATGCACCTATGCTTTGAGACAATGGTTCAGGAAACCCCCCCCCCAAAAAAAAGCAGTGCAGTTCACTCGATCCCACAAGTGAACTGACCAGTAAATTCCAAAATCAGCAAGCTCACTCCTCATTTCAAAGAGACAAAAAGACATGGCAATGACAAAGTAGGCTAATCGTGACATGTTGAGTCTTTGGGGGTTTTTTTTGTTTGTTCGTTCGTTTTAAATTGCAGACAAAACCAGCCTTTCACCACCATAGACACAGAGCAACACACAGTTAAGTTACAACCTTAATTCCAACAAGAGTGCTCTGAGAGCACAATATCCCCCACTGGCAACTATACCATAACTCTGGTAAAATGTGACTGAATTGAACGAAATTACAATGAGTATTACTGACAAAGAATCCTGTCAAGTTTCATGAAATTCCTCCAAAAATTGAGAGAGGAGTTGATTTCAGAATGTGAGCACCCTTCCTGGGACGGACGGACATCGCCATGACATAATCCCCCTTCGGGCCTTTCGACCAGCAGGGGATAAAAATTGAGAGAAGTTGATTTCAGAAAGCAAGCTTGATGAAATTGCCAAAAGTGCAAGTTTGTTAATAAGGCCATTATTAAAAAATGTTCTGTTTCCGGTCCACCGGCCGGGTGAGTGCTGTTTGTGTGGTTAAAATTTTTTTTTTAACGCCGGTCTTTCGACATTTTTTTCGGGTTCGTAAATCTAAACTCGAACTTGACATTTACGCATTCCCAGAGCTTTCCACTAAGGCTCATACTAGCCAGCCATGACAAATAAGTAGCCAGCCGGGGGGAGTAAACACAAAATAAACTCCTGTGCACACAGTTCCCAGGATTAAATGTATTTTCCACAGAACATTTATTTATTCACTTTACTCAAATACAAAGTAAAATGGCAGTAAATCATCTTTCTTTTCTTGCGTATTGCATCATGAGGCGTTCCTGGCTTGTAAATCTCTTATTTTCGGTGCGTGACACATTCACGCAGCTGAGCATGCTATGAATTAACAACGACAACGGTCTGCAGTGGTGGCTACACAATTAAACACTCAGCTAACATTTCTCCATTTGTGTATGAAAATACACTCCAACGGCTCAGTTTGGTTTCATTTACAACCAATGGTGTCTTTTGATGCCAGCACGTAATTGAACGAGAGAAGACCGGTTTACTGGAGACAAAATAAGCGTCATCTCTGCTTCTGTTCCCTCCAATGTCGCCTCCGACACACTAGGCTACTGCCTCCACCGAGTGCGTGCACACACACACCGCATGTCGGGGCCGCGGATGAGTTACTCTCCCTTGATCAACGAAGTCGGCAGGGAATTTGTGGTTATTATCGGTACAAACAGCGCGAATCACAACTTAAATAAGTGCGGTTCAGTTTGACATTATTGTCAGTCCGTTAGATAAACATTTAATTTTATTAAAATCGAAAATTAATATTTAGAGCCTGTGGGCTACAAAAATAAGTCATTAAAGTAGCCAGCTGGACTTAATTGTGTAGTCGGCTGTACGGCCGGCAGCCAGCGCTTGTGGAAAGCCCTGCATTCCGCGCAGAATATAGAATTGAATCAGCTCTGCGCATGCGCCGTGCGGCACAAAAAAATGGCAGCCACCATGAAGGAAGGAGATCCGGAGTTTTCAAACATTTGCTTAAGTGTGAAATCGCAAAATGGTATTCTAGCGAACAACAAAATAGTAAAGATTCAGAAAAACAAATCATTCAGTGATCATTTTAATAGTGTAATTTCATCCGAACTAGGCCTAATGGTCGATTTAGAACTACAAAAAGTCCGTGTGTCGGACATTTTAAGTATCTTTGTACAAGTTTTGCAAATGTTGCAGTCAGCATTTAAAATGCTAACTTAAAGTTTTTGTACAAGTTTCAGTTGATTAAACTGTCATATTTTATTAAATGTGTCTGCTTTTGTAATAAAGTACTGAAAGAAAAAGCAAAACACAGCATTGCGATTTCTTATCCATCCATATATTTAAAAAAAAAAATCCCTCCCTCCCAACTGAAAATTTTTTTGCTCACCCGGTGGACAGGAAACAGATTTTTTTTTTAAGGATGGCCTAATCAAGGGCATAATGCTGGTTATTTAAAAAAAAAAAATTTGCCCAAACTAAACGAAATTTCAATATGCATATAACGGTCATATAACAAAGCCTTTTGCCAAGTTTGGTTTAAGTCCTCCACAAATTGTGAGAGGAGTTGATTTCAGAAGAACGTACATCCTCATGAAATTGTCTGAGTACAAGTTATTTAATCAAGGCTCAAAACTCTGGTAAAATTTTCACAAACAAAGTTAGTAATACACATATTGTGATTTATCCTCTCACATGGCCTTTTGCCAAGCTTCGAGAAATTCATCCAAAAATTGAGAGAGGAGTTGATGTCAGAAAGCAAACACCTTCATGAAATTGTAAAAGTACAAGGTTGTTAAATCAAGGGTCAAAACTCTGGCAAAACGTGACCGAATTTAATGAAATTACAATATGCGTATTACCAACATATAACAAAGAATCCTGTCAAGTTTTGTGAAATTCCTCCAAAAATTGTTAGAGGATTTGATTTCAGAAGGTGAGCACCCTTCCCGGGACAGACGGACGAACAGAAATCGCCACAACAAAAAGTTGGGACACTGTGCAAAGCATAAATAAAATGTGAAGATTTGCAAATCATGGAAAACTTATATATAAGAACACTTCAGAAAACCATCGTCTGTGCAAACGGTTCATTACTGCATCCACAAATGCAAGTTAAAACCATATATAAACAATATCCAGAAACACTGCCACCTTCTCTGGGCCTGAGCTCTTTTACGAGGGACTGAGGTGAAGTGGAAAATTGTCCTGAGGTCTGACAAATCAAAAAGTAGAAATTCTTATTAGAAATCACGGACACCACGTCTTCCAGGCGAAAAGGGAGAGGGACCATCCGGCTTATCATCAGTGCACAGTTCAAAAGCCAGCATCTGTGATGGTATGAGGGGGCATTAGTGCACATGACATGGGTAGCTTGTACACTACCGTTCAAAAGTTTGGGGTCACTTTGAAATGTGCTTATTTTTGAAAGAAAAGCGCTGTTCTTTTCAATGAAGATCACTTTAAACTAATCAGAAATCCACTCTATACATTGCTAATGTGGTAAATGACTATTCTAGCTGCAAATGTGTGGTTTTTGGTGCAATAGAGGTGTATAGAGGCCCATTTCCAGCAACTCTCACTCCAGTGTTCTAATGGTACAATGTGTTTGCTCATTGCCTCAGAAGGCTAATGGAGGATTAGAAAACCCTTGTACAATCATGTTAGCACAGCTGAAAACAGTTGAGCTCTTTAGAGAAGCTATAAAACTGACCTTCCTTTGAGCAGATTGAGTTTCTGGAGCATCACATTTGTGGGGTCGATTAAATGCTCAAAATGGCCAGAAAAAGGGCTTGACTATATTTTCTATTCATTTTACAACTTATGGTGGTAAATAAAAGTGTGACTTTTCATGGAAAACACAAAATTGTCTGGGTGACCCCAAACTTTTGAACAGTAGTGTACATCTGGGAAGGCATCTGCAATGCTGAATGATAGATACATGTTTCAGAGCAATATGCTGCCATCCAGACAAAATCTTTTGCAGGGAAAGCCTTCCTTCTTTCAGCAAGACAATGCAAAACTGCTTTCTGCACATATTAAAACTACATGGCTCTGTAGTAAAAGAGTCCAGGTGCTAAACTGGCCTGCCTGCAATCCAGACCTGTCTCCCATTTAAAACATTTGGCACATTATGAAGTGCAAAATACGACAAAGGAGACTTCGAACTGTTGAGCAACTAAAATTGTATATCAGGCAAAAACGGGACAACATTTCTCTTTCAAAACTACAGCAATTGGTCTCCTCAATTCCCAAACATTTACAGTATTGTTAAAAGTAGAGGGGATTCAACACAGTGGTAAACATGCCCCCGTCCCAACTTTTTTGAACCATGTTGCTGGCACTAAATTCAAATTGAGCATGTTTTTCATAAAATGATAAAATTTCTCTAAAATGTCCTGGGATGGACTGGTGTCTCATACAGGGTCCATTCCTACCCCATATCCAGTATTCCCAGGATAGGGTACCACAATACACAGTTACACCCAAGATCTTGTTTTAAACATGCTGCGATTAGCGAAAGCACCCAATTAAATATGTCCAAACCTGCCACTCCAACTTGCATTTTAGCTTTTAATGCCCCATTTATCGGTAAACCTTGAGGCACTGCCAAATTTGAGAGGTTTGTACATGACATGCAGGATCACACCATCTGAGACAGGACAAGCCACAGAGGAAGGGCAATGTGAAATTTATCTGCTCAGACTTTATACAGAAGCTGAGATACTTGTCCAATAATCTAGTGCTTGCATCAAAAACTCATTTCCAATAAAGTCCATTCATAACAAAACAGTGTCATGCGTATTTTATATATATGGGGATCTACAGTAACTACTGCACTGTTGGACCAAAAGAATACATACGTTTAAAAAAAAAAAAAAAAAAAAATACACTGGCTTTGACTTTTTTCAGCTGAGATTTCTCAGTTGCATCCTTCATAAATATACTTTACTGATTCTATCCAGGGTTCATTCCTGCCTCACATCCAGTATTTCCGGGACAGGTTGTGGAGCTAAACCAACTCTGACCAGGATAAAGTGATTACTGAAGATGAATGAATCAATCTGTGTGTATGGATAAGATTAAGGTTAAGGAAATCAGATCCCATTCATGCAGACTGAATGAATTATATTAACTCAAAAACACATTTCTAATGCTAATAATCTCCCCAGTAGTAGGAACTATAAATCAACTGTAAAGCCAACATAGTAATGTCATTAGGCATCCATTCACCTAACAAATTAGATATTCTGCACAAGCAGCCTGTATCTAATTAAGAAGCACTGCTTCAACACTGCTCCTTTGGATCACTGCTACACTACAGTCAACAATGCCCATCACACCATCTCCCGTGCTGCACTGGACCACTCTGACTACGTCATGGTCCACCTGATTCCTGCATACAGGCAGAAACTAAAGCTGAGGAAACCTGTAGTGAGGACATTAAAGATGTGGAGCAATGAGGCTGTGGAGAACCTTCAGGCGTGCTTGGACTGTACAAACTGGGATGTGTTCAGGACTGCTACCAATAGTCTGGATGAGCGAGTACACAGAGGCTGTGATGTTCTACATCAGCTTCTGGGAGTACGGCTCCATTCCATCATGAACCAGGGCGAGTTACAATAATGACAAACTCTGGTTCACATAAGTTCAGACAGGTAAGGCTGCAAAAGGAAGAAGTATTCAGAAGTGGGGACAGGAACAAGTTTAAAGAGTCGAGGAACAGGTTAAGCAAAGCAGTGAGAAAAGCTAAATGACCATATTCTGAAAAACTCCAAAACCAGGTCTCAGCCAATGACTACATCTGTCTGGAAAGGGCTCAGACAGATCAACTACAAACCTTCAGCCCCCCACTCTGTTAACAACTTGCACCTGGCCAACCAACTGAATTAGTTCTACTGTCACTTTGAGAAACAATGGGACTGTCCTGATAACATCCCCCACGACTCCACACTCCAGCTCACCACCTCTACTGCTTCCAGGGCCTGTCTCCAACTTCACATCTGAGAGACCCATCCACCCACCACCACAGCCTCAACTCTCTCTACTGACAACTCTCTCCAGAATGAACGCTTTAAGAAGCTGAACTAGGGATGTTAACCGATGACCGTTTGACCGGTGGTTGACCGAATCAACGTCAACCGGTTAATTTTTTTTTGGTTGTCGGTTAAAAAAAAAAAAAAAATCAATCGTTTTGAAGCTGCCGATTTTGGAGCGGAGGACTTGGAATTCCATGTTGTAAACGCTTGGGGCATGCCATGCGGTGTAAGGACGACAGCTGACAAATCAGAAACACCCATTCAGTCATGTCCCGCCCTCCCGCCCCAGTTAAAGACAGCTGACAAATCAGAAACACCCATTCAGTCATGTCCCGCCCTCCCGCCCCAGTTAAAGACAGCTGACAAATCAGAAACACCCATTCAGTCATGTCCCGCCCCAGTTAAAGACAGCTGACAAATCAGAAACACCCATTCAGTCATGTCCCACCCTCCCGCCCCAGTTAAAGACAGCTGACAAATCAGAAACACCCATTCAGTCATGTCCTGCCCAGCTGCCACTCGGCGAAAGAAAAGTGTAGACAGGCTTTTTAGCTTACAAATTACTATTCTGTTTGTTTTTTTTAAATTATTATTAGAAGGCACATGGAGTTTAGTCCTGCCTTGGCCAGTGCATTCTGAAAGTATGTTTCGGTCCGTAGCCAACAATGCATGTTATTGCAGATCATATCTCTCCACACAAACTAAAGGCGCAGATGCCGACTTTTTTTTTTAATCGCGCAGATCCGTTTTTTTGTTTTTTTTGGGGGGGGGGGGGGGGGGCGTTGGAGTGTCTGATTGTAATTTCAAGGTGGATTCTGTATTAAAATTACTAAATAGGCGGGTGCCGTTGCAGTCCATGAGGCGTGGGGGGTGTGGGAGGAGGGCAGTGGATCGGGGGGTTGCGCGCGTTTGCACGGAAGCTGCGCACATTAAATTTTGCGCGGCTTCGGTGCGGCTTTCTGATTTGCTGTTTTCTTCTCGTGCTTGTACTTCCTGTGTTTCGTGGACTGTGGCGGCATGTTGCTTGCAGAATTTGCTTTGAAGAAGTTGTGGTCGGACGCTCCAACCCCCCCCCCCTTGGGAAAGGAAGGTCAGATCTGCGCGATTCAGCCGTGGAGAGGGCGGCATCCGCCAAAAGGCACGCTGTTTGCATCCCTGTAATAATTCCAATTCTAGAATTTTAAACTCATAGGTTAACCGACTTTAACCGGCTAATGAGGCTCGGTGGTCGGCCAAGATTTTTTTTTAGTTTTCGCCATCCCTAAGCTGAACCCCTGCAAAGCAGCAGGTCCCGACTCAGTATCACCATTTACCCTGAAGCATTGTGCTGATCAGCTGTCTCTGGTGTTCACAGACATCTTCAACACCTCAGTGGAGACATGCCATGTGCAAGCCTGCTTCAAGGCCTCCACCATTATCCCCATCCCCCAAAAGCCAAGGATCACAGGATTAAATGACTACAGACCCATCGCCCTGACTTCTATAGTTATGAAATCCTTCAAGCGCCTTGTGCTTTACCACTTTAAAGCCATCACTGACCTGCAGACAATGCTGTCAACATTGCTCTTCATTTCATCCTCCAGCACCTGAACTCCCCAGGAACCTATGCTAGGATCCTGTTTATGGATTTCAGTTCTGCCTTCAACACAATCAGCCCAGCTCTTCTACAGGCCAAGCTCTCCCAGCTAAGCGTGCCTGACTCCACCTGCAGGTGGATCACTGACTTCCCGTCTGACAGGGAGCAGCACATGAAGCTGGGGAAAATCCATCTCTGACTCCCAAACCATCACCACCAGATTCCTCCCCAAGGCTGTGTCCTTTCTCCTCTACTCTTCTCCCTGTACACCAACAGCTTCACCTCCAGTCATCGGTCTGTCAAGCTCTTAAAGTTCGCAGATAACAGCCCCCTCATCTCTGTTGAGGATGAGTCCGCCTACAGGTGGAAGATTGACCATCTGGTGTCCTGTTGCAGGCAGAACAACATAGAGCCTAATGCTCTAAAGACAGTGGAGATGATTGTAGACTTCAGGAGGAGCTCTGCCACACCCTCCCCAATCACCGTTTGACTCCCCAGTGACCTCTGTGGAGGCATTTCCACTTCCTGGGAACTATAATCATTCAGGACTAAGCGGGAGACGAATACCTGCTCTCTCACCAAATGGGCACAGCAGAGGATGTACTTCCTGCAGCAGTTGAAGAAGTTTGATCTGCCAAAGACACAGTGATGGTACACCACCATCATTGTGTCCATCCTCACCTCCTCCATCAGTGTCTGGTACGCTGCTGCCATTGCCAGGGACAAGGGCAGACTGCAGCACATCATTTGCTCTGCTGAGAAGACGATTGGCTGCAACTTTCAATCTCTTCAGGACCTGTACGAGTCCAGGACCCTGAGGAGAGCAGAAAGGATTGTGGCCGACCCCTCTCACCCCGGACACAAACTTTTTGAATCACTCCCCTACGGTAGGAGGTTGCAGTCCATTAGAACCAAAACTTCATGCCAGAAGGCTAGCTTTTTCCCCACTGCAGCTGGCTTCATCAATAAGGTCAGAGATCCTCACTGACTCCAACCTCACACTTCTAATCTGTAACATTAATGCACTTTGTCTCTTAACTGTAATTTTGCACATTCCAAGGTCATGTCATACATCTTCATTCTATGAACTTTTGTCGTACATTCTGGCACACACTGTACAGCTTGGCTATTTATTTAATCTATTGCACATATTTTCTTGGCAGCACGGTGGTGTAGTGGTCAGCACTGTCACCTCACAACAAGAAGGTCCGGGTTCAAGCCCAGTGACTGACGAGGGCCTTTCTGTGTGGAGTTTGCATGTTCTCCTCGTGTCTGCGTGGGTTTCCTCCACAGTCCAAAGACATGCAGGTTAGGTTAATTGGTGGTTCTAAATTGACTGTAGGTGTGAATGAGAGTGTGAATGGTTGGTTGTCTCTGTATCAACCCTGCAACGACCTGGCGACTTGTCCAGGGTGTATCCTGCCTCTTGCCCATAGTCAGCTGGGATAGGCTCCAGCTTGTCCACGACCCTGTACAGGATAAGCAGCTACAGATAACGGATGGATGGATATTCTCTTCCTCTCACACATTCCTATCATGATTCTTCTCCATCTTCAGCACGTGACCCATTTTTTGTAGATTCCAGACATACTGTACAGCTTGGACTTCAGCTCTTGCACATACTGTACTCCTTAAATATGTCCACGTTTCAAATTTGTATATTTCAGATCCTTCTATTTTTTAAATTCTATGTATATAGTTATGGGCGGCATGGTAGTGTAGTGGTTAGCGCTGTCGCCTCACAGCAAGAAGGTCTGGGCTCGATCCCTGTGGCCGGCGAGGGCCTTTCTGTGCAGAGTTTGCATGTTCTCCCCATGTCCGCGTGGGTTTCCTCCGGGTGCTCCGGTTTCCCCCACAGTCCAAAGACATGCAGGTTAGGTTAACTGGTGACTCTAAATTGACCGTAGGTGTGAATGTGAGTGTGAATGGTTGTCTGTGTCTATGTGTCAGCCCTGTGATGACCTGGCGACTTGTCCAGGGTGTACCCCGCCTTTCGCCCGTAGTCAGCTGGGATAGGCTCCAGCTTGCCTGCGACCCTGTAGAACAGGATAAAGCAGCTACAGATAATGAGATGAGATGTAGATAGTTACTTTTGTCTTTGCTAAATTCTTCTATCTATCTTAACTGTTCAAGCACCAATCACCAAAGCAAATCCCTTGTATGTGAGAACTGACTTAGCAATAAACTTGAATCTGATTCTTTGTTATACACTACCGTTCAAAAGTTTGGGGTCACCCAGATAATTTTGTGTTTTCCATGAAAAGTCACACTTTTATTTCCCACCATAAGTTGTAAAATGAATAGAAAATATAGTCAAGACATTGTTCTGGCCATTTTGAGCATTTAATCGACCCCACAAATGTGATGCTCCAGAAACTCAATCTGCTCAAAGGAAGGTCAGTTTTATAGCTTCTCTAAAGAGCTCAACTGTTTTCAGCTGTGCTAACATGATTGTACAAGGGTTTTCTAATCATCCATTAGCCTTCTGAGGCAATGAGCAAACACATTGTACCATTAGAACACTGGAGTGAGAGTTGCTGGAAATGGGCCTCTATACACCTATGGAGATATTGCACCAAAAACCACACATTTGCAGCTAGAATAGTCATTTACCACATTAGCAATGTATAGAGTGGATTTCTGATTAGTTTAAAGTGATCTTCATTGAAAAGAACAGTGCTTTTCTTTCAAAAATAAGCGCATTTCAAAGTGACCCCAAACTTTTGAACGGTAGTGTATACGATAGCAGCTTAAATACACTAGCTAGTGAGCAACCTGGGCTTCCAGAGACTGCTACAGCAGCTACATAACGGACTAATCAGGAACAGAATTTGTAAAATTGTGTGTAAAATGCAATTGCACTGTTAAAAGTCACATTATTATTATTTAAAACCTAACATGTTTCTCTCAACTCCAAACAAGTTAGGTTATTTTATTTCATATGACTTACCGAATTTAAGCACTAACAAATCCTTGGGAACTCACTGAACCCTACTGTCCTACCGTAATACACGTAGTACCACAGCCGCCTTCTTCTTCTTCTGATTAATGGCGTTTCACAATATTTAATTGTATATCGCCACCTACTGTATCGGAGTGTGTGAGTTGGTCAGGTCAAGTCTTCGGCATGAAAAAGAAAAAAAATTATATATAAGGGAATTAGGAAAGTGTAAGGAACTAAATTCTTCCCATTAGTCTAATGTCTGTCAGATATGTCATAAGGGCTTTAATACTCTTTCCCTGCATTCCCTCCTCTTTCAGAATGTTATGAATGTCTCCTTCTTTACCTACTTGTTCTAACCATTTTCCCTATGATCGTTATATTTCTTACAGTAGAAAAGAATGTGTTCTACGTCTTCCTTAATCTGACACTCAGCACAAAGTCCATCAGTTTTCCCCAATACATGTAGTGTGGCATTGAAGCCAGTGTGTCCTAGTCTCAGCCTTGTGTATGTAACTTCTACCTTCCTTCCCAGCCCCATTGAAGTGATTCTTTTCCCACCAATCTTTTGTTGCACATTAAAGTATTGCCTGCCCTTTGGGTCTGTCTCCCATTCATCCTGCCATCTACTCATAGTTATTGATTTGAGAAGAGATTTAGCTTCCCCTTTTCCTAACAGTACGTGAATTGCAATACAGTGATGACCTAAAGCTTCCTTAGCAGTTTTGTCTGCAACTATTACCCTTGAGGCCTGTATGAGCTGGTACCCAGCAAAACTGAACAGTGAGTCCAAGATTTCTGAGTTGAGCTAATAGCTGTTTCATTTCAAGAACTAGATCATCTCTTATTGCATTTCCAGAGACAAAGCTTTGCAAAACAGAGAGCGAGTCTGTGCATATGACTGATCTTAAAGGTTTAACTTCATCAATCCATCTCAAAGCAGTAATTATAGCAGTTAGTTCTACTGTATTGACAAGAGGTTATTCAGTCGATATCCATAGGTCTTCTTGAGTTCTGGTATGCAGATTCCTATGCCACACTGACCATTTTGAGGGTCTTTTGAACCATCTGTGAATATCTGTAGGTAATCATAGAAGGTAGAAATTAAATAATTTTTGCAATGTATTGCAAGGCTTTGTTCGTTGGAGTGGTCTTTCTTTGCTGTAAGTAATACTGTATTAACATCTGGAGCAGGGAGGATCCATGGGGAGACACTACTCATGGCCAATGCAGAGTTGAACTTAAGATTTTTAAGACCATACTGTCTAGCAGACTCATCAATATTCCATCCAAAGCCCGTAGCTTTTTTGGAGTATTCCCAACAGTCTGTAAGTACTGATATGACAGCCTTCTTCTTCTACTATCAGGTTTTATGGCAGTTTACAAGCAAAGTGTATTACCGCCATCTACTAGACTGAGGTGCAATCAAATGTCAAGTCAAGTCAAGTTTATTGTCAAATATGCTATACATGCTCGACATACAGCACAGATGAAATTTCAGTCCTCTCTGACCCACGGTGCAAACAGGCAATGCAATAAATAAAAATAGAATAACTGAAATAAACAATATAAACACTCTAGATATGAACTAGACTAAACACTCATATATATATATATATAAAAAAAATCTCCTTCTCACCCCCGGCGGGGGGGCGGTATCCATGTCATCCTCAAGCTCGGGTCCTCTACCAGAGGCCTGGGAGTTTGAGGGTTCTGCGCAGTATCTTCGATGTTCCTAGGACTGCGCTCTTCTGGACTGAGGCTTCAGATGTTGTTCCTGGGATTTGCTGGAGCCACTCTCCCAGTTTGGGGGTTACTGCCCCAAGTGCCCCCACTACCACGGGGACCACGCAACCCCTGACCTTCCACATCCATTCCAGCTGCTCTTTCAACCCTTGATACTTCTCAAGTTTCTCATGTTCCTTCTTCCTGATGTTGGCGTCAGCTGGGATCGCCACATCTATCACCACCACCACTATGTCCGGTTGGTTAGCCAGGATCTGTTTGTCAGTCTGGAAGCTGAAGTCCCACAGAACCTTGGCCCTGTTGTTCTCAGCCACCTTCTGTGGTATGGCCCATTGGGACTTGGGTACTTCTATTCCATACTGGTTGCAGATGTTCCTGTATACTATCCCAGCCACTTGGTTGTGCCTCTCCATGTACGCTGATCCAGCTAGCATCTTACACCCTGCTACTATGTGCTGGACTGTTTCAGGGGCTTCTTTGCACAGTCTGCATCTTGGGTCTGATCTACTCTGGTAGATCCTGGCCTCTATGGCTCTTGTGCTTATGGTCTGTTCTTGTGCTGCCATGATTAGTGCCTCTGTGCTGTCTGTCAGTCCTGCATTATCCAGCCACTGGTAGGATTTCTCGATATCAGCCACTTCATCTATCTGACGGTGGTACATGCCATGTAGGGGTTTGTCTCTCCAGGTTGTCTGTTCCTCCTCCTCCTCTGCACTCTCATCAGGGTTCTGCTGCCTGAGACATTCACTTAGCAGTTCATCCTTTGGGGCCATCTTTCTGATGTATTCTCGGATTTTCGATGTTTCATCCTGGACTGTGGTCTTGATGCTCACTAGCCCTCGGCCTCCCTCTTTCCGCTTAGTGTATAGTCTCAGGGTGCTGGACTTGGGGTGGAACCCTCCATGCAACGTGTGCATATATATATATATATATATATATATATATATATACACATGGCGGCACGGTGGTGTAGTGGTTAGCGCTGTTGCCTCACAGCAAGAAGGTCCTGGGTTCGAGCCCCGGGGCCGGCGAGGGCCTTTCTGTGCGGAGTTTGCATGTTCTCCCCGTGTCCGTGTGGGTTTCCTCCGGGTGCTCCGGTTTCCCCCACAGTCCAAAGACATGCAGGTTAGGTTAACTGGTGACTCTAAATTGACTGTAGGTGTGAATGTGAGTGTGAATGGTTGTCTGTGTCTATGTGTCAGCCCTGTGATGACCTGGCGACTTGTCCAGGGTGTACCCTGCCTTTCGCCCATAGTCAGCTGGGATAGGCTCCAGCTTGCCTGCGACCCTGTAGAAGGATAAAGCGGCTAGAGATAATGAGATGAATGAGATATATACACACACATAAATTGGTTCAAATAACCACAGTCAAGGGCACTTGAGGTATAGCAGGTAAACATGAAATAAGCAGTATAAACAAACTAGCAGCTGTTAAGGTGAGATAGTGCAGAATAGTGCAAATGAGCGAGGTAAAGTGAGATGTGCGGTCCCTGAGTTCAGTGTGTTAATGAACGATGAGATGTGTGTGTGTGTGTTGGAGGGGGACTGTGAGGATGACATGTCAGATACTGAAGAGGGGTGTGTGAGCAGAATCTGTGGCAGGGGGCAGAACAGGGAGAGAATTGAGCCTCCTGACTGCTTGGTGAAAGAAACTGTTCTTGAGCCTTCTTCTCCTTTTCTTTGAAATGGATGTCATTTCAAAGAAAAAATAAATAAAAAGAAAAACAACAAACTAAATCCTATTTGCTAATTTTGTTTCTTTGATAAATGTTATCATAGCACAAGTGATATTTTCTGATCTAGGCTCACCTAATAAGGTGTCTAAAGCAAAGGCTTTCTTGGCTGCGTTCACTTCCCTCTTCAGTTTTTCTCTTTGTCTGTGGAATTTTAAGCACCTTAAAAGAACATGCTCTACATCCTCTCTCACTCCACAAAGTTCACATTTTCCAGATGGATGTTTGTTTACAACGTATAAACTGTTATTTAATCCAGTAGTACCACAGCCGTCAAAAAATACACGTGACAAAGTCTTCTTCTTTTGGGTTTAATGGCGGTTGGAAAGTCAGTTTAAAGGTGCATTACCGCCACCTACTGGATTGGAGTGTTGACCAGAAGGTTGGCAGGAAAAAAAATAACACCTCATAAATTTTCAATATTGTCTCTTGTATTAATCTCTTAACAGCTGTAATTGTTGATATATGTACACTAGTGATAGAAATACAAACATATAGATGTGTAAATATGTTTTGCACTTTGGCTCTACGACAAATAAAGTTGATAAAACGACGATTTCTTGCTTTAATACGGTAATGATCTAAGGTGGATAAAGTACCCAACTTCATTACTTAAGTCAAAGTACAGATCCCACTGGTCAAATGTTACTCTGATACAAGTGAAAGTTGTACAGTCAAATTTTTACTTAAGTTAAAGTACTGAAGTACTTGCTTTTAAAAATACTTAAGTATTAAGTACATCTTCTATCAGTGCATTGTTGTATTATTGCCTCAACAGTTATAATACCGAATGCCTCTGAAGCAACCGACTGGCGTTACACAATGAACACATGCCGTGCCATCATGGTGGTTTAACGTTAAACTAGCTAGTCAGTGAAACTCCACCTGACATGCTAGCAAATGCTTTTCAAACTCAAAATCATATTGGGTAGCTAACGCTACTAGAAAAGAAAGATTTCTACATTCTGTTTATTTGGCAAGATTATGCTAAAACATATTTCTGAAAGGACTTCAGATAAGTTAACGTTATTCATGTTAGCGTAACTCTGTTTTCACATGCTAACTAACAGTGTCCAAGTTAACTAGCTATGTGTAAACATCAGCCATGGACAAGACTATGGCAACTTGGCGGGCAAATCCATAGAAAGTCATTTGACTAACCAGACTATATAGCTATTGCAACGTTATCGCTAGCTCTAAAAGCACAACTTCATTGCAAGCTTTCTCTTGGAATAAAACGTTTACATCCCTCACTATGTTTCCGCAGGTTGGACGGCGGGTTTTTGCAAGCTGTGATATGGTTTGTTTTAGGTAAACAAAGCCAACATTTAAAATGAAACAAATCTTTAATCCTTTCTGAAACTGAAACATGGGTTCTAGCTATAGGCATGAGTGCGTGCGTTCCCCAGAAGATCTGCCTCCTTCCATTCTGCCATCAACTGATCGTGTTCAAATAATGCTGCTGAGAAATCATTGAACTTGATTTTATACAGTCTATGGACGTGACCTGACTCTAATGATAGTCTGTCTCAGTGTCACCTGCGAAAAAAACAATCACGTTTTAGAAAAGAAAAGTAAAAACTTCCACTTTCAAAGCTGCTTCATCATAACGAGTAACGAGGACCTTGACAGAAATGTAGTGGAGTGAAAAGTACGATATTTGCCTTTCAAATGTAGTGAAGTTAAAGTCATAAGTTTCCAGGAAAGTGATACTCAAGTAAAGTACAGATACTCAAAAAGTGTACTTAAGTACAGTACTCAAGTAAATGTACTTCGTTACTGTCCACCCCTGATAATGATTCAGCTGTTTGTCAGTGACGTTAACGTTGAAGTAATGTTTTACATTTATTTGATTCCGTTTTTATATCTAAAAAATAATTTTATAACCATTGAAACCTTATAAATAAAATAAACACAGGTACTGTATCCAGGTGTTCCACTCACTCCTGTTTTAGGTAGCAGGAACCAGTTAAAAGTTATACTGTACAAGAAGAAAGAGTAGGCTATTGTTTAAAATGTTTTAATGGACAAATTGTCTTGAAACAGATACTGTATAACGTTCATAGACAACCCATCTAACCTCATATACTCCAGTACTTGTTCATATTGTTCAACATTTGTTTAAAAAAAAGAAAAGAAAAAGAAAGCTGGTGCAAGTGTAAAAGCAACAACAGTTATCATGCATTTGTATCTGTCTGGATTTCAGGTCAGTTCATATCACCATCATGCAGCTGTGAGCAAGTTCACTTTCATTTGCATGGGTAGTCTATAGTTCTTAGCAACAGTAAAGGAACAGGTCAAGCTTGGCGTGGAGCTCAGTAACATCAGACGGACAACGCAACCATCAGTGATGGAGCTCCTTCCTCCTTTTACTGCCATCTCTGCACTTCTGCATCCTGTAAGTCTTCCTGGCCTGTGTTCTCTCTTTCTCCTGCACCTCTGTGTCATCCAGCACCTCCAAACTGGGGATCTGGCTGATAACATATTGCCTGAAGAATAAGAGTGGACCAAAATCAGCGTGAACTCAATGTGAATCTTTGTTTTATAGCCATAATTGCAAATCACAAATGTCATTCATTTGTTCACAATTGAGAAAGAAATACATTGTGAGATTGGAGCACGTCTAAAGCTGATGTAAGCAAAGGTGCTTTGTCAAAAAGCAAGATAAGTGAAACTTGATTTTTGACAAGTAACATACTTGCTTCTTCCGTAAGGGGAAAAACGCGACAGGTGAATATTATATAGACACGAGTGTTTTGCTCCATTCATATTTTACATACAAACTACATCCGGGACATTGAGTAACACATTTTCCAATATTATACATACAGGACACTTTTTCGATGGAATAAAAACATGCGTTCTATTCCCTTCTAGCGGGTTTCATTGATTTGGTTTGATAGCATGCAATATTATTAGCATATCACTTATCCTGCATGTATTATGTCACTTTACCCAATGGAGAATGAGCGTTGAATATGGTTGATGATATTGCATGATTGTCAGGACAACATGACGTCACACGTCGGAGATGTAAAACTTCCGTGCTAGCAAGCGACGATGACAATTTGTAAACAAACATGGCCGGCAGGTTTGCTTTGTTAAATACAGAAGATTTTGAGAGAATTTTGAAAGAGAAAGATGCGTGGAACACCCAAAATAAACGTGTATGTATAATTATATTGGTTGGCTTTTTTCATGGCATATCAGATACATTCCATTCAGCAAGCATGATATTGAACTCATCTTCGACTCGTTCAATATCATGCTAGCTGAATGGAATATATCTGATATACCACTCAACGCCAGCCAATATTATTTAAATTTCTTCACTCGTGAGGAAATCGATGAATTGTTTTGATAAATTTGCATACTTTTTGTTTGTGAATATGTCTAGAGTGTGTTCCAACTATAGGGGGATCACACTTCTCAGCCTCCCTGGGAAAGCCTATGCTGGGGTGCTGGAGAGGAAAGTCCAGTCGAAAGTCGAACCTCAGATTCAGGAGGAACAATGCGGTTTTCGTCCTGGTCGTGGAACACTGGACCAGCTCTTTACCCTTGCAAGGGTACTGCAGGGTGCATGGGAGTTTGCCCAACATGTGTTTTGTGGACCTGGAGAAGGCTTATGACTGTCCCTTGTGGTGCCCTGTGGGGGGTGCTTCAGGAGTATGGGATTCAGGGCCCACTACTGCGGGCTATTCAGACCCCGTATGACCAGAGCAGGAGTTTGGTTCGCATTGCTGGCAGTAAGTCGGACTCATTCCCGGTGCATGTTGGACTCCGCGAGGGCTGTCCTTTGTTACCAGTTCTGTTCATAACTTTTATGGACAGAATTTCTAGGTGCAGCCAAGGGGCAGAGGGTGTCTGGTTTGGTGGCATCAGAATCACATCTCTGCTTTTTGTGGATGATGTGGTTCTGTTGGCTTCATCAATCTGTGACTTACAGCAGGCGCTAGGACGGTTTGCAGCTGAGTGCGAAGTGGCTGGGATGAGGATCAGCACCTCCAAGTCTGTGGCCATGGCGCTCAGCTGGAAACGGGTGGAGTGCCTACTCCAGCTCAGGGGAGAGTTGCTACCTAAAGTGGAGGAGTTTAAGTATCTTGGGGTTTTGTTCATGAGTGAGGGTAAGGGGGAGCTGGAGTTGGACAGATGGATTGGGGCAGCGTCAGCAGTGATGCGGATGCTAAACCGGTCTGTTGTGGTAAAGAGAGAGCTGAGCCAAAAGGCAAAGCTCTCAATTTACTGGTCCATCTATGTTCCCACTCTCACCTATGGTCACGAGCTATGGGTAGTGACCGAAAGAATGAGATCACGGATGCAAGCAGTAGAAATGAGTTTTCTCCGCAGGGTGGCTGGGCTCTCCCTTAGAGACTGGATGAGAAGCTTGGTAATTCGGGAGAGACTCAGAGTAGAACCGCTGCTCCTCCACATCAAAAGGAATCAGTTGAGGTGGTTTGGGCACCTTGTTAGAATGCCCCCTGGACGTCTCCCAAGGGAGGTTTTCTGGGCATGCTCCACCGGGAGAAGACCCCGGGGCAGACCCAGGACACGCTGGAGAGATTACATCTCTCGGCTGGCCTGGGAATGCCTCGGTATTCCCCCGGAAGAGCTGGTGGAGGTGGCCAGGGAGAGGGAAGTCCGGGCTGCTCTGCTTAGGCTGCTACCCCCACGACCCGGATCCAGATAAGCGGTAGAAGATGGATGGATGTGTCTATATAACAAAAAGAAAATCACACGTTGGCTTGAAGATATGAAGTTTATCTTTCTCAAGAAAAACTCGCATTTTTCATATGAAATACATCACGGATCTGAGAAGAAACCTTTATTCGTCACATGCACACTTCAAGCAGTGAAATTCATCCTCTGCATTGAAGCAGTGAACACACACACCCAGAGCAGTGGGCAGCCCAGAGTGCCCGGGGAGCAGTCAGGGGTTCGGTACCTTGCTCAAGGGCACCTCAGCCCAAGGCCGCCCCACGTCAACCTAACTGCATGTCTTTGGACTGTGGGGGAAACCGGAGCACCCGGAGGAAACCCACGCAGACACGGGGAGAACATGCAAACTCCACACAGAAAGGCCCTCGCCGGCCACGGGGCTCGAACCCGGACCTTCTTGCTGTGAGGCGACAGCGCTAACCACTACACCACCGTGCCGCCCAAGGTGACATATTTTCGGTATTTCACTCCCATGACGTCACTCCCAGTGTTTTCCTGCTGGCTAGATGCACACAAAATTACCATATGGTAATTTTGTAAAAACAGTGGAGATCATCATCATATAGATTGCACTGATATTCTTACAAGTGTTTTTACTGTAACTTTTCTCCAAACAAACAAATATGCAGATGCGGCTGCATTCAAAGTGAATATGTGTAACTCTGCATACTCAAAATCAAATATCGAGTCCTTGAATGATATTAGAATTTAAATGTTCATTTTAATATGCACTTAACAAAAACATGACATTTTACAGAACAGGTTTTTTTAAAGAATATTATTTATTTATTGTTTATACAAAAACATAGTGTCCCATGGGCTGGGTTTTTCCCCAAATTGTTTGACGCTATTTATTTAAATTTATTTATTTATATGGTTAGGACGTAAAAAAAAAAACAGCAAAATAAACATTACTGCTAGATTTTGACATTTTAGTAGTACAGTTTAAAATTAGACATGTAAATACAAATGATTAAAAAAAATCTGAGAATAACTGATGTAATTATAACCATAGTTTCTGCTGATAATCTACTGATTTTCTTGTCTCAATATATTGAAAGGGCTTCTTTCAGTGCAACAGTTTTTATATTATTTTTTTGTGTTCATTAAATGCCTGATAGTTTCTTTATAATTATATTGGAAATGATCTGTATGGCGGGCAGCACGGTGGTGTAGTGGTTAGCGCTGTCGCCTCACAGCAAGAAGGTCCTGGGTTTGAGCCCTGTGGCCGGCGAGGGCCTTTCTGTGTGGAGTTTGCATGTTCTCCCCGTGTCCGCGTGGGTTTCCTCCGGGTGCTCCGGTTTCCCCCACAGTCCAAAGACATGCAGGTTAGGTTAACTGGTGACTCTAAATTGACCGTAGGTGTGAATGTGAGTGTGAATGGTTGTCTGTGTCTATGTGTCAGCCCTGTGATGACCTGGAGACTTGTCCAGGGTGTACCCCGCCTTTCGCCCATAGTCAGCTGGGATAGGCTCCAGCTTGCCTGCGACCCTGTAGAACAGGATAAAGCGGCTAGAGATAATGAGATGAGATGATCTGTATGCCGTTATGGATGTAGAAAGAACAGCATAGCTGTGTACATGTTGACCAATAGATGGAGTAGTCAACACACATGAAGTCATGTTTATTATTGTGCAAAACCTGGAAAATCACTGAACCAAACCAATGTGTTTTAAGTTGGTAATGTAGTTGATGCCATTAAAATGTTTTAGATGTTTCACATATGGGATTTTTTTTGGGGGGTTGTTTTATTTACCTGTAATCAATGTACTGAGTCAGACTGCCTCCATTAAAGTAACTGGGTGCTGCCTCATTGTTCATCATGCTAAGTATCCTGTAATCATAGTAGACACCAACAACAAAATATTCAGCATCTTCCTGAGACTCACTGAGACTTATTCTCTGATGAATCAACTGTTGTTAATAGAGAAAGAGACATGGCCAAACAGAGCCTACTTGATATTAGGGAATTTGCAGCGTATCTCCTCGACTATGATGGGAAGGTTGCTTATTTTGTTCTTGTTGATCCACAGTGTGGTGAGACTTGCTATGTAGGGGAATTTGACATGTGCGCTGTAGTTGTTGCCATCCAGGATGAGAGTGCTCAACTTGTCCAGCTCCCCCAGAAGAGCTGGGCTCCGTTAATGGCTGAGTTAAGGGCTATTGCTTATTGAAAAATGCATACATAAGGCAAAATAAAATGAGAGAGTAACCATGTGGCAAATTCTCATGCCAGAAGGTGTGTGTGTGTGTGTGTGTACAGTCCTGTGTAGAATACAATTATGTTTGAAGTTTTAGGAGCCTTAAAAGCCTGTTTTATAGGCTGATATACAGTGGTGCTTGAAAGTTTGTGAACCCTTTAGAATTTTCTATATTTCTGCATAAATATGACTGAAAACATCATCAGATTTTCACACAAGTCCTAAAAGTAGATAAAGAGAACCCAGTTAAACAAATGAGACAAAAATATTATACTTGGTCATTTATTTATTGAGGAAAATGATCCAATATTACATATCTGTGAGTGGCAAAAGTATGTGAACCTCTAGGATTAGCAGTTAATTTGAAGATGAAATTAGAGTCAGGTGTTTTCAATCAATGGGATGACAATCAGGTGTGAGTGGGCACCCTGTTTTATTTAAAGAACAGGGATCTATCAAAGTCTGATCTTCACAACACATGTTTGTGGAAGTGTATCATGACACGAACAAAGGAGATTTCTGAGGACCTCAGAAAAAGCTTGTTGATGCTCATCAGGCTGGAAAAGGTTACAAAACCATCTCTAAAGAGTTTGGACTCCACCAATCCACAGTCAGACAGATTGTGTAGAAATGGAGGAAATTCAAGACTATTGTTACCCTCCTCAGGAGTGGTCGACCAACAAAGATCACACCAAGAGCAAGGCGTGTAATAGTCGGCAAGGTCACAAAGGACCCCTGGATAACTTCTAAGCAACTGAAGGCCTCTCTCACATTGGCTAATGTTCATGAGTCCACCATCAGGAGAACACTGAACAACAATGGTGTGCGTGGCAGGGTTGCAAGGAGAAAGCTACTGCTCTCCAAAAAGAACATTGCTGCTCATCTACAGTTTGCTAAAGATCACGTGGACAAGCCAGAAGGCTATTGGAAAAGTGTTTTGTGGACGGATGAGACCAAAATAGAACTTTTTGGTTTAAATGAGAAGCATTTTGTTTGGAGAAAGGAAAACACTGCATTCCAGCATAAGAACTTTCTCCCGTCTGTGAAACATGATGATGGTAGTATCATGGTTTGGGCCTGTTTTGCTGCATCTGTGCCAGGACAGCTTACCATCATTGATGGAACAATGAATTCTGAATTATACCAGCAAATTCTAAAGGAAAGTGTCAGGACATCTGTCCATGAACTGAATCTCAAGAGAATGTGGGTCATGCAGCAAGACAACGACTCTAAGCACACAAGTCGTTCTACCAAAGAATGGTTAAAGTAGAATAAAGTTAACGTTTTGGAATGGCCAAGTCAAAGTCCTGACCTTAATCCAATCGAAATGTTGTGGAAGGACCTGAAGCGAGCAGTTCATGTGAGGAAACCCACCAACATCCCAGAGTTGAAGCTGTTCTGTACGGAGGAATGGGCTAAAATTCCCCCAAGCCGGTGTGCAGGACTGATCAACAGTTACCGGAAATGTTTAGTTGCAATTATTGCTGCACAAGGGGGTCACACCAGATACTGAAAGCTAAGGTTCACATACTTTTGCCACTCACAGATATGTAATATTGGATCATTTCCCTCAATAAATAAATGACCAACTATAATATCTTTGTCTCATTTGTTTAACTGGGTTCTCTTTATCTACTTTTAGGACTAGTGTGAAAATCTGATGTTGTTTTAGGTCATATTTATGCAGAAATATAGAAAATTCTAAAGAGTTCACAAACTTTCAAGCACCACTGTATATTCAATTATTTACACACATGGAAAGAAGTGCACACTGAAGGATACTCATCCAGCAGGTTATAACTGAGGTCCAAGACCTCTAGTGTGTCCTGCTGTTTGAGAATGGCATCATAAGGAATCTCCAGGAGGCTCTGGTATGCAAAGGAGAGCCTCTTCAGCCCTGGCTCTATGGTGGAGCTCCCTGGGGCCCCTGGCTCCATTACACTACTCTCACACACCTCCATACGCTCAGCCCTTGGTATCAGGTCACATAGTAAACAATGACTAGACAGGCATGACACCCGATGCAGTTCACTGTTTTGTTACACAGCACAACCAGTTTACACAGGAGCATTAATAGAAGTAGATTCATTCATTTATTTATCTTCAGCAGGAGTCATTCAATACCAACTCACCTAGAACCTCGTGGTTATTTTCAAAAATGATTACATGATGGAGTAATACAACATCTTTAGATTTTTTTATATATCTGAAATTAATATTCACGTTTTCCCGTAAAAAGGTTTCAAGGAAATTAAAATAATCCTTCTTGGGATATTTTAAAAAGTGGATTTTTCAACTCTGAAGCTATATTTAGCAAGATCTGTGGCAGTTATTTTTTATGCAGGACCAAATAACTTCTAGATATGATAGAACAATATTAATATGAAACTGAATCAAAATCTGACTGCAAGAAAATGAAAACTAGTGGAGATATTAATTTTTGAAAATGAAAGATCATGGTTTGGGCCTGTTTTGCTGCATCTGGGCCAGGACGGCTTGCCATCATTGATGGAACAATGAATTTTTTTAATTATACCAGCGAATTCTAAAGGAAAATGTCAGGACATCCGTCCATGAACTGAATCTCAAGAGAATTTTTTTTGCATTTAGGTAAAGATATATTTTTTTATTAACTGGATTACTGTAAAACGTTCAGCAACAACTATACACGTGAATACATGTTAATTATCCTTAGGGTTTTTTGGATGTTCAGTGAAAATATCAACTCAATCCAGTGAAAAATAAGCAATTGGTGAGTCTTAGAATAGACATACAAAGAATTGCAAAAAATATGAAATTTAGCTCAGAGGGTGAAACTTTAAAAAAATTAAAAACTAAAAAAGTATTTGGAGTAGAACTATAGGATGTTGCAAGGTCCTCTGTACTTAATATAAGTTTTTACATTAATCTTTTCAAGAAAATCCATGATATAAACTGGGAGAAGTTCTGAATCCTGTGTGCGTTTGACATGAAATGACCCATAACTGCTTTATTCTGGTCAGGATCATAGTGAATCTGACGTCTATCCCAGGAAAACTGGTCACGAGGCAAGAATACACCCTGGATGGTACACCAGTCCATCACACAAACACGGTGCACACACACATTCACACATTCATTCATATATGGGGGCAATTTTCTGGGATGTTTTGGGAGGTAGAAGGAAATGCAATCAAAGTCCGTCAAAATCCATCATTCATTAACCTTCAGTAAGTGGGATTCCAGTATATCACAGGGCACTGTGCACACAGAATTTTCCCCGCGTTTGTAGCAGACAGATTGTTTACTCTGCCTTTCAGACCCTCCTCTATAGTGTGCATATTCATGTATTGTGTCATAGCATTCTCTGTATATGTCTTAAATTTCACTTCTCAACTCTTAAGATAGTCTTGCTGCTGTGATATTTTATAGTGTTAGTAGTATTAGTTAGACCAGGTTTTATATGGTTGGAATAATTTTTCATTTTTAAAATCATAGCATCGATTATGCGTGATTATCTGCATGACTTTGCCACCCACACTCACATACCTCCCACGCTACCCCATAAACATCTCAATAGCACCTTGTATCTCACTATTGAACTGATGAAGCACCTCGGAAGAGTATCAACATGTCTTCCAAAATGTTGATCTACTATTATAAGCAATTTACTAAACTCGACAACTTATGAACCAGCATAGTACTGTATTTTTAATTTAGTACAGAGAGCAGTGACTGAACAGCAGAGTTGTCTGCAAATAATTTAGCTTTGTGTCATATCAGTATGCAATGAAAGTATGTCAAAGTCCAGTGTCAATAACTGTTATTAAAGCATAGCCACTTATCTGGGTTTATACACATATAATGAAGTTATTCCATGAAATCGAGTTGTACATGAGCTGATAGCCTAAGAGGTGCATAGCACTGAGTCGGCTATAAGCCATGTACGACGAGATTGAGTGGAATAACTTTTATTCTATCCACATTCACTGGATTTTGAGAAACACAGCATTTTTATTTTTATTTTTTGCAAATTCAATAAATAAAAACTTTATACAAAACGTCCGACAAAATCATTTCTGCTCAGACTGTAAACAAACTGGCGAATGATAGTAGCAATTTGTGAAAAATGCTATAATAATAATAATTCTTGAAAAATAACAAAAAGATACATTCTTACCATCAAATATTTTTATTCCATATTTTGTTGGGGGTTTTTGTATATTTTCTGGGTTTTTGTTTTGTTTTTATTTCGTCTTTGTTTAGTTCAGCAACATGCTCTGCCATTTTGTTTTTCTCTAGTCACTGTATATGAGCTGATAGCCTAATAGTAGAGTAGCTAATCATAGCGTGCAATAGCTCATATCCAGTGAATGTGGATAGAATAATACATATTATACTGACAAACTCACTACATACAGTGGAGCTTGAAAGTTTGTGAACTCTTTAGAATTTTCTATATTTCTGCATAAATATGACCTAAAACATCAGATTTTCACACAAGTCCTAAAAGTAAAGAGAACCCAGTTAAAATAATGAGACAAAAATATTATAATTGGTCATTTATTTATTGAGGGAAATGATCCAATATTACATATCTGTGAGTGGCAAAAGTATGTGAACATTTGCTTTCAGTATCAGGTGTGACCCCCTTGTGCAGCAATAACTGCAAATAAATGTTTCCGGTAACTGTTGATCAGTCCTGCACACCGGCTTGGAGGAATTTTAGCCCATTCCTCCGTACAGAACAGCTTCAACTCTGGGATGTTGGTGGGTTTCCTCACATGAACTGCTCGCTTCAGGTCCTTCCACAACATTTCGATTGGATTAAAGTCAGGACTTTGACTTGGCCATTCCAAAACATTCACTTTATTCTTCTTTAACCATTCTTTGGTAGAACGACTTGTGTGCTTAGGGTCGTTGTCTTGCTGCATGACCCACCTTCTCTTGAGATTCAGTTCATGGACAGATGTCCTGACATTTTCCTTTAGAATTTGCTGGTATAATTCAGAATTCATTGTTCCATCAATGATGGCAAGCCGTCCTGGCCCAGATGCAGCAAAACAGGCCCAAACCATGATACTACCACCACCATGTTTCACAGATGGGATAAGGTTTTTATGCTGGAATGCAGTGTTTTCCTTTCTCCAAACATAACGCTTCTCATTTAAACCAAAAAGTTCTATTTTGGTCTCATCCGTCCACAAAACACTTTTCCAATAGCCTTCTGGCTTGTCCACGTGATCTTTAGCAAACTGCAGACGAGCAGCAATGTTCTTTTTGGAGAGCAGTGGCTTTCTCCTTGCAACTCTGCCATGCACACCATTGTTGTACAGTGTTCTCCTGATGGTGGCTCTCATGAACATTAACATTAGTCAATGTGAGAGAGGCCTTCAGTTGCTTAGAAGTTATCCTGGGGTCCTTTGTGACCTCGTTGACTATTACACGATCTTTGTTGGTCGACCACTCCTGGGGAGGGTAACAATGGTCTTGAATTTCCTCCATTTCTACACAATCTGTCTGACTGTAGATTGGTGGAGTCCAAACTCTTTAGAGATGGTTTTGTAACCTTTTCCAGCCTGATGAGCATCAAAAACGCTTTTTCTGAGGTCCTCAGAAATCTCCTTTGTTCGTGCCATGATACACTTCCACAAACATGTGTTGTGAAGATCAGACTTTGATAGATCCCTGTTCTTTAAATAAAACAGGGTGCCCACTCACACCTGATTGTCATCCCATTGATTGAAAACACCTGACTCTAATTTCACCTTCAAATTAACTGCTAATCCTAGAGGTTCATATACTTTTGCCACTCACAGATATGTAATATTGGACCATTTTCCTCAATAAATAAATGAACAAGTATAATATTTTTGTCTCATTTGTTTAACTGGGTTCTCTTTATCTACTTTTAGGACTTGTGTGAAAATCTGATGAAGTTTTAGGTCATATTTATGCAGAAATATAGAAAATTCTAAAGGGTTCACAAACTTTCAAGCACCACTGTACATATGTAGCCTATTTTCATCATGCAAGTCTTTTAATTTAAAACACCTCATTCAACACATTCCTGTGTTTTGAGACTTTAGGAATCTGCATGATTTATTCTGCCCCAGCCCTTCGTCCACTTTCCTCAGTTCTGTCATATAGCTTTCTATACACAGGAAGAACAGTTTGATATCAGGTTATAACAATTAGTCAGCAGTGATTGACTTAAAGGTGAATTATGTCCATGCACTTATACAGTACGATAGTACACTACACTACTGGAACAAAGCAGCCATAGGATAGAATGCATAAAAAGTATATATTGTATTTTAATGCACAAAATTCTGCTCACCGATGTAAGCTGGGTTCCTCAGTAGGTTGTGTATTGAGACAATGCCTGAGTGTGTGAGTGTGCATGCTGAATGACTTCTTTATCCACATAAAGGCCTTCTTTCATATCTGAAGTCAGGATCACAAGATCTGGATAATTATATTGCCTAGTAACCACATACTGAGGCCAGTGGTACACAGAAATGGGTCAGCTGCTAGATAATTTCAACTGAAGCTTATTTACAATATTTCAGTGTTTTAGGGAGTGATTTTAAAGTTGAGCCAATAATATTATCATAACTAGGTGTTATATTAGGTATAATATGGTGAATATGAATTACTAAGAAAGGACTCACAGAAGCTGTTAGAAGATGACTCTTGATTTAAAGTAGTTATGTTGTTTTACCTAGACACATCAGTTTGCCAGTATTTACTATTAGCAACAATTTGACTTCATAGCCCGTTATATTAGCCACTACTACATTTAACAGTTATTCTACGAAATTGAGTTGGATATGCGCCGATAGCCGACGAGGCGTGGCGCGCCGAATCAGTTATAAGCCATATACGACGGAATTGAGTGGAATAACTGTTTTATTATATGTCTGTGAAGATAATCAGTCATCCAGGTCATAGTAAACAGTGGGTGGTAGAAGAGAGCAACTGGACTTGTTTGAAGATTCTTGAAAACGTTTCACCTCTCATCCGAAAGGCTTCCTCAGTTCTGTCTGACTAATAGGGAGTATCAGGTATTTATCCTCTCATGGATCATCATAGAATCCGAATCATCAGCCATCAGAATTCTGATTCTATTATGATCCATGAGAGGATAAATACCTGATACTCCCTATTAGTCAGACAGAACTGAGGAAGCCTTTCGGATGAGAGGTGAAACGTTTTCAAGAATCTTCAAACAAGTCCAGTTGCTCTCTTCTACCACCCACTGTTTTATTCTATCCACATTCACTGGATTTTGAGAAACAGAGCATTTTTATTTTTATTTTTTGCAAATTCGACAAATAAAAACTTTATACAAACCGTCCAACATAATCATTTCAGCTTAGTTTGAAATTGGCCGATCCAAATGTTCATTTAAGACTGGCACCCCACCACATCAATGGAGCAGCTGTGGAGATGGTTCCCTCCTTCAGGTACCTCAGAGTACACCTGACCAACACGCTTACCTGGTGCACCGATACCACGGCCGTCATAAAGAAAGCCTACCAGAGCCTCTACTTCCTGAGGAAACTGAAGAGGGCAGGACTGGGGGCTGACATCCTCGGGTCCTTTTACAGCTGTGTGGTGGAGAGCATCCTGACTTCCTGCCTCATGGTGTGGTATGCTGGCTGCACTGTGGCTGAGAAGGAGGCACTCCAGAGGGTGGTCAAGTCTGCACAGAGGATAATAAAAGAAAGTAGGTCTGCACACTGCTGGATACGCTCCAAAAAATAAACTTTATTTAATTAAAACAAGCAACGTTTCGATCACCCTGGATCTTCATCAGGCATATGGGTAACAGGAAGAGGCTGTGGCCTATATCACATGACCCTGCTCTACACCCACCCAGGCAAGGCACCCAAAGGTGCCAATCAATTAGACAGACAGGTGTCTTAACCTGTACCAGTCATACAAAAGGCAAAACCAAAAAACATTTGCAAGTTTGAAAGATTAAAAAGATGTGAATCTTTCAAACTTGCAAATGTTTTTTGGTTTTGCCTTTTGTATGACTGGTACAGGTTAAGACACCTGTCTGTCTAATTGATTGGCACCTTTGGGTGCCTTGCCTGGGCGGGTGTAGAGCAGGGTCATGTGATATAGGCCACAGCCTCTTCCTGTTACCCATATGCCTGATGAAGATCCAGGGTGATCGAAACGTTGCTTGTTTTAATTAAATAAAGTTTATTTTTTGGAGCGTATCCAGCAGTGTGCAGACCTACTTTCTTTTATTGTCTGATACTTTTGTCTGGCACCTGCAAAGAGTTTTTGGATGTGCGCACCCTACTCAAACGATTAAAGTCTGCACAGAGGACCATTGGGTGTGACTTGCCACCCATCAGTGACATCTACACCACCAGATCTAGAGAAAGAGCCACCTCCATTCTCCATGACCCCACCCACCCTGCACATGGAATTTTCACTCCCCTGCCCTTTGGAAGGAGGCTGCACTGCATCCGGGCAAAAACATCTAGACTGAAAAACAGCTTCTACCTGGATGCAGTCAGACTGCTGAACTTACCAACGTGCCTTAATACTGTGAACTGTTGCTGCTCACGTTTTTGCTGCTGTACTTTCGCACTATTGCACTGAACACCTTTAAGCTGTTGTCACTGCAGTACATTGTGCAATACTTTACTGTCTTTTGAATTTTAATGTTATTTTAGATAGTTTTTATTTTAGTTTATTCTATTTTTAAATCCAACCTTAGTTTATTCTACTTTATTCTATCTGTTATTTAACTATGCATCCATCCACTGTCTGTAGCCGGTTTATCCTGTTCTACAGGGTCGCAGGCAAGCTGGAGCCTATCCCAACTGACTACGGGCGAAAGGCGGGGTACACCCTGGACAAGTCGCCAGGTCATCACAGGGCTGACACATAGACACAGACAACCATTCACACTCACATTCACACCTACGGTCAATTTAGAGTCACCAGTTAACCTAACCTGCATGTCTTTGGACTGTGGGGGAAACCGGAGCACCCGGAGGAAACCCACGCGGACACGGGGAGAACATGCAAACTCCACACAGAAAGGCCCTTGTCGGCTGCTGGGCTCGAACCCAAGACCTTCTTGCTGTGAGGCGACAGTGCTAACCACTACACCACCGTGCTGCCCTGTCATTTAACTATTTTCACTTATTTAGTTACTTTTTTTACTTTTTCAAGCTGCACAGACCAAGACCTGGGTAACTGCGTTTTGTTCTTATCATGTCACATGGTTTGAATGACAATAAATCTGAGTCTGATTTAAACCAGAGCATAATACTATTAGCTAAAATAGGTATCGGTCACATCAACAGAACTGGAAAGGAGAAATAGTTATGTTTGTGAGGGCACGTCTATACCAGAAGTGAGTTTTTCTATGGGTGCTACACGTGAAAACAAACATCACACAAGGAATATTTTGTTTTTGAGCATAAATTAACTGTGTTGTCTCGTAGAATATATTTGTGCTTTTGAATATTGAGGCATGTTTTTGAAAAAAAAAACAACTTTTTTTGTGATTGCTGTGAGTTCAAAAAGACAAAGGCTCATATTTTATGAGGAAAAAAGATGCATGTTGTACGATCAGATGAATAAACAAAAAAAAAACTATTATTATGTCATCGGTTAAACTACCCAGTCTTGACATTTAGTTCTTTGCATCAAAAATGATTTTTAATAGCAAAAAACTAGACATTCTGGCAACGACAACGTGTTTAAATGGGCGATTTAAATGACCAGGCATGATTTAACTGCACACAGCAGAGGGCATGTGAGGTTTTTTCTTTGATTGTTTTCTAATGAACTGTCGGATACAGGTGTACAGGATCAGGTGAGTTTGGAGCAGATTTAGTGCTTATGAAGTTAGTACTCTCTTTATGCTTCTGCTTGATTTAGTTTTGTTGTTAAGGAACTGAGATGTCCTTGTTCCAGGATTAGCGGTGATCCCACTAGAGGGCACTTCTGCATCAAGATGTTCAGGATTTTACCACTATTTTGCGAGTGAAACTTAATTGAAGAAGAAGAAGCCTTTATTTGTCACATGCGCACTCAAGCAGAGTGAAATTTGTCCTCTGCATTTAATCCATCTGAAGCAGTGAACACACACATGCACACATACAAGCGAGCATTGAGCACACACACATACCCAGAGCAGTGGGCAGCTACACTACAGTGCCTGGGGAGCAGTTGGGGGTTAGGTGCCTTGTTCAAGGGCACTTCAGTCCAAGGCCACCCCACATTAATCGCATGTCTTTGGACTGTGGGGGAAACTGGAACACCTGGAGGAAACTCACGCAGACACGGGAAGAACATGCAAATTCCACACAGAAAGGCCCCCATCGGCCACTGGGCTCGAACCCAGGACCAGTGCTAACCACTACACCACCGTGCCGCCCCAGTTGCAGTTAACACTAGGCTGAAGTAACTTTCATGCAATGTGTCTCAGCTGGATGACTGCTGTAGCTAATGGCTGTACACAATTCTTATTTGTTGGCAAGTTTACTTTTGAGGTAATAGCAGAGCTCCGTACTTAAGAGAATATGGTAATGTATCAACCTGATTTTTTTATGGCTTTTGCAACTGTACAATGTCTGTACGTATGAACGACGTATGTTTACCACCACAGGGAACCCGATTGTAAGTGCAAGGCAACGTCTCTCCTAAACACTTGATCACCGGACAACAGAGGTGGACAGTAACGAAGTACATTTACTTGAGTACTGTACTTAAGTACACTTTTTGAGTATCCGTACTTTACTTGAGTGTTATTTTTTGGAACTTATGACTTTAATTTCATTACATTTGAAAGACAAATATTGTACTTTTTACTCCACTACATTTCTATCAAGGTCCTCGTTACTCGTTACTACGAAGCAGCTTAGAAAGTGGATGTTTTTTGCTTTTCTTTTCTAAAACGTGATTGTTTTTTGTGCAGGTGACACTGAGACAGACTATCAGTAATCACTAGGGTCACGTCACGTCTATAGACTGGATAAAATCAAGATCAATTATTTCTCAGCAGCATTATTTAACACGATCAGTTGATGGCAGAACAGAAGGAAACGGTTCTTCTGGGAAATGCACACACTCATGGCCATACCTAGAACCCATGTTTCAGTTTTCTGAAAGAATTAAAGATTCATTTAGTTTTAAATGTTTGCTTTGTTTGCCGAAAACGAACCACGTCACGGCCTATAAAAACTCGCCATCAATGTTTTATTCCAAGAGAAAGCTTGCAATGAAGTTGTCTGTGCTTTTAGAGCTAGCGATAACGTTGCAATAGCTGTACAGTCTGGTTAGTCAAATGACTTTCTATGGCAGGGGTCACCAAACTTTTTTCTCTGGGGGCCACATTGTCGTTCCTGACTGTGATGGAGGGCCGGGGTCGGGTCAGCTATATAACATAGAATTGTATGACCCAGACAAATATGACCACCAGCAGGCCTCATTGTGTAGTAGAGATTGCTAGCCTGGCACAGCCATCCCCACTACTATATCCCCACTACTATATCCACACTACTATATCCCCCACTACTATATCCCCACTACTATATCCCCACTACTATATCCACACTACTATATCCCCACTACTATATCCCCACTACTATATCCCACACTACTATATCCCCACTACTATATCCCCACTACTATATCCCCACTACTATACCCCCACTACTATATCCACACTACTATATCCCCCACTACTATATCCCCACTACTATATCCCCACTACTATATCCCCACTACTATACCCACACTACTATATCAACACTACTATATCCCCACTACTATATCCACACTACTATATCCCCACTACTATATCCCCACTACTATATCCCCCACTACTATATCCCCACTACTATACCCCCACTACTATATCCACACTACTATATCCCCCACTACTATATCCCCACTACTATATCCACACTACTATATCCCCACTACTATATCCCCACTACTATATCCACACACTACTATATCCACACTACTATATCCCCACTACTATATCCCCACTACTATATCCACACTACTATATCCCCCACTACTATATCCACACTACTATATCCCCCACTACTATAGCCCCACTACTATATCCCCACTACTATATCCACACTACTATATCCCCACTACTATATCCCCACTACTATATCCACACACTACTATATCCACACTACTATATCCCCCACTACTATATCCCCACTACTATATCCCCACTACTATATCCCCACTACTATATCCCCCACTACTATATCCCCACTACTATATCCCCACTACTATATCCCCACTACTATACCCCCACTACTATATCCACACTACTATATCCCCCACTACTATATCCCCACTACTATATCCCCACTACTATACCCCCACTACTATATCCACACTACTATATCCCCCACTACTATATCCCCACTACTATATCCCCACTACTATATCCACACTACTATATCCCCACTACTATATCCCCACTACTATATCCACACTACTATATCCCCACTACTATATCCACACTACTATATCTACACTACTATATCCCCACTACTATATCCACACACTACTATATCCACACTACTATATCCCCCACTACTATATCCCCACTACTATATCCCCACTACTATATCCCCACTACTATATCCCCCACTACTATATCCCCACTACTATATCCCCACTACTATATCCACACTACTATATCCCCCACTACTATATCCCCACTACTATATCCCCACTACTATATCCACACACTACTATATCCACACTACTATATCCCCCACTACTATATCCACACTACTATATCAACACTTGATTCCTGGCACATATTTGTTTATCTTTACTAGTGGTTTGCAAAAGTAGTAATCGAGTCTTCACACTTTGTTTTAATTTGAAATACCACAGATATTCCATTTATTTTCTAATAAAAATAACATCAAAGCTGTCAAGGTAAGAAACATCTGCCTAGTTGAGGTGATTGACACTGGCAAAGGTGAGTGGAAAATTCTAAATTGTAGTAGGCCTGTTGATATTATTAATAATATTAATAGTTTGCAGCACTTAATAAAGGTCAAATAAATAGGCCTATAAAATAAATACATTTTAAAAAAAACAGTGAAATTATAATATGAGCAATAGATCACAGCAGTTGTGCTGTGTCCTGCACGTCATTGCTCTCATCCATGGCCAAAGCAAAAAAACTCGAATTCTGACGCTTTCTCATTCAGCTGGTCATACACATTGTCCCCCAAATCTTCGGTTCACCTGGTCATAGTAGGTGCGGAGAGACTCACCGCATTGAGCGCATCCTTCTTGTCGGGACACACCTCCTCAGCCACAGCAAGCATGCATACTTTAACAAAGTCCCCATCAGTAAACGGCTTTCCATGCGTAGCTAGTAGGTGAGCTACCTTATAGCTAGCTCGGACAGCAGCCTGGTTGATCTGGGTTTGGTGAAGGAATACATTCTGTTGTGCAGCCAGTCCGCATTTCATCCTCCGAATCCTGTCTTCTCTTGTTTGCCCTCGCGAACTAGCATACTCTTTGTGGCGGGTTTCGTAGTGACGACGCAGATTATATTCTTTGAAAACCGACACACTTTCTTTACATACAAGATAAACTGCACGGTCCTTACACTGAACGAAAAAATAATCAGTGGTCCACTGTTCTTTAAAAACTCTGCACTCTCTGTCAGCTTTTCGCTTACCGCTAGCCATTTTGCTGTCCTGAACACTGACAGTTCTCTGCGCGTGCGCTGCCTGTCACTGCTTGATCGCGAGCATATGATGAAAATTTGGAAAATATGAATAGTTCATTTTATAACTAAATATCAATTTTAAATTGATAAAATCAACAAAATACAACGGGCGGCACGGTGGTGTAGTGGTTAGCGCTGTCGCCTCACAGCAAGAAGGTCCGGGTTCGAGCCCCGTGGCCGGCGAGGGCCTTTCTGTGTGGAGTTTGCATGTTCTCCCCGTGTCCGTGTGGGTTTCCTCCAGGTGCTCCGGTTTCCCCCACAGTCCAAAGACATGCAGGTTAGGTTAACTGGTGACTCTAAATTGACCGTAGGTGTGAATGTGAGTGTGAATGGTTGTCTGTGTCTATGTGTCAGCCCTGTGATGACCTGGCGACTTGTCCAGGGTGTACCCCGCCTTTCGCCCGTAGTCAGCTGGGATAGGCTCCAGCTTGCCTGTGACCCTGTAGAACAGGATAAAGCGGCTAGAGATAATGAGATGAGATGAAGAACAAAATACAAGATGCAGACATATTTGCCAAAAAGCAATTAAAAAAAAAAATAGGCCATGACCACTTTTGGGGATTGCCTCATAGGGCCGGTTCAAGTGGTGGGGGGCAGAGGGGCTGGGGGGCCGGTTAAAGGGGGGTGGCGGGCCGAAGTCGGCCCGCGGGCCGTAGTTTGATGACCCCTGTTCTATGGTTTTGCCCGCCAAGTTGCTTCAGCCTTGTCCACAGCTAACGTTTACACATAGCTAGTTAACTTGGATACTTTTAGTGAGCATGTAAAAATGGAGTTACACTAACATGAATAACGTTAACTTATCTGAAGTCCTTTCAGAAATGTGTTTTAGCATAATCTTGTCAAATAAACAGAATGTAGAAATCTTTCTTTTCTAGTAGCGTTAGCTACCCAATATGATTTTGAGTTTGAAAAGAGTTTGCTAGCATGTCAGGTGGCGCTTCACTGACTAGCTAGCTTAACGCTAAACCACCATGATGGCACGGCATGTGTTTATTTTGTGAATTCACATTTCTGTCTTTGGTGACGGCATTAGGTTTCATAAGCGTTGTGGCAATAATACAACGATGCGTTGACAGAAAATGTACTTTTAATACTTAAGTATTTTTAAAAGCAAGTACTTCAGTACTTTAACTTAAGTAAAAATTTGACTGTCAAACTCACTTGTATCGGAGTAACATTTGACCAGTGGGATCTGTACTTTGACTTAAGTAATGAAGTTGGGTACTTTATCCACCTCTGCCGGACAACAAAATTTGTATCTTTATTTACATAAGGTAGATGGGTTTTTATCCAGTGCTTATTTTTAATTTTCATTTTAAAAAAATAACATGGGATTATTTACTAATGCTGTAGCAGCCTTTGGCATTAAGAACAACAGCGGAGAGTGGCTAACAGGTGCATATGCATTTTATTCCTCTTGAACACGAGTATAGCATCAAACACCAGACATCAAAAACCGTACACCAAGCACTATGAAAACTGAAGAAAACAAACCAAAAACAAGTGTTGCCAGGCAAAACAAACCTCGCCCGGTAGCACTTATGATGAAGGAAGATATCACAAAAAAAAGTATTTTGAGATTTTTGGTGACTTTGACCTTGTGTGTGAACATACGGTGGTGCTTGAAAGTTTGTGAACCCTTTAGAATGTTCTATATTTCTGCATAAATATGACCGAAAACATCATCAGATTTTCACACAAGTCCTAAAAGTAGATAAAGAGAACCCAGTTAAACAAATGAGGCAAAAATATTATACTTGGTAATTTATTTATTGAGGAAAATGATCCAATATTACATATCTGTGAGTGGCAAAAGTATGTGAACCTTTGCTTTCAGTATGTGGTGTGACCCCCTTGTGCAGCAATAACTGCAACTAAACGTTTGCAGTAACTGTTGATCAGTCCTGCACACCGGCTTGGAGGAATTTTAGCCCATTCCTCCGTACAGAACAGCTTCAACTCTGGGATGTTGGTGGGTTTCCTCACATGAACTGCTCGCTTCAGGTCCTTCCACAACATTTGGATTGGATTAAGGTCAGGACTTTGACTTGGCCATTCCAAAACATTCACTTTATTCTTCTTTAACCATTCTTTGGTAGAACGACTTGTGTGCTTAGGGTCGTTGTCTTGCTGCATGACCCACCTTCTCTAGAGATGGACAGATGTCCTGACATTTTCCTTTAGAATTCGCTGCTATAATTCAGAATTCATTGCTCCAGCAATGTTGGCAAGCTGTCCTGGCCCAGATGCAGCAAAACAGGCCCAAACCATGATACTACCACCACCATGTTTCACAGATGGGATAAGGTTTTTATGCTGGAATGCAGTGTTTTTCCTTTCTCCATACATAACGCTTCTCATTTAAACCAATAAGTTCTATTTTGGTCTCATCTGTCCACAAAACATTTTCAATAGCCTTCTGGCTTGTCCACATGATCTTTAGCAAACTACAGACGAGCAGCAATGTTCTTTTTGGAGAGCAGTGGCTTTCTCCTTGCAACCCTGCCATGCACACCATTGTTGTTCAGTGTTCTCCTGATGGTGGCTCTCATGAACATTAACATTAGCCAATGTGAGAGAGGCCTTCAGTTGCTTAGAAGTTACCCTGGGGTCCTTTGTGACCTCGCCGACTATTACACGCCTTGCTCTTGGAGTGATCTTTGTTGGTCTACCACTCCTGGGGAGGGTAACAATGGTCTTGAATTTCCTCCATTTGTTCACAATGTGTCTGACTGTGGATTGGTGGAGTCCAAACTCTTTAGAGATGGTTTTGTAACCTTTTCCAGCCTGATGAGCATCAACAACGCTTTTTCTGAGGTCCTCAGAAATCTCCTTTGTTCGTGGCATGATACACTTCCACAAACATGTGTTGTGAAGATCAGATGTTGATAGATCCCTGTTCTTTAAATAAAACAGGGTGCCCACTCACACCTGATTGTCATCCCACTGATTGAAAACACCTGACTCTAATTTCACCTTCAAATTAACTGCTAATCCTAGGGGTTCACATACTTTTGCCACTCACAGATATGTCATATTGGATCATTTTCCTCAATAAGTAAATGACCAAGTATAATATTTCTCATTTGTTTAAGTGGGTTCTCTTTATCTACTTTTAGGACTTGTGTGGAAATCTGATGATGTTTTCAGTCATATTTATGCAGAAATATAGAAAATTCTAAAGGGTTCACAAACTTTCAAGCACCACTGTACTTGGACAATAAACATGGTTCTGATTCTCTGCTGCTCTCAGCCCATCAGAACACACCGTACTGCTCTCTCAGCCCATCAGAACGCACCGTACTGCTCTCTCAGCCCATCAGAACGCACCGTACTGCTCTCAGCCAGTCAGAACACACCGTACTGCTCTCTCAGCCAATCAGAACGCACCGTACTGCTCTCAGCCCATCAGAACACCGTACTGCTCTCTCAGCCAATCAGAACGCACCGTACTGCTCTCAGCCCATCAGAACACACCGTACTGCTCTCAGCCCATCAGAACACACCGTACTGCTCTCAGCCCATCAGAACACACCGTACTGCTCTCAGCCAATCAGAACGCACCGTACTGCTCTCAGCCCATCAGAACACACCGTACTGCTCTCAGCCCATCAGAACACACTGTACTGCTCTCAGCCCATCAGAACACACCGTACTGCTCTCAGCCCATCAGAACACACCGTACTGCTCTCTCAGCCCATCAGAACACACCGTACTGCTCTCTCAGCCAATCAGAACACACTGTACTGCTCTCAGCCCATCAGAACACACCGTACTGCTCTCAGCCCATCAGAACACACCGTACTGCTCTCAGCCCATCAGAACACACCGTACTGCTCTCAGCCCATCAGAACACACCGTACTGCTCTCTCAGCCCATCAGAACGCACCGTACTGCTCTCAGCCCATCAGAACACACCGTACTGCTCTCAGCCCATCAGAACACACCGTACTGCTCTCAGCCCATCAGAACGCACCGTACTGCTCTCTCAGCCCATCAGAACGCACCGTACTGCTCTCAGCCAGTCAGAACGCACCGTACTGCTCTCTCAGCCCATCAGAACGCACCGTACTGCTCTCAGCCAGTCAGAACACACCGTACTGCTCTCAGCCCATCAGAACACACCGTACTGCTCTCAGCCCATCAGAACACACTGTACTGCTCTCTCAGCCCATCAGAACGCACCGTACTGCTCTCAGCCCATCAGAACACACCGTACTGCTCTCAGCCCGTCAGAACACACCGTACTGCTCTCTCAGCCCATCAGAACGCACCGTACTGCTCTCTCAGCCCATCAGAACGCACCGTACTGCTCTCAGCCAGTCAGAACACACCGTACTGCTCTCTCAGCCAATCAGAACACACCGTACTGCTCTCAGCCCATCAGAACACACCGTACTGCTCTCAGCCCATCAGAACACACCGTACTGCTCTCTCAGCCCATCAGAACGCACCGTACTGCTCTCTCAGCCCATCAGAACGCACCGTACTGCTCTCAGCCAGTCAGAACACACCGTACTGCTCTCTCAGCCAATCAGAACGCACCGTACTGCTCTCAGCCCATCAGAACACACCGTACTGCTCTCAGCCCATCAGAACACACTGTACTGCTCTCAGCCAATCAGAACGCACCGTACTGCTCTCAGCCCATCAGAACACACCGTACTGCTCTCAGCCCATCAGAACGCACCGTACTGCTCTCCGCCCATCAGAACACACTGTACTGCTCTCTCAGCCAATCAGAACACACCGTACTGCTCTCAGCCCATCAGAACACACCGTACTGCTCTCAGCCAATCAGAACACACTGTACTGCTCTCAGCCCATCAGAACACACCGTACTGCTCTCAGCCCATCAGAACACACCGTACTGCTCTCTCAGCCCATCAGAACGCACCGTACTGCTCTCTCAGCCCATCAGAACGTACTGCTCTCAGCCAGTCAGAACGCACCGTACTGCTCTCAGCCCATCAGAACACACTGTACTGCTCTCAGCCCATCAGAACACACCGTACTGCTCTCAGCCAATCAGAACACACTGTACTGCTGTCAGCCAATCAGAACACACCGTACTGCTCTCAGCCAATCAGAACACACTGTACTGCTCTCAGCCAATCAGAACACACCGTACTGCTCTCACACCATACTGCACGATTGTTACACTCTTACGTCCTTACAGCACGATGACATAGTGGCTACCATCTCGATATGAGGCAGTAGCGACAAAAACCTTGACCTTGACTGGATGACCCCCAGAATGTTGGAGGTTCTACTGAGACCAATGCCCATCTCTCCTGAAAGTTTCATGAAGATTGGTCCAGCCGTTTTCCCATAACATCATTAACAAAAAAAAAACAAAAAACAAACAGCACCGAGTTAGCTATAAGCCATGTACGACAAGATTAAGTGGAAGAACTGTTTTATTCTATTCACATTCACTGGATTTTGAGAAACAGAGCATTTTTATTTTTAGCAAATTCAATAAATAAAAACTTTATACAAAACATCCTACAAAATCATTTCTGCTTAGGTGGACTTCTTAAAAACATATCGATGGCTGCACAAATTGACTTTAGTGTTGGTTTTTTTGTAGAAAGTTCCAGTTATGGTCTGTCTCAGACATCGTAGTTCTTCCAACTTGAAGACTTTTATTTGGAAAAACTTTCCATGGAATGAAATGGCACACAAAATGAAAGGTTTTGCAATCAACAATAAAGAGAATGAAACATTTTGCAATCAACTATAATTAACAGTTATTCCACAAAATCGAGCCGTACACGAGCTGATAGCCGACGAGGCGTGTAGCCCCGAGTTGGCTATTAGCCATGTACAACGAGACTGAGTGGAATAACTGTTTTATTCTATCCACATTCACTGGATTTTGAGAAACACAGCATTTTTATTTTTTGAAAATTCGATAAATAAAAACTTTATACAAAACGGCCGACAAAATCATTTCCACTGTTAATTTAATTCTTCCTTGGACATTTCACTTTTGTAATTTTCTAACTTCTTTGAGCTTTTGAACCAGTCTAAAAAAATTCAACAAATTTTAATGCTTAAAGATGAAGAATATAAACAAACCGGCAAAATTACAGTAGCAGTTTTTGAAAATGCTATAATTCTTGAAAAATAAGAAAGATACGTTCTTACCAACAAAAACTTTCATTCCATATATATATATATATATATATATATATTTTTTTTTTTTAGCCCATCCGGCCATAGGCCAGGCCAGATAAGCTTATGTGATCACGTGTCATCTGTCTGTCGTCGTCGTCCATCCATGATTTACAAACATTGCTACTCCTCCTACAGGACTGATCAGATTTCCCCAGGTGGGTATGCATAAAAGTTGTGAAGATGGTGGCACCACCTGTCAATTTTATGATTTTATGGGCATCTGAAATTTCAAACTCATACACATCATCAGTGGCCAGTATGAGCTACAGCCTCATTGAGGCTATTTTTGTATTTTTGGGGGGGTTTTGTTTTTGAGTAGAGTTTTCACCATACAGACAGTAATCCAAGCTCAGGATCAAAGCAGGAACCTTGGAGCTGTGAGACAGCAATTCTAACCACTGTGACACTGTGTCACCCTAAAGGAATCTTTTCTTTATTTCTGTATTGAACTTCTTCTTCTTCTTCTGGCTGCTCCCGATTAGGGGTCGCCACAGCAGATCTTTCGTCTCCGTTGCTCCCTGTCTTCTGCATCCTTCTCTACCACACCTGCCACTTTCATGTCCTCTCTCACCACATCCATGTATCTCCTCTTTGGCCTTCCTCGTTTTCGTGTGCCTGGCAGTTCCATCCTCAACATTCTCCTTCCAACATGCTCTGCATCTCTTCTCAGGATGTGCCCGTACCATCTCAGTCTCATCTCTCTTAGCTTAATTCCCAAGCTCTCCACATGCGCTGTCCCTCTGATGTGCTCGTTCCTTATCCTGTCCAACCTCGTCACTCCCATCGCAAACCTTAACATCCTCAACTCCGCCACCTCCAACTTTGCCTCCTGTCTCTTCGTTAAGGTTACGGTCTCCAACCCATACATCACAGCTGGTCTCACTACTGTCTTATACATCTTACCTTTCACTTTTGCTGGGACTTTCCTATCACAAATGACTCCCAAAATCCTTCTCCAACCGCTCCACCCTGCCTGCACTCTCTTTCTCACCTCACTATCGCAGCCCCCATTTTCCTGCACAGAACTTTCTTTACGTCTACTCCTTGCATCGTCACTATACTCTCATCCCCATTCTCATTGATGCACATGCATTCTGTTTTGTTCCTGCTCACCTTCATTCCTCTTCGTTCCAATGCATACCTCCATCTCTCCAAACCCAGCTCAACCTCCTTTCTCCTTTCATTACATAATCACAATATCATCCGCAAACATCATGTTCCATGGTGACTCTCGCCTCACTTCGTCCGTCAAGCTATCCATCACTATGGCAAACAAGGAAGGATTGAACGAAAGGTATTTATATTTTTCTGTATTGAACAAAAGGTATTTATGTGCAGCTAGATTACTGAACCAACTTCCTCAGTTTCCAAACCCTGCACTGATGCCAGGATCTTCAGTTTGTCTCCCTGAGGGAACTATTTAACCATTATTTCACAAAACCGAGTCGTACATGAGCTGATAGCTGATGAGGCGCATAGCACCGAGTCGGCTATAAGCCATGGACGATGAGATTGAGTATAATCCTCGATTGGTTCACCAATACGCTCCGCCATTTTGTTTTTCTCTACTCACGGTATCTGACCTGATAGCCTAGTAGTAGAGTAGCCAATCAGAGTGTGCGATTGCTCATATCCAATGAATGTGGATACTCACACTGCAAAAAAAGATACCTTGGTAAGAGAAAATATCTTTAATATGGGTGAATTTATCAAATATTTTTTATTAGAAGATTATTAGAACTCAAGTATAAGATTATTTAGTTTACTTTTAGACGCTTTTACTCATTTCAAGCTTTAAATTTTCTTATTCTATTGGCAGATCCATCCATCCATTATCTGTAGCCGCTTTATCCTGTCCTACAAGGTCGCAGGCAAGCTGGAGCCTATCCCAGCTGACTACGGGCGAAAGGCGGGGTACACCCTGGACAAGTCGCCAGGTCATCACAGGGCTGACACATAGACACAGACAACCATTCACACTCACACTCACACCTACGGTCAATTTAGAGTCACCAGTTAACCTAACCTGCATGTCTTTGGACTGTGGGGGAAACCGGAGCACCCGGAGGAAACCCACGTGGACACGGGGAGAACATGCAAACTCCATACAAAAAGGCCCTCGCCGGCCGCTGGGCTCGAATCCGGACCTTCTTGCTGTGAGGCGACAGCGCTAACCACTACACCACTGTGCTGGATAATTTTGCTAATTTTTAAGCATTTGAGAAAGAAGCAAAATTATCTGCCAGTAGAATAAGAAAATGATGAGCTTGAAATTAGTAAAAGTGTCTAAAAGTAAGTTAAATAAACTTTTACTTGAGTTCTAATAATCTTATGAGACATATTAGATACATAAATTCATCCATATTAAAGATATTTTCTCTTCACAAGAGATCATTTTTTGCAGTGCATTGTTCATTATTTTCAGTACTCTTATGGGTGATGTGTGGCCAAAGGCTTGTTTTCTTTTCTTTTTTTTTTGCCCTGCTGGGTTTTATTTTCTGTTTTGGTTTCTGTGTTGGGGTATTATGTAGTTCAGTCTCAGTTCTACGGTGTTGAATTAATCACGAAATAAATGGACTGAGGGCGGCACAGTGGTGTAGTGGTTAGCGCTGTCGCCTCACAGCAAGAAGGTCCTGGGTTTGAGCCCCGGGGCCGGCGAGGGCCTTTCTGTGTGGAGTTTGCATGTTCTCCGCGTGGGTTTCCTCCGGGTGCTCCGGTTTCCCCCACAGTCCAAAGACATGCAGGTTAGGTTAACTGGTGACTCTAAATTGACCGTAGGTGTGAATGTGAGTGTGAATGGTTGTCTGTGTCTATGTGTCAGCCCTGTGATGACCTGGCGACTTGTCCAGGGTGTACCCCGCCTTTCGCCCGTAGTCAGCTGGGATAGGCTCCAGCTTGCCTGCGACCCTGTAGAAGGATAAAGCGGCTAGAGATAATGAGATGAGATGAGATAAATGGACTGATACAAACACCTGTCTCATTCATCTCATTATCCTGTTCTACAGGGTCGCAGGCAAGCTGGAGCCTATCCCAGCTGACTACGGGTGAAAGGCGGGGTACACCCTGGACAAGTCGCCAGGTCATCACAGGGCTGACACATAGACACAGACAACCATTCACACTCACATTCACACCTACGGTCAATTTAGAGTCACCAGTTAACCTAACCTGCATGTCTTTGGACTGTGGGGGAAACCGGAGCACCCGGAGGAAACCCACGCGGACACGGGGAGAACATGCAAACTCCACACAGAAAGGCCCTTGTCGGCTGCTGGGCTCGAACCCAGGACCTTCTTGCTGTGAGGCGACAGCGCTAACCACTACACCACCGTGCCACCCCCACAAACAATTGTATGGACAGGAATGTTAGTTTAATTTTACAGTCAGGTACACAGAGAAATGAAAATAAACAAGTAATATCGCATATCTTTAATACAGACTCAACATTTTACTTACATTTGTTTTTATTCATTATTTTGGTGACTTTTTAGGTGGTGTATTGTGTGTAAGGTAAGGGTTTGTTTTCTTTTCTCCCAGGCTGGGTTCTGTTTTGAATTTTGATTTCCATATTCGGGTATGACGAAACCGGACCTCAATCCTACAGCGCGCGCGCGCTCTCTCTCTCTCTCTGTCTCTCAGTGGGAATTTCTCGAAACGTCACGAAATGTTAACGTCACGTGCCTTTCGGGTTCCCATATTTGGGGAAAATCCGCCGCTCGCCCCGCCTCATTCTGACGTCACTCCTCTCTCTATAAAAGGCTGGCGTCCTCATGACAACCCACCACGGAGAAGCAAATTAAACCAAAACACAGGCAGATATGGTCATGAGCGGATACAAGGCAACTCATTTCTTCATTATGGCGCTTCTTCTTTTACAGAAAATAATGGCTGCTGTCGATAATTTCAACATTTTCAGTATTTTAGCCCGAAAGCTTCACTGGAGCGCTCGTCAGGCAACTGGTTGAACTGGTTTTGATCACAGGTAAGAGTCTGTTCTAGTTCTAACTTTGGTCTGATTCAGTAAACAGGAAATACGTATTTTGTTTATAGTATATTTCAGACGTATTAGAGAACTTTTCCTCATGTTTGCGCTGTTGCCTAGATTACCACGCAGCGCACGTGTGATGTCACGTGGACAGCGTGTCCTTTCGAATTAGAATGTACGCAATAGAACTATTATGACGTCATGCATTCGAGGTTTTAGGTTCTCGAGACTTCTTTTTGAAGTCTACTCCTCCTACTAATATCTTCATTTCATGACAAAGTACACCTTTTTTCTTGAAAAAGACATGTATCTTTCTATTCTTTTACAAGAACACTGTTTTGATAGTATTTCCACACTGTTTCCATACAGAGTATGACTGTAAGGAACGTATCTTCTACTGGTCTGCATCGTCTATCCATTTGGTGGCCACCACAGTCAGTCATGAACCATACCTTCTCAGAGAAGCTTGATCTTTGTCCTGGCATGATGAAGACAAGTGAGCGTCTGTCCCTCGGCTCCTGCAGTGGAAAGTCCATCCATTCTGTGTTGAACGTTTGCGTTCATCTGTGTAAAGGCCTCAGGAAAGCCATCCATCACTGTATGAGTGTTTTAGAGCTATTGAGCAGAAAGCTGCTCTTGTGTACTAGAGAAACCGTGATCATGACTGATCGGACTCTCGAGGTCCGAGACGGGCCTGAACAAGAGGCCTGCAACGGTGAAATCAAAATGGCCACGGTTTTTCATCAGACTGTTAATCCACAAATGAAGGTGATGATCCAGGCTGATCAACTTCTGCTCTCAGACTGGCTTGAATGTCGGTCTGAAGAGGATGAAAGTTATGGTGGTGGTGGTGATCAAACAGAATGGCGTGAAGATGACCACTCAGATTGGTCAGGTGAGGAAGGTTTGACGTCTGCAGAGAGCAAACAGTTATGGGAGTCCTTTAACGGTGATCCCTATAAGCCACTCTACTGCTTCTACCCTACTGAAGACCAAGTAAATGCTTTGGGCAGTGATCGTTGTGATGGTGATTATGAAGAGGAAGAACCTGTTTTTCCTTGTCCTCGAGAGAAAGATGAAAGAGAATGTAGTGAAAAAGAGGAGACTGATTGGTCAGACAAGGGACATTTGGAGATGTCCTCAGAGAACAGAGAGTTATGGGAGTCCTTTGACCGTGATCCCCATAATCCACTCTACTGCTTCTGCTCTACTGAAGACAAAGTAAGTGCTTCAGACAATGTTCGTTGTGGTGATGAAGAGGCGGAGGAACCTGTTCTTCCCTGTCCTCAAGAGAAAGACAAAACCGAATGGAGTGAAGATGATGACTCTGATTGGTCAGATGAGGAAGAGCTAGAGATGTCCTCAGAGAATAGAGAGTTATGGGAGTCCTTTAACAGGGGTCCCTATAATCCACTCCACTGCTTCTGCCCTACAGAAGACACAGTAACGGTTTCAGACAATGATTATGATTATTATGAAGAGGAGGAACCTGTTCTTCCTTGTCCTCAAGCGAAAGATGAAAGAGACTGTAGTGAAAAAGAGGACTCGGATTGGTCAGATGGAGATTTGGAGATGTCTTCAGAGAATAGAGAGCTATGGGAGTCTTTCTTGAATAACCACGATCCCTACAATCCACTCTACTATTCCTGTCCTGCTGAAGACAAAGTAAATACTTCAAGTAATAGTCATGAGGATGAACTTGCCTGTCCTTGTCCACGAGAGAAAGATGAAACGGAATGGAGTGAAGATGACTCTGATTGGTCAGATGAGGGAGATCTAGAGATGTCCTCAGAGAATAGAGAGTTATGGGAGTCCTTTAACAGTGATCCCTATAATCCACTCCACTTCTCCTACCCTACTGGAGTCAAAATAAAGGCATCAGGGAGTCCCCAAAGCCACATGCATTCAAGCCCCACAGCCAGTGACACTGAGGAACACAAACCTGAACAGAGCACAAAGGAAAGAGCAAGGAAGGTGGGTATATTACAGCAATTACTGGTACATGTGGTTTTTTTTTTTGTGGCAAAAAAAGTGAATACTTGGATAAAATAATTGAGGTTTTTAATAGGACTAGTGCTTATCAGCTTTGATATTAATCTCAGTTAAGACGGTTGAATATATGCAGTATTCAGTGTTCGGTACAGGGAATATTTCTTAAACCGAGCGCTGTGTGCTGAAGAGTGATGCAACAGTGTGCAAGTCCCCGCAAAGGACATATAAAGCCAATACGGCTGCTTATGACACAAGTCATGATTTCAGTTCTGACTCCTCCAATGATGAGGCAGAAATATAGCTGTTTGTCTGACCGATGCGCATGTAATTTCATATGTGCACTCAAAAGCATGTTGCATAGGGTATATGCTCCCAATGTTTATATCCAACCCTACTTCATTTGTATACTCTTGGTTCGCCTTGTTGACAGGTTAATCTTATTTATTTATTTTTTTCCCTCACGCTGTCATTTTACAGGTGTGTTTCAGTGATGAGGTAACCATACACGACCTCGAGGCGTGGGACACCGCAAGCCAGGCAGCGCGAGACGGGTCATGCTGGATGGAGCTGGCGAGAGATCGAGAGCGTTTCAAAAGGAGAGTAGAAAAAACTGGACAGACCATCAGCCCATGTCTTACAGCTCAGCACAGAGCTAAAGTTTTAGATAGATTATTGAAGTATTCCGATGGCAAAACTAGTTATGGCAGCCATTTGTTTTTTATGGTTTTGTTTTATATTGTGCTTTTTACATTTACCTCAACGCACTCCAGTTACTGCACTGTGATAATTACTTTTTCTTGGTTCTAAGAGTGTGTTTAAGTTTTTAATGTTGCACTGCACCACAGAATTGTATTCTTTATATATTTTGTATATAATGCACTCCTGAATGTCCACTATGTGGCTGTTGGGGTGAACTGGGATGTCAATAAACATTACATGACCTTTTTTTTATATATTTGCTCATTTGATTGGTGCTTTTATGTGAAACGTACAATTAAGGCAGGATATAAGATTTGTTTTGATTAAAGATCCAGCTATGCTAATTGTACAGGTATTTGAACATGAATAGTTTTATGGGGTAGCAGCTTTGGGACCAAAAGGTCACCAGTTCTATTCCCTGGACCAGCAGGGATGGCTGAAGTGCCACTGAGCAAGGCATCTAACCCCCAACTGCTCTGGGTACGTAGTATGTTGGTCTGTGCAAGAGTGTCTGCTAAATGCCTAATGGTTAATAGATTTCAACCCTCTCTAACAAAAGGTATACATTTGATAAACCAGACAAGTTGACTCAAGTGGTGCAACATTCTAGACAGTGCAATGAGAATGCAGAGTAAGCTATTGTTCAATGCCCACACAAACAGTGTAATTGTACTTTTCATGTAGTGCAGGACTTTGTATTATGAGAGAGAAAATGGTCACTCTGCAGAGCACTGGTTCTCAAATCACTCCTCAGGGCCTGCTAGATCAGGGGTGTCCAGACTGATCCATAATGCAGCAGTCTCAAAAGTAGCCGGTCACCAGCGATGTTATGCTGCTGGCTATTGTCAGTTGAGTCACAAAATTTAATATTAAATATTTCTGACAGCAAAAAAAGTTGTGAATGTAAATTAAATTACATCCACTGTCACTATGTCCGTTGCCGCATCAACTGTGTTTACATCCTCGACACGAGTGCAGCCATTACTGCTGCCTGTGTTGCTAGATTGTGTTTACGTCCTCAATATGAGTGCAGCCATTACTGCCGCCTGTGTTGCCAGATTGGGGGGTTTCCCGCCCAATTTGGGCGGTTTTAAGTGCATTTTGGCGGGTTTTGAACATATTTTGGGCTGTAAAATGTCAGCAGTATCTGGCAACATATTTTTTTACTTAATACAAGAAATTAATGGATGCCAACGTTTTTGCCAAAATGGTATTTTATTTTCCATTGTTTAGGCAGCTTCAGCATCATACTGAGATTCTGTTCAAATTTTTTTTTTCTTCTATGAAGCCTGAGCCATTTATTTTATTAGTTTATAATTATTGTTTAATTTAGTCTTCAGGAGAGACTGCCTGCACACAGTACTAGTATTAATAGTTTTTTTTCTTACATGAAAACTGAGGCATTTATATTATATTTTAAGGTAACTTCATGTTGTGCTGTGAGGTTCTGTGCACTTTAACTTTTGAACCAACAGGTGCATTTGGATAAGTAAAGCCTATTTTTCTGCATTTTTGTAGTCCTGGTAATCTTTTATATTGGTAAAGTTGTTTATAGGACCATTTATCAATAGTTTTTCAGTAATAACTTAATATTTAACATATATCACTCAATTTTAAACAACCCCCGCGCCTCCCCCATGGCTTGCCCCCATAGTCTCCAAAATTTCTGTGGGAAATACTGGCATGCGTAACAATGCTAATCAAGCTTAAGCCAGATGACCCGCCTCAAATACCCATCCTAGGTGTTATCCCAATTTTAGATGGCCTGTTCCAAACCATCCCGCCCCATGAAAAATTCGTACTTGCATATCTATCTATCTATCTATATATCCCTGCACGCTTTGCGTGCATTATGTCTGCCGCTGGCAGACATTTTACCATTTTGCACCCTGCTGTAAATTATTTGTACCCTGCTATTCTCCCAAACTTTGAAGCCCCTGATAAAGGGCCGTGTGGCTGCAGGTTTTCATTCCAGCCATGCAGCAGCGCACCTGACTTGGCTCATTCAATCAACTGAACTGTCTTCACACAGTCAAATACTTGCAGAAACTCTTGATTAAAGGGTGGGTGTGTCAGTTGATTGAATAAGCCAAATTAAGTGTGCTGCTGCATGGCTGGAATGAAAACCTGCAGCCACACAGCCCTTTATGGATCAGTTTGGACACCCTGTGCTAGATGGTCTAGATTGTTGGTGGATTGTGGTAAATATTCTTGGAGTGGTATATTTAAATGATTCAATGTTCATACATGTTAAAAGTACATCCCATATTTTTGCAAACATTTCACCCTTTTGATACAGTGCCTACAGATAAAGGTGATTGAACAAAAGGAAAATAAGCTCTTTCAATAATAATGTAATATTCTTCTGTGGAGAAAGTAAGTACACCTTTTGGCATCAGAATTGTGTATTGCCCCCTTGAATAGAAATAACTTCTTGTAGGCATTTTACACAATTGTCCACCAGTCTTGGACATCGGCTTGCTGAAAGTTTTACCACTCTTCTATGTAAGATTCCATCAGTTGCAAGACGTTTGAAGGTTTTCTTGCACATACTGCCCTTTTCAAGTCTCCCCACAACATTTCAGTGAGATTCAAATCTGGGCTTTGACTAGACCATTCCATAAGCCTCCATTTCTTCTTTCTGAACCATTCCTTGGTGGATTTGCTAGTGTGCTTAGGATTACATTGTTGAAAGGTCCACCTCTGGTTAAACTCAAACTATTGAACAGATGGTCTCGCATTATGCTGAAGCACACATGGATATGATTCAGAATTCAGAGTTGAATCAATGAATGCAAACTTCCCAGTCCATGAGACAACCCCAAACCATAATATTTCCACCAGTACATGTCACAGTTGGTATGAGGTTCTGCTCCTGAAAAGCCGTCTTTGGTTTGTGCCACACGTACTTTGGCCAAACAACTCTACCTTTGATTCGTCTGACCAGAGCACATTATTGTAAAAGGCCTGGTCTTTGCCGAGATGTTCATTGGAAAACTGTAGTCCTGGTTTAACATTCCTTTTTGACAGCAAAGTCTTTTTCCTGGCACACCTACCATGCAAGTCAATTTTGTCCATTCTCATTCTGATTGTGGATTTTTGCACTTTCACACCAACAATTGCAAGGGTTACGTGCAGATCCAGTGATCAAACTTTGGGGTTCTTGGAGACTTGTTTTAACATCAAATGGTCTGCTCGTGGGCTGAATTTGCTGGGGCAGCCAGGCCTGGACAAATTGGCAGTTGTCGGAAATCTATACCACTTGTAGATGATTTTCCTGACAGATTTATTTCTAATAATTTAGAGACCTTTTTAAGTCCTTTGCCAGATTCATAGGCATCCACAATCTTTTTTCTGAGGTCCTTAGAGAGCTCTTTCGATCTTGGCATGGTGACACCACACACTTCAATAGCAAAGAGCCACCAGACCCAAGATGTCCGGTTTAAATCAGACAGGTTCCACCTGCAGGAGGTTCGAATCAATGGCACCTGATCTGGAACATCTGATTCTGATTTTATGGACTTGAAAGTGTGATAAATTTAAGAGCGTACTTACTTTTTTTGACTGATTTTTTAAATTAAAAGTATGAAAATGACTATAAAATGTCAATTTTGTGTGTCGTTTAGAGTATATCTACCTTCATCTGTGTATCAAAGAGAGTGAAAAGTTTGCTTATTTATATACATTGAGAAAAGTCGACAATTTCTCTGGAACATACTTATTTTTTCCACGACTCCACATAACTTTTGCCATTTGAATCTGAACGGTTTTGTATGAATAACAAACAACAGTTGTAACCCTTTTGTTCAAACCAAACACCCCCAAACTCAGGATTTTGTCATTACCTCACCCCAGGAGGTTTGCAGGAAAACAGCTGGACCAATCTTCATGAAAATAGAACCTCCAACACTTTGAGGGTCGTCCAGTCAAGGTCTTTGCAGCTACTACTTCATATACAGTGTCGTCGTGCTCCACGAATGTAACAATAGCGCAGTATGGTGTGTTCTGATTGCTGCTCTCAGCCAGTGAATCAGAATCAGAAGCATGTTTATTGTCAAGGTATATTCTCACACAAGGTCAAAATCATTTTTTTCCACACCATCTTCCTTCATATTCATCATAAGTGCTACCGGGCAAGGTTTGTTTTGCCTGGCAACACTTGTTTATCCTTTTTTACTTTGATTACACAATGTGTACTCAGTCCATCAGCTTTCAGTTTCTCCTCAAAATATTTTTAGTAAGCAAAAATGGAGTAAATAATCCACTTCATTCATGTTCATTACAACTGCAAATCGTGATGTATTATGGAAATGTCACCAAAATGGGCAAGAATACATTAGCTTATTGGAGCATAAAACTAGGCAGGCGTGTCATGCGTGTAACGTGGCTGCCGCTGATTGGCTGAATGAACCTACAGTAGACAGCATCTCCGCTTACAGCTCTAGGATTAGATCAGTTAGGCAATAGGCTCGTTTCATATCAGTCTGTGTGGGGTTATTTTGTACAACCACTATAGTGGTGCTGTTAAACTTGGTTTAAAAACAAAAACTTGTGTTAAAAAAGTATGATGTAGATGCCCAAAATATGAAGCCTTATCTTGATTTGTCTTTACCTTTGAAAGACAGAAGGCTTAGCCCTGTTAGCCCATTAACACGAGCCGCCCTGCTCTAGATAACATTCATTTTATCCTTGTGACGTGAAGAGAATTTTTTTTTTCCAAAGAAAACATTAACTGTGTAGAGGATATTACACGGTCATGCGAAGATATGAAGTTCATCTTTGAGTGGTGAATGTACATTTCTCATGTTGAAAAAAAAAAGGCACTTGTTCACTTCACTCACTCGTGAAATACACATTCACCACTCGAAGATAAAACTTCATATCGTCATGTCACCATGTAGTTTTTTTTTAAATATTATATGGACACATCCACAAAAAAAAAAAAGTTAATCAAAATAATTTAAATTGAGCCAGTTTGCCATTTTGACAACACGTGCCTAGTCAGCGGGAAAACACTGGGAGTGACATCATCGGAGTGAGATATCGGAAAATATGTCACTCAGATCCGTGATGTATTTGGTATGAAAAATGAGTTTTTCAACACGAGAAGATAAACTTCATATCTCCAAGCCAACGTGTGATTTTCCTTTTATTATATAGACACAAAAAAAAGTACCCAAATTTATCAAAACAATTAATCGATTTCCTCACGAGTGAGGATACTGGAAAATGTGTCCTGGATGTAGTTGGCATGAAAAATAAGAGTGGGGTGTTTCCCAGTAAAACACTCGTGTCTATGTAATATGATCTTATACAGTACCAAACTCAATAGCTCTAGAAAAGGACACTTGAATGGTATATTGAATTAAGATACGCTTTCCAGGTAAAATTGAGTTATGTTAAGTACATCTTAACATACAATACTACATCTTTTCTTACATTAAAACAATTGTTTTTAAACAAACTTTAATTACATAAATAAAACAGAAAAAAGCCATTCCATTTTACAAAATTATAATCATTTATCTGCAATACTTACAAAATCATTCGTTACAAACAGGAAAAATAGTCTTTGTACAAGTCCCTGTGTCTCCTTTGAGCAGAGGACAAAAACGTCTGAGGGGTTTGTGCTGTTTTCTGTAAGTGCAGTCATTTTGTCTTCACTCACAAAATAGATTGCTTTGATTAGTATCCATACAAAGACAGATTTAGACATCAATATAAAATGAGGCCCTGAAATGCTGATGATGTGGCACTTAAATTTCAGCTTACGTCAGAGGAAAACACTGCAAAAGGCTGGCTGTTGAGAATGAGATCATGCTCTCCATCTCCGTCACTCATCTTTTACTCTCTAATATTAAACTATTTGTAAACAGACTTTACGGTTTTCTGCCTCGCTGCAGCAAAGCACGCATTTATTTTCCACAAAGATATTCCCTCAGGAAACATGTGGACACATGAAGCAGTAATAAAGTACTCTTAAATGTAATATAATCACTAGGCCATCGTTAAAGGCAGGGTAGGTCCACCCATCCATTATCTGTAGTCGCTTTATCCTGTTCTACAGGGTCGCAGGCAAGCTGGAGCCTATCCCAGCTGACTACGGGCGAAAGGCGGGGTACACCCTGGACAAGTCGCCAGGTCATCACAGGGCTGACACATAGACACAGACAACCATTCACACTCACATTCACACCTACGGTCAATTTAGAGTCACCAGTTAACCTAACCTGCATGTCTTTGGACTGTGGGGGAAACCGGAGCACCCGGAGGAAACCCACGCGGACACGGGGAGAACATGCAAACTCCGCACAGAAAGGCCCTCGCCGGCCACGGGGCTCGAACCCAGGACCTTCTTGCTGTGAGGCGACAGCGCTAACCACTACACCACCGTGCCGCCTGGCAGGGTAGGTCATTTTAGAGAAACCAGAAAGAGTATGCTAGATTCTGAAAATATCCAGATGAAACTTTCCAGCCCCTCCTTTCAGCTCTTCCTCCAAAACATATGAATGTGCGCACAAGAGAAAGGCACTTTTTGGGGGGGGGGGGTTTGGGTGTGGTGGTGGTGGTGTCATTGTCCCTGCCATATTTAATTTGGACTGAATGAAATGATTGCACTGGCTTTTTACAGTCCTGCAATTGCCACAAGGATGAATTTTTCTTTTTATTGCCAAAAGCATTTGATTTGTTAATTGAGGTCCAGATGTAAAGACAATTTCAAGAACAACAAAAAATGCTTCTTAAAAAAAAAAAAGTTACCTACCCTGCCTTTAATTGTAATCCCTCATACAGATATACAGTGGGTTCACACAACTGGATGGGACTTAAAGATTAGACCAACAAGTTCATGTTCATAGCATCCATCCATTATCTATACCGCTTATCCGCCGAGTCGTGGGGGAAGCTGGAGCCAATCCCAGCTGGCATCGGGTGAGAGGCGGGGTACACCCTGGGCAAATCTACGTTTATAGCAAAGTTACTTTATAAAGAAGGAAAATATTTAATACTGGTTGAACACATCAATTTATGGCTTAGTTTACCACTAAAAGGCTTCACTTCCATTTTTACACTCGAATAACGAAATAATTCTTTAGTATGAAAATGTAATAAATCGCACAATTAGAAAGCGCTTTGTTAAGGGTAAATTGCATTCTCAAATCCAGCATTATGCTGAAAGGTCAATTATTTGTATTGTGGAAAAGCTTTTCAGGAGAAATAATATATTTCCCCCACAGAACAAAAGTTCATGTTTAGCTGTTCATTTTGGGCTTGGGTCCCTAGAACGTTTAAAAAAGGTTTTTGGTTTGTTCCCCCCCTCATTTTTGGAAGCTTTTTTTTTTTTTTTTAAAACAACTACGCTAATGCAAAGTATATAAATTAACAAATCAAACAACACACTTAACAGAGCCACTGAATCCTCAGTCTAACGAATGCTCAGTCTATCAAAGTGCATTGATATTGGGTATTTTCAGCAGTGTTGGCTGATCATGTCACCTTGATGGAGGGTTTGCGGTGAACACAAAGCAGAGTTATATAGGGCACTCCAATGAAAGCCCACTTCTCACTGGGCCAGAATTTAACCACCGGGCCTTGCTCTGGAGCTTCAGAGGCTACGTCAAAGTAAGCAAAGCACACACAGCCAAGGTAGGAGCCCAGGCAGATCAGAATGTGCCTACAGATTAAAAAAAACAAAAACGTTATATTTCATCAGTTATCAAAAGCGTCAAGAAGCATCTTGAATACAATTAATTTCAATCAAGAGTGAAACTGGATAACTGCTTCTATTCTTTAAATTCGTTTCTTAAGACAAGGATTTTTTAAGATGTTACCTTGATAGTTTCGGCGATAAACTTCCGCCTTCTTCAAAACAAACAAAGGAAAAAAACAAACACCGAAAAAACAAACCGAGGCTTTGTCACACTACCATACATAAAAGGAGTTACAGAACGCATCCAACGATCCATGAGGAAATACCACATCAACACCCCGGTCAAACCATACAAGAACCTCCGACAGCTGCTAGTTCACCCCAAAGACAAAATACAACTGGACAATAAATGCAACGTCATCTATGAAATCCCTTGCCGTTCATGTAATAAAGTTTATATTGGCGAAACGGGCAGATGCTTCCATACTCGCAAAAAAGAACACCAAATAGAGTGTGAAAAAGAAACAACAAAAAGACTCACAAGATCCGAAAAAGAAAAAGTAAACCAAGAAAACTTAAAATCAGCCATTTCAGACCACTGCAAACGACATAATCATATAATGAATTGGGAAGAGGCCAGAGTCATTCGCGCTGAAGAAAATAGATTCCAGCGTTGGATTTTAGAGGCAGTGGAGATACGAAAGCGTGCGCAGAGAACGATGAACCGGGATGAGGGAGCGTACGCGCTGTCACACACCTGGAGCGCAGTCCTGGAGGAGCGACCTGACAGCAGGAGGCGTGAGCTATCTGTCAAATTGGGCGGGACGTTCACGCCTCCGTAGCGTAACATCAGCTGATAAGGCACGTCACCACTCGACATCTGGTGACTGTTTTGAAGAAGGCGGAAGATTCTCGCCAAAACTGTCAAGGTAACATCTTAAAAAATCCTTGTCTTAAGAAACGAATTTAAAGAATAGTTTCAATAGGTAGACATAATGAACTTTCACTACATGGATAACTGCTTTCTCCACCTCTACAGTAGCTAACTAATGTGCACTCCAAGGAATTTATCAAAACGCAGGTCTTATTAGATAGTCGAGCGTGTTACTTGTGCTCACTAAAAACACAGAGTGGATGCAGTCGCACACTCACCAGGCGCAGTGGAGGTATGGGAAGTTTACAGATGACCACATCTCACAGAAGATACGGTCACTGATCCAGCACATGAGTGCTAGAGTCCACCACAGACCAGCGAGGAGGCCCAGCTTAAACACGCGCAGATTCTCACACCTGCACAACACACAAACAAACATCTATAAAACAGGTCACCAACTTTAAAAAAATAAATAAATAAAATAGTATCTCTGTATTGGGCTTTTTTTTTCTTTAAATCTCTCATCTCCACAAACACTTGCTCTAATATCAGGAAGTCTCACTTATTAAAAACGGGCATACAAGCACCGACACTGTTTTGAGTATCAATAAAAATCATAGTACTTTAGTAGTATTACTTTTATTCAACTTTGCTACATTTATTTCTCATCATAATCATTGTGGAGAAGGAAAACAACAAAACATGATTTTCATCCCAGAAGACTGTGAACCAATTAAGAGACAACTTGCAAATTATTGTGAAACCAAATCAAAATAAAAGCAGTTTCCTGCTGCAAGATCATACAGGGTTTCCCCAGGTTTGACCACCATAAATTTAAGACTTCAAGACCTTTTTAAGACCACTTAAATAAGAATTAAGACCTACAGTGGGGAAAACAAGTATTTGATCCCTTGCTGATTTTGTTGGTTTAGCCACTAAGAAAGACTCGATCAGTCTGTAATTTTAATGGTAGGTGTAGTCTAACATGTGGAGACAGAATATCAAAAAGAAAATCCAGAAAATAACTTTTAAATATCTATATTAATTTATTTGCATTTTATTGAGAAAAAGAAGTATCTGATCCCCTAGTAACCATCAAGAGTTCTTGTTAATACAGACAAGTTTACCTTGTCACCTAAATTGAAGATGCCTGATATCACTAATGACTTGTATAAAAGCCACCTGGCCACAGAATCAATCAATCAGTTTGTCAGACTCCAAACTCTCCAACATGGGAAAGACTAAAGAGCTTTCTGTGGATTTAAGGGAGAAGATTGTAGACCTGCACAAGACCGGTATGGGCTACAAAACCATTAGCAAGAAGCTGGGCGTTAAGGTGACAACTGTTGGTGCAATTGTGCGCAAGTACAAGACTCACAACATGATCATCAATCGACCTAGGTCTGGGGCTCCAAACAAGATCTCACCTCGTGGGGTTTCCAGGATCGTAAGAACGGTGAGAAATAGACCTAATACAACACGGGCAGAGTTAGTGGATGATCTTAAAGCAGCTGGGATCACAGTCACCGAGCAAACAGTTGGTAACACTTTACACCGCAATGGTCTAACATCTTGCAGTGCTCGCAAAGTACCCCTGCTTAAGAAAGCACATGTGCAGGCCCGCCTGAACTTTGCCAATGAACATCTGAATGACTTGGAGAGTGACTGGGAGAAGGTGTTATGGTCAGATGCGACCAAAATTGAGCTCTTTGGCATCAATTCAACCCGTCGTGTCTGGAGGGAGAGACATGCTGCTTATGACCCCAAGAACACCATCCCCACTGTCAAGCATGGAGGTGGTAACATTATGCTTTGGGGGTGTTTTTCTGCACAGGGCACGGGGCTACTTCACCGTATCAATGGGAGGATGGACGGAGCCATGTACCGTAAAATCCTAAGTGAAAACCTCCTTCCCTCTGCCAGGAAGCTTAAAATGGGTCGTGGATGGGTCTTCCAGCAGGATAATGACCCAAAGCATACAGCCAAGCCAACCAAGGAATGGCTGAAGAAGAAACATATCAAGGTCATGGAGTGGCCCAGCCAGTCTCCGGACCTGAATCCTATAGAAAATCTATGGAGAGAGCTGAAGCTCAGAGTTGCCAAGCGACAGCCACGGAATCTTGATGATTTAGAGGTCATTTGCAAAGAAGAGTGGACCAAAATTCCTCCCAATATGTGCAGAAACCTGGTCATCAACGACAAAAAACGTCTGACCTCTGTGCTTGCTAATAAGGGGTTTGCCACAAAGTACTAAGTCCTTTTGGCAAGAGGGTTCAAATACTTATTTTCCTCAATAAAATGCAAATAAATTAATACAAATTCTTTAAAGTCGATTTCTTGATTTTCTTTGTGATATTCTGTCTCAGCATGTTAGACTACACCTACCATTAATATTACAGACTGATCGAGTCTTTATTAGTGGCCAAACCAACAAAATCAGCAAGGGATCAAATACTTGTTTTCCCCACTGTACATCGCACCCATTATGCGGTCGTAGAACACCAGATCAAATTCCCAATAAGGACAAATGTTTCAAGTAAAAATACTTTTATTATAAAGGTTATATACTTAAAAGTCATTATGTGCATTGCTTGTCGAATCGTCACATTCAAGACAAGCAAGACCGAATTTTGTTATGCAAGATGTTTTGTTTTTTCCACAGGAGAATGTTGTAGCAACTTCCGAGTCTGGGAACACAGCCTTAAAGAGTTCGCTTATGCCCTCATTCGAGCTGTACGAGTGGTGTTCCGTAATTGTTTTTAAAATCCAGAGCACCTCTGCCCGAAGTGTCGGGGTTCCACTGACACCCATCATGCCACTGCTCGGCCCTTGTGTTGTTGCTAGCCTTGCCGATGGTGTCTGACTTGGCTGATGCTGCTGACGTTCGACAGTGGTGCTAGTGCCAACTCCAGGTGCATTTGGAGATTGAACCGTGCAGAACTGAGCGGTGGGCTGGTGGCGGTGGAGGGCAGATGCAATGTGCTTTGAGCTCTTCATATGAGACTCTAAAGCGAAATGACCTATAGTGGACAACTTGAAGGTCTTTCGACAAACAGCATCTTGCTTCAACGTCACTTCCAGGAACCTCCCTCACCCAGTCATGATATCTTTCATCTGAAAGCCACTGCTGATTAAAACGATACTTCCCCATGCTGTGATTCGCGGAGTCTCCTCTCCACCACGGACTCCGACGATTGCGCCAGCGCGAAAATGTACCAATATTGTTTCTTTCTTTGCGCATACAATTGCATCGTCACCGTAAGTGAGGAAGAATTACAAATTATGAAAGAAAACGCTGTTCCTAAAAAGCACTAAAGATGCCACATTTGGTCTAAAACTATTTAAAGGTAAGGTGGAATTGTGACTTATTTTATCCATTTCAAAACAGAAGTATTGTGTGACTTGGCACAGATAACTAAAATCTGCGCCACGCCTTTATTACATCTGCTGCTTTTCAATACTGAAATAAATTATTTAAAAAAAAAAAAAAAGAAGATATCATCTGGGGCGGCATGGTGGTGTAGTGGTTAGCGCTGTCGCCTCACAGCAAGAAGGTCCTGGGTTTGAGCCCCGTGGCCGGCGAGGGCCTTTCTGTGTGGAGTTTGCATGTTCTCCCCGTGTCCGCGTGGGTTTCCTCCGGGTGCTCCGGTTTCCCCCACAGTCCAAAGACATGCAGGTTAGGTTAACTGGTGACTCTAAATTGACCGTAGGTGTGAATGGTTGTCTGTGTCTATGTGTCAGCCCTGTGATGACCTGGCGACTTGTCCAGGGTGTACCCCGCCTTTCGCCCGTAGTCAGCTGGGATAGGCTCCAGCTTGCCTGCGACCCTGTAGAACAGGATAAAGCGGCTAGAGATATCATCTGCATTTTTATACTGAAACAATTATCCACCGTAGGCTCAGTGCCTTCAGTGAATAATTATTAAATACATACTAAATAGAAGAATGGCAATAAAAATTCCACTTGACTTGATGTCCGCATAACTGACTTGGTTAATTAACATAACTGTTCAACAAAGCATTTCTCAGATGAACATTTTGATTGGTTGAAAACCTATTGACAACTGATCAACTTATTCTCACTAGAGTAATTTCTTGATCACTACTTTTATTAGCAGAAAGTATTGTTACTGTAGCAGTACGTTTATTGCAAACCTGTGTGTGTGTGTGTGTGTGTGTGTGTTCTTTCCAACACTGTTTATTACAGAAGGCTTTTATAAATATTCAGATATTATGGGTCAAACTGTGCAACCAACTTATTAGCATCAAGTGATGAGTCCAAAACCTCATAGTAAACTGTGGGTGGTAGAAGAGAGCAACTGGACTTGCTTGAAGATTCTTGAAAACGTTTCACCTCTCGTCCAAAAGGCTTCCTCAGTTCTGTCTGACTAATAGGGAGTATCAGATATTTATCCTCTCATGGATCAGAATCAGAATTCTGATGACAAGCTCATCTAAGGTGTCATTGAGGCATCATGTTGGTATGGGTCACTGGAGGCTGGGTGTGAACGGCGAGTTCACGGTTTCAAGAATCTTCAAACAAGTCCAGTTGCCCATTTCTACCACACACAGTTTACTATGACCTGGATGATTGAGAATCTTCACAGACATCTCATAGTAAAACGTGACCATTAAAGGACTGCAGGGCAGGGCGAGAGAGAGAGAGAGAGAGAGAGAGAGAGAGAGAGAGAGAGACACACACACACACACACACACACACCAACCAACATTGTTCTTGTGGCTTGCTCTAGTCAACAAATGTAAATGTGACCCATAGAGACCGACGTCTAAGGAGAAGCGTGAACTTTGCTTGCTGCAGAGTCAGATGATCATGAAGAACACTGTCAGCATTGTTTAAGCCTTAGTCAGTGACTTGTGCTCGCACAGAGACCGGGAACATGCTGACTCGATGATCGCACCTGGTAAACACACGTGTGCAGCACATACACGTAAAATGCAGCAGTTTTCACACTGATCGAAGCAGACACTTATCTGAATGATTAGGCTAACCAGGTCTATAATCACAACTGATTTTTAAGCTGACAATATTACCTAGGTTTTATCAACTGTATTGATAAATTTATATGAAACCATGCGAAGGTGTCCGAGTCATCTGAGAAACTATAGCTTTTTATCTCTCTTGTACTAGTGCTCAATGCTTACACTCTTATTTGCATTTTTATGCAATTGAGTAGGACTGATTACAGAAAATCCCACTCATCACCTCCAGCGCCAGATGCATTTCAACTGTTATTTGGAAAAAAAAAAAAGTTTTATATACATCTCTTAGACAAGCAAGCCATTCCAGGACACGACGCCTGGAAGAATTTGCTTAAATTCCTTCAGGAGGTTTGTTGGCGCCAGTGTAGTCTCCGCTGTCAACTGTATGTTGGCCTCGGTAACTGAAACTAAATCCTGAGGCATGGGGTTAACAATGATGGAACATTATGGTCTGCCAAATGCCCCAGTAGTGAGAGAACAGGAAGAAGACACAGTGAGTAGAGGAAATACGGACATTGGAGCCAATCAAAACTCCAGAGGGGTATGAACACAAGCCAATGAACAGCAAAGGCACAGAAGTAGGGACAAAAAGCTCATAAAGTGCAGTAAGACCTTGGCATCTGACAAAGCTGCGATTTTAAGATGGTAAATCACACAGATTTATTCCTCAAGACGATACAACTTTGCAAGTCAGAGAAGGCAACATTGATATCAATGTCCAACTTATTTCCTTCTATCAAATCAGTCAAACGGTTTAAACATGTTTAACAAAGAAAGGAAGCGAAGCACATTAGTAAAAACACACACACACACACACACACACACACACACACACACAAAAAAAAAAACAAAACCCAAGGACAGGGAATGTATAAGCAGGGAAGAAAAACATCCCCGGGAAATTAGTGAGGGGCAGGGCATTGGGTGAGGCAGGAAGTGCCCTCATTTAATATGATTTATGAAGAAAGAGTACTTTCGAGCCCGTGCACTCAGAGACTGCTGCAACTGACAGCAATATTAAGAAACAAAATGGACAGACACTGTACATCCTGCTGAAGGAAATGTTTTTGTGGTATGTAGAGTATGTATGTTTATGTTTGGAATAGTACTTTAGAGAACCGGGGCGGGGACGACAACAGAAAAATTGTACTACGGCTATATAAAAAAAAAGTATTTCTTTGGGTTAAAAATTGTTTTGTGCTCAGGCTTATAAAATCCCTTATGTGCATTTATAAAGAAATAAATTAATAATAATAACAAAAATAATTCAGTGATCCCATGAGAGGTCTGAGAGCAGAAGTGGAACAAACTGTCCCTGCACGCCACTAAACATAGCTGAGCAAAGCAGATAAGAATTAGACTTCCTATTCTGAGAAAAATGACGTCATGTGACATGTGATATGTCCGTAAAACGGAGCCAGGGAATGAACACTTGTGGTACATACTGTATGTTACAGCGTAATACCAAACACAGTCACTGAAACAGGTTCAGATCTTCATGACCAATTTATTATTATTGCTATTACTACTACTACTAATAATAATAAAATAATTATTACAGGTGAATATATTGGGGAAGCCATGGCCTAATGGTTAGAGAAGCAGATTTGGAACCAAAAGGTTGCCGGTTCAGTTCCTTGGACCAGCAGGAATGGCTGAAGTACCCTTGAGCAAGGCACCTAACTGCTCCCAAGTCTGCTCTTGGTATGTTGTGTGTTGCTCTGGATAAGAGTGTCTGTTAAATGCCTGTAACGTAAAGTGATTTCAGACCTACTGGATCACCCTGAGCTCCTACTGAACAAAAACTACTTTTTATCAGGTAACAAATTTCACAAAAATGTGTGTGTTATTTACCAGCTGGGAGGTCCGTATGGTGAAATACCGTGACCGAGGTCTTGAAAGTACTGAGCGAGGCCCTCTGGGCCGAGGTCAGTATTCAAGGCCGAGGTCACGGTATTTCACCATACGGACCTCCTAGCTGGTAAATAATACTTGTTTTTTTCTTTATCAAATTCTAACAGAAAACGAGAGCGCCCGAAAGGGAAAACCAAGCGGAGGTGAGCCGCCATTTTGAATCCTCATTCACGGCTGGAATGCAAATTGCTTCCTCCTTAGTATACAAGTGCATTTCCATGGCAGGAGAGAAAAAAAAAAAAAAAAACAACTACATTTTGCCGCCTATGTAGTCCCCTATTTATACAAAATTGAGTCATTCAGGATTCAGCCATGTTTTTGCTCGGCGTTAGCAACAATTTTTAGCTTTCTCCTGAAATGTTTTATTTTATTTCTTCTTCCTCAGGGTAGTAAAACTCGCTTTCGCTGTGAAGAATGTCGTTATCGCTATCCATGCTGTAAAATTAATGCTATTCTCCTGAGAAATGCTGGCAAAAACGTATAAGATTTTTGATAATCTTATAAATAACTCTTATTTTAAAAAATAAATAAAAAAGATAAATGTTGACAAAAAAAAATGCTACTATGTTGTTTGTTGTTGTGAATGAGCGAGTTGCCAGAGGTCCGTAACTGGGGTCTGTATCGTAGGATACGGACCCGCTCGCCAGCCAATCAGAGCGCAGGATTTAATGGAAACCGCACTGCGAAAAAAAAATGAAATATTATTCTTAGCCTACGACTGATTTTTAGGATTGCTATCTTTAACATGAAAAGCTGAATTTTGTTTTTTTCACAATTTAGAACAGGGACTAACGTGTTTGATGGATGTTGCGCAACATTAAATATCCATGAATAAAATGGATGATGCGTCATTCTTTAATGAACCAAAATTGTTCACACTGGTTAATTGTTGTGGCGTGTAATGCCTCACTCCAGGCCACATCACAACAACCTCTCGTTGATTATTTTCCTAAAACAGTATGTTCTATTGTGTATTATTCCTTACAAAGCTTACAACCCACTTTGGTTTTATACAGTGCTAACATGCTGAAAACTTTGAGTCCATACAATTCATGTTTCATGTTAAATGTAGCACCATGTCCTGGAGAAACTATTTTGTTCCTCACTTAAAGGGGTACCGAATATAATATATACAGTTGCTGATGTGACAAAGTAACGTATTCTTAAGTATTCTATCAAATTTATATACTAGAAAACAACGAAATATCTTGGTAATTGTAAATATAATACTTTATACGCTAAACCGCACAAGAGTCGCCATTTTTAAAAGACTGTGACGTCAGCCCTACCCACTGCACTAGCGGAACTCTCCGAAATAGAGGAGATAAGCGTGTAATCATGGCGTCGGGCGCATCAAGTGAAAGCGACAGCTCTGTCGAATCATACGAAGAGATCCCGCAAGACACACTGCAAGCAGGCTATGGCTTAGAAGGGTACCAGTTTGAACCTAGGAGAGGTACTATGTAGTGGAAGTTCATTATGTCTAACTATTAAAGCTATTTTAAGTTCGTTTCTTAAGACAAGGATTTTTTAAGATGTTACCTTGTTGACAGTTTCGGCAAGAATCTTCCGCCTTCTTCAAAACAGTCACCAGATGTCGAGTGGTGACGTGCCTTATCAGCTGATGTTACGCTACGGAGGCGTGAACGTCCCGCCCAATTTGACAGGTAGTTCACGCCTCCTGCTGTCAGGTCGCTCCCCCAGGACACATCTGGTGACTGTTTTGAAGAAGGCGGAAGATTCTCGCCGAAACTGTCAACAAGGTAACATCTTAAAAAATCCTTGTCTTAAGAAACGAACTTAAAATAGCTAGGAGAGGTACTCTCGACTCCGGTGATGAAATAAGAGAAGAAAGCTCGGATGACGGCGAGGATGAGACTGATGCTGACCATGGGCGTGGCGAGCGTGGGGCAGAGCGTCTGCGTGCAGGTGACACGGCGTGGTGCTCGTGCGGAAAATGTAACGTGGAGTTGCTCACGAGTCCAGCAGAATTTATTTGCTGCAATGAGATAGGCGCCACCCGTGGACTTGCGAAATCGTCGCAAGAGGCAGAAACAGGTATTTCACACGTGCTATTCCCAACCTCAATGAGCCAACACAACTGGGCACATACATACGTCATGAGTGTTACGCAGAGAAAATGAACGTGCATTCTGATTGGATAAAATTAATATCATGGCGGGCTGTTCAAACTGCGGAAATAGTTTGCTCAAGCTACTTTCAAAACACTATAACTCTCCAACCTTAGAACAAAAAACTTTTGTAAGTCTTGAATAAGGTTCATTAATGTGTGTTTTATTGTTATATTTACTCTATATCTGTTCCCCTTTAACACATCTGTGAAGAGGAGGACTGACAACACAGTCAAACCTCGTGTCACGAGCGTCCCTATTCACGAACAAATCTGGCTACAAACACCATTTCCGAACAAATTTGTCTTCGATGCACGAAAGCACAAACTGCCAGGCTTCCGCACCACGAGGCGTGCGGCAGCATCAGTTGTACTCAAGGTGGCGCGCTGTGAACATTGTTCGTCATTGCGTTGTGTTGATACGATTTCTTTTTTGCATTAAATTAACCCTCATTATGGCTCCCAAGAAAGTGAAAAATGTTAGTGCTCCTCCTCCAGCCACGTGTGCCAGCAACTATCAACCACAAAGGTAAAGTGTACTGTACAATTATTGTTTTTAGTATTACTGTATTTTTTTAAATTAAGGTTCTCTTTAATTCCTTTCTGTATTTTTTCCACACAAATCCATAAAAAGTTACAAAAAAACCCTACGGTTCTGGAGCCGGTGAATGGATTAATTGGATTTACATTAATTTCAATTGGAAAAATGAATTCGGTTTGCAAACAGAGTCAAAGAACGAATCAAGTTCGTAACCCGAGGTACCACTGTAGTAGACTTCGACTTCAACAAGAATAGTTATTACATTAGTATAAAAGATGCCCTTTGTAGTCATCTCTGTTTGCCTTCAACTACTGACATCTCCTGTTTGTTTAAAAAGAGCTGCATCATGGGGTGAAGGTACAAAAAAAAAAAAAAAAAAAAAAAACACAGGTTTAGACGTCCTAAACCAAAAGCACAGCATATATATATATATATATATATATATATATATATATATATATATATATATATATATATTTTTTTTTTTAAAGATAGTTTTTGGGCTTTTTTCACCTTTATTGGATAGGACAGTGCAGAGACAGGAAATGAGCGGGAGAGAGAGACGGGGAGGGACCGGGAAACGACCTCGGGTCGGAATCGAACCCGGGTCCCCGGATTTATGGTATGGCGCCTTATCCACCTGAGCCACGACGCCCCCCAAAGCACAGCATATTTAAACAAAAGTCTCATCTCATCTTCATCCGCTTATCTGGAGCCTGGTCGAGAACCCTGGCCTCGGACTTGGAGGTGCTGATTCTCATCCCAGCCGCTTCACACTCGACTGCAAACCGCCCCAGTGCATGCTGAACTCGGAAGGTCCTGATTTGAAGAAGCCAACAGGACAACATCATCCGCAAAAAGCAGAGATGAAATCCTGTGGTTCCCAAACAGGACTCCCTCCGGCCCCTGGCCACACCTAGAAATTCTGTCCATAAAAATTATGAACAGAACCGGTGACAAAGGGCAGCCCTGCCGGAGTCCAACATGCACTGGGAACAGTTCTGACTTGCTGCCGGCAATGCGAACCAGACTCCTGCTCCGTTCGTACAGGGACCGGACAGCCCTTAGCAAAGAGCCCCGAACCCCATACTCCCGAAGCACCCCCCCACAGGATACCACGAGGGACACGGTCGAATGCCTTCTCTCCAGATCCACAATTTAACGAAAGTATAATTTAAAATTGGTTGTTTGCACCATTTACTTCTATTTTTTTGTGTCTAGCAACACTTGTGTAAAGTCATGATTGTGTTGTACATGGTTTTATTTGCTAAATGTCTTAAGGACACAGATGTGTAATGAATTAGAATAAAAAGCTCAGGGATGCCAATATGACCTCTTGAACATTTCATGAAATGTGTTCGGCTCACTGACCTCTTCAGCTCGGTGATGAGAAGAGCGGTGCATGGGATTCCCAGCATCATTAATGAAATCGAGTTAATGGCCGGCTTAATGAAAGCCAGACCAGTGGTGATCCCAGAGAGGATGCCTACAACCATTTTAAACCTTGACCTGGAAAAACAGACGGACGGAGGAAAGAGAGAAATGTGCCATACTTGTGAAAACAGTTGTGGTGGGTAAAAATGTAGATACAGTAATGCTGAAATCTAATTAAACTTATGTGACTGATGAACTCGTGCTTTGCATGAGATGCGAGTCAATCTCACCTGTCTCTACGGAAAATCCTGGGCAGGTATCTCTTGGGGAACCACATGCCAATGGCACACATAAGAACCCAGAGTATTGCCAATTCATCCAGCATCTGTCCCAAGAAACTCAGGGTAGCGTGGAAGTAAGCGGAGCCAATTCCTGTATCAAATGTACACAGAGTTTCTCTTTCCAACACAATCAAAGCACGCAGCATGTGACCTATATAGGAAATTTTTTTTTTTACCCTCTTGAGAAAGTAGAACTGCGGTGCAAAGCCAAACTGCAGCATCTGCATGTTGTGTCTGTGGCTAAAGACGGTGCAAGATCATCACCTATTCGCTATTGCACCGTCTTTTGCCACCGACACAACATACTGCAGTTTGCCTTTGCACGGCAGAGAATCTCTCAAACTATTTGTAAATAAACGGGAGTAGCATGGGTTGTTCAGAATATCAACTGACGAAAAATAACCTTTTATACGGTCCCTTTTATTGAACCTTGCTTACACAAAATCACATGTCCAGTCCCCAAACTTTACAATTAACAGAAAATTAAAATGACCCGCCAATTAAGATTGCCTTTCACGCTGTTAAAAACGGAAAATAAACCGCCTGATGACTCAAACGACTGGGGTTTGTACCGAATCGGCTAAGGTTTTATGGTTGGAGAAGAACAGAAGTTACAGTTACCCTGAAGCACCAATATAAAATTGCTCCTCTATTCAAACCATAAACACAATCAGCATGAGCGACATCAGTTAAACTGCTGGCAGATCAGCAACCGTGTTGATAATCTTCAAACCGAAGTATGTTTTCAAATAGCATGAGAATGACGAATGAGAGAAAAGACAGCTGATGTTTTCCAGCAAACTCCACTCACTCTAAGGAGGCCACTGTTCTCACATGTGGCCTTGCTGATATAAATTTAAAAATGGTCTCCTTAAAATGAACACTCCCCAGCAGAGGTGTGGAAATATTTTCGGAATAAGAAAGTACATTGAAGGTAACATCACTGGGGAGGAAAGGGAGAGAAAAAAAAAAGTCAAGAAAGTCATTAATCTTCGGTTTAAAAGTGGATTTTACAGAATTTATCTTCCCTTTTCCTTAAGGGCAATTCCAGCGTTATGGACGTGACACTTGAACTCAAAATGGCAACAAATGACCCAGTGCATGTTTTATTGTCTCCCAGTATTTAAACAGGTGTTGCATATTTTAAGGCTGTACCATACTGGAGAAGTGATAGAACAAGAACAATTCCCATAGTACATCTAGGGCATGCCAGAAAACGCCAATAAAAGATGCGTTATGGATGTGACAGAAAAAGTATCACTTTTCTTGGGTGACTGTACATTTTTATCAAACTCTGTGAAATCGTAAACCTAATGTCGAAATGGAGATATCCATTTGATAGAGGGGTCCAAGGTGAATATTAAAAAATCTTTGTTTAAAATATTTTGTATTTCATGCAGAGTTTCGGAAGGAAAAGTCAGCGTTATGGATGTGACGAAATTCCGTTATGGATGTGACGCGTCTGAAATAGACATGGCATATGTTTAGAAAATCAGCAATTTAACCACCATAACCCTTTGAAAAGCTCTCTAAATATCAGCTAAAACTATCAAAGTTCTTAAATAATACTTAGGATGGCTATTGTTTTGCTGTTTTGTGGATTTTAGCATACATTTCTGTGGCTTGTGGCAATAATATAGAATTGTACATGATCAAAGTTGATTTTAGCTTGGGTTTTACATTATAAGAAAGAAAGACTGACTGTGACATATTAGGTTGGTTACAAATTGGTTCAACTTATTCACATCTGTAAAATACAGGCCTAGGTGATATCTCTGGGAGTGGTTTTGATGTATTACATGTTGCTTTATTTTTGCATGGTGAGGTTGACATTTACATGGAATTGCCCTTAAATACCTTTCAGATAGCTTCAGTAACCGGTACACAATATACAACTGAGAAAAAGCAATTCAAACATTCCGCATGGTTTTGTCAGCCAAGTACTGCATTTTACTTTCACAAACAAGACAAACGTGTGCAAAAGAACCAGCACTTCAAGTTCAGCGAAGGTACAGTTTTGTTATAATTAGCAAACACTGCTGTTCATTGCGGTGAGCATTTCCTTCCCGTTTAGCTTTAAAAGTCAGGGGCGGCAAGGTGGTGTAGTGGTCAGCGCTGTCGCCTCAGAGCAAGAAGGCTCTGGGTTCGAACCCAGTGGACGATGAGGGCCTTTCTGTGCGGAGTTTGCATGTTCTCCCCGTGTCTGTGTGGGTTTCCTCCAGGTGCTCCGGTTTCCCCCACAATCCAAAGACATGCAGGTTAGGTTAACGTGGGGCGGCCTTGGGCTGAAGTGCCCTTGAGGAAGGTACCTAACCCCTGGCTGCCCACTGCTCTGGGTGTGCGCGCGCGTGCGTGTTCTCTGCTTCAGATGGGTTAAATGCAGAGGATGAATCTCACTGTGCTTGAAGTGTGTATGTGACAAATAAAGGTTTCTTCTTCTTCTTAAAATAAAGTCCCTTAAACACACCCTGGTGCAAAATGACAGGGATGTTTCTAAACTAAAGAAAATGAAAGCATGAAGAATGAATTAGGTAGGCAATCGCCTGGGAGTGATTTTGCTTTAAATAAACCGCCTGATGACTCAAACGACTGGGGTTTGTACCGAATCGGCTAAGGTTTTATGGTTGGAGAAGAACAGAAGTTACAGTTACCCTGAAGCACCAATATAAAATTGCTCCTCTACTCAAACCATAAACACAATCAGCATGAGCGACATCAGTTAAACTGCTGGCAGATCAGCAACCGCGTTGATAATCTTCAAACCGAAGTGTGTTTTCAAATAGCACGAGAATGACGAATGAGAGAAAAGACAGCTGATGTTTTCCAGCAAACTCCACTCACTCTAAGGAGGTCACTGTTCTCACATGTGGCCTTGCTGATATAAATTTAAAAATGGTCTCCTTAAAATGAACACTCTCCCCAGCAGAGGCGTGGAAATATTTTCGGAATAAGAAAGTACATTGAAGGCAACATCACTGGGGAGGAAAGGGAGAAAAAAAAAAAGTCAAGAAAGTCGTTAATCTTCAGTTTAAAAGAGGATTTTACAAAATTTATCTTCCCTTTTCCTTAAATACCAGTCAGAACCTTGCTGAAAGAAGCAACTCAGATCAAGTTGGATTTATCTGCTAAAACAGAGAACAGGTCAAGCTGGGAGACCATCAGTTCATCTTAAGTAACAGAACAGTAATGCAATTAGAAAATCCAGCTTGGTGTGTGTTTTGGCAGAAGGCAGCTCATACTAAGCTGGATTTCACAACAGGCATTTGTGAAACAGTAAAACCCTTCTCACTAAATTTACTGCAGCAGTGTTGTTCCAGCTCCCTCATCTCCAATAAACCCACCCGTTATTTCAAAAACAAAAATAAAGAGAATAACAAAAGGCTGCGACCTCTGTCTGCTATTCAGAGCCAAGTAACACTTGTGCAAGTTCCTCAGTGAGGTTACTTTAGGTCAGAAAACTTACCGACCACCACTAGGAGGGTCCAGATCAGATAGATGCCGCTGTTGAAATGCGTGGCATACTGACGGAAAAGGCACATCAGAATCGGGGGCAGAACGAAGAATAAAAAGTTGCTGATCTGAAGAGAAATATATGTAGAAAGAGAAAATCTGTCAGTGAACTGGAAAGCAGACATGACAGAGACACAGTCTGTGGAGTCTATATTTAACTACAGCGGACATGGTGAAGAGCAGCTTAGGATAAAGAAGCCCCCCCCAATCATCGAGTTTGTATTATTAATAAAGCAGTAAATGACTCCGAAAGCTACAGAGCTCCTAATGTCTCCAAAAGACAAGGTGACTTTAATTTATTATTATTATTATTATTATTTTATGCTCATAAAACACACACGATAATATGTGGCTGGTCCTCATGAAGAAAACTGCAGATTGTAGTTTAACACTTAAGTTTAAGCGTTAGGATTACATTTCAGTGTAGCAGAGCATTAATAATAATAATCTCAATGTTAGGTCCTTACAAGGATAGTAAGGCAAACGTGTGTGTGTGTGTGTGTGTGTGTGTGAGAGAGAGAGAGAGAGAAATTCAAATGTTTTGTGTCACACACTAGGTATTGCAAGGCAACACGAAACAATGAAATTATTAACCTTCTCATTCCTCCATAAACCAGAATCAGAAAAAGCTTTCTTGCCAAGTAACTGTTGCAGCTAAAAGGAATTTGGCTCAAAACTGCTCAATAAACAAACGCTAAATAAACAAACAGTCTACTCTAGGATTTTAAGAAATAAAAACTAAATAAACAAGATAAAATATAAACAACTCTGAACACTACAGAGCTCCTAATGTCTCCAAAAGACAAGGCGATTTTTTAATTTATTATTAATTTATTTATTTTGTGTTCATAAAATACACACGGTAATATGTGGCTGGTCCTCATGAAAACTGCAGATTGTATTTTTTTTTAATTAAGTTTAAGTGTTAGGATTGCATTTCAGTGTAGCAGAGCATTAATAATAATAAATCTCAATGTTAGGTCCTTACAAGGATAGTAAGGCAAATGTGTGTGTGTGTGTGTGTGTGTGTGTGTGTGTGTGTGTGTGTGTGTGAGAGTGAGATTCAAATATTTTGTGTCACACACTAGGTATTGCATAGCAACACGAAACAATGAAAATTATTAACCTTCTCATTCCTCCATAAATCAGAATCAGAAAAAGCTTTATTGCCAGGTAACTGCTGCAACTAAAAGGAATTTGGCTTAAAGGTGCTCAATAAATAAATGCTAAATAAAACAGTCTACTCTAAGATGTTATGAAATAACTAAATAAACAAGAAAAAATAAAAACAACTCAATGCTACAGAGCTCCTAATGTCTCCAAAAGACAAGGCGATTTATTTATGTTCATAAAATACACACGGTAATATGTGGCTGGTCCTCATGAAGAAAACTGCAGATTGTATTTTTTTTTAATTAAGTTTAAGCGTTAGGATTACATTTCAGTGTAGCAGAGCATTAATAATAATAATAATAATAATAATAATAATAAAAATCTCAATGTTAGGTCTTTACAAGGATAGTAAGGCAAACGTGTGTGTGTGTGTGTGTGTGTGTGTGTGTGTGTGTGTGTCACATACTAGGTATTGCAATGCAACACTAAACAATGAAATTATTAACCTTCTCATTCCTCCATAAATCAGAATCAGAAAAAGCTTTCTTCCCAAGTAACTGTTGCAGCTAAAAGGAAGTTGGCTTGAAGGTGCTCAATAACGGTCTACTCTAAAGGTATTAAGAAATAACTGAATAAAACAAGATAAAATATAAACAACTCTGAAAGCTACAGAGCTCCTAATGTCTCCAAAAGACAAGGTGATTTATTTATTATTAATTAATTGATTATTTTGTGTTCATAAAATACACACGATAATATGTGGCTGGTCCTCATGAAGAAAACTGCAGATTGTATTTTTTTTTTATTAAGTTTAAATGTTAGGATTACATTTCAGTGTAGCAGAGCATTAATAATAATAATAAAAAATCTCAATGTTAGGTCCTTACAAGGATAGTAAGGCAAACGTGTGTGTGTGTGTGTGTGTGTGTGTGTGTGTGTGTGTGTGTGTGTGTGTGAGAGAGAGAGAGAGAGGTTCAAGGGTGGTTCTCCACTATAGTTGCAAATTGGGATATGGACCTTGAGCAAACTGATAAGTTCATAAGGCAGAATTCTGGTAGCCAATTTTGGAGTTTTATCAAAGTATCTTCTTATTGCTCGATATGGCAAAATTCAAGGTCAAAGGTCAAGGTTGCCCTTGTCTCTGTCAGTACACAAACAGGTCTCTGAAATGCCTAATAAATCCATAATCTCTGACCAAAATCAAAATGTAATTGACCCCAATTACAAATCTGGGCCTTATTATAAATAATTCTATTTGAAAATGTATGTTAGTGTATGGACTGTTAGTGTATGGACAAATAGTTCATCATCTGGTCACCAGGGTGCAGATGTGTATATGATGCCTGTGCATTGTAGTCTAGTTGAAAGGTCTTCTAACTCACATTCATGGCACAAACATGTTTTCATGACAAAGCTGGGCCTACATCATTCTAGAAGTGTTAGTGTATTGACTGCTATTATAAATTCTGTTAAAAATTGCCATACGAACCTGAACAATGCTGGAAAACTACCACAATATGAAATTCAATGTTTCCCTCCCTTGAACTTGTGGGATTCCCACAATGCACTGCAGTCATCTCATTAGAATAGTTCTGTCCATTTTCCCCAGGTGTCTCTAGTAGTTAGTACTGTTAGTGTACTGACTTAATTACTTGGGACACCAAAAATCAATTTCTTGGTGGGAAAATTTCCGACTAGTATTGGAAATATTTTCAAAATGTGCTTTTCTTCATGCTGCATGGACAATATTGATCATATTTAAAGTGCTGATGACACGTTTTTGACATCTTTGGCGATGTTTTATAACATAAAAAGTAATTCCCGATGATCCATATATTAATTCACGAAGGCGCCTATTTTACAAGTTATGATAAAAAACACGCCTATTTGGGCAAATTTGACGGGGCTGCAGCACCCAGGAGACGAAAGAGGAGGAGGAGCTATATGACCTCAGCGAAAGAACCTTCCTCCTAACTTACCAGTTTGTTGTTGATGCGGCAGGTGTTCAGTTTATCATTATTAGTATTTTTATATATATATATATATATATATATATATATATATATATATATATATATGTAAAAATATATATATATATATATATATATATAAAATGCCGGCTTTTGCTCCAAAACCCACAAGGATGGGGTAAGTTTATTCAAGTTTCCCAGAGATCCCGAGCTGCATGCGAAGTGGGTGAAGCAAGTCAGGCGCACTCGTGACAAGTGGGAGCCCTCACCAACATCCGTCCTGTGCTCTGAACACTTCGATTTGGATTGTTTTGACACCCTTCCCAGCTTAAAGGAATCTCTTGGGTGTTCAGTTCATCACAAACGTGTGTTACTACCATCAGCAGTGCTATTCCGGAGGGGGTCTACTAGTAGCTATGCCGGATCCAAAGACAGTCCTCCTGTCAGAACATGTGTTGTGAAACGACATAAGATAAAGGTACGTAGAGCTATGGATTCTACATGATAATCATAAATGTAATCATAAAGTCGGCGTGATATCAGTCATGTATTTGCTTGTGAAAGCTTGCGGCTTTCATGTAACTGCCGCCTAGCAACGAGAGGCAAAGGGTAAAGAGGGTAGGCTATCATAGATTCTATTCGGAAGAGATCAACACAATTCTAGACTCCCAGAAGAGGAAGAGCTAGCACTAGAGAGTTCACCGGCGTTTTCATGCGCCATTTCCATTGAGTAGAACCAGAGTAGAACAGCCAGTGAACCGCAGCATGTTCTTCCGCTGACGTCACAACATGGCCGCGAGCCACGGACCCAGTTTTCTTGCGCTGTGCAATTAAAAGTTGGATATTCGCGTAACAACAGCTTCTTTTCACGTAATTATAACAGAAATCTAACATGTTTGCCATGTTGTATAGTTTATTTAAGAAATTGCACAGAGTCATGTTCGTGTCATCAGCCCTTTAAATGGGTGACACAAAATAACACCAATAAATATTTTTCAGCAAGGGTTTATTTTCCTTCTGGGATGTATGAGACACGCATTTTGGTAGAAATGAAAAATTCTACCAACACTATTATATTTGAGTGGATAAAATTTAATATCAATTAATTTTTATAATCAATAGGAAGGCATATGAACACAGACACCCGGATTTTATTTAAAGGCCTGGTCTCAGAATACTTGTTAAGTGAGGTGACACCAATTTGCAACTATACATAGTGGAGAACCACCCTCAAATGTTTTTGTGCAACACTAAACAATGAAATTATCAACCTTCTCATTCCTCCATAAACCAGAACGCTTTCTTGCCAAGTAACTTCTCATCTCATTATCTGTAGCCGCTTTATCCTGTTCTACAGGGTCGCAGGCAAGCTGGAGCCTATCCCAGCTGACTACGGGCGAAAGGCGGGGTACACCCTGGACAAGTCGCCAGGTCATCACAGGGCTGACACATAGACACAGACAACCATTCACACTCACATTCACACCTACGGTCAATTTAGAGCCACCAGTTAACCTAACCTGCATGTCTTTGGACTGTGGGGGAAACCGGAGCACCCGGAGGAAACCCACGCGGACACGAGGAGAACATGCAAACTCCGTACAGAAAGGCCCTCGCCGGCTCGAACCCAGGACCTTCTTGCTGTGAGGCGACAGCGCTAACCACTACACCACCGTGCCGCCCTGCCAAGTAACTGTTGCAGCTAAAAGGAATTTGTTATTGAGCACCTTCAAGCCAGTCTACTCTAAGGTATTACACAGTAAAAATCATAGTGTCAATTTTACTCTTTAAGAGTTGAATTTAACTCTCTGTCAGATAACATTTGGCCCCACTCAAAATCAGTATAAAGTTTACTCTATAGCCAGTGTAAGATTTTTAGAGTTAATTTTACTCTATTTTGTGTCAAAAATAAACAATGAGGTGTGTAAAAATATTTAACACTATAGATAGTGTAAGATTTTCAGAGTTAATCTGACTCTATATTGTATTTTCGCCGGGAATCATCACCCTGCAGAGTGGATTTTGTCGTTGTGTGCAAGTGGGAATTAACTCCCACTTTTGACACTACCATTTAGACGATTTTATTCCGCATAGTCTTAGAACTACTCTATCCAGAGGAAAATAGGTTTACACTGCAATAGACACTCCATTTTTTTACTGTGTAAGAAATAACTAAACAAACAAGATAAAATATAAACAAGTCTGAAAGCTACAGAGCTCCTAATGTCTCAAGGTGATATTTTTATCGCGTGTTCACAAAATACACACAAGATAACTCAATAACTTGTGCCCACACGATCATTTATTATAATAATAATAATAATAATAATAATAATAAAAAGTCACCTTTGTGGGCTTTAGGGTCTCTGTAGCCGGCACTGAGTGCTCGGATTAAACTCATGAAGTGCGACTGGAGAGTAAATCCGACTGGGGGAAGTGAAACAGAGTCGTACCGTGTTATAAAACTCGGCTATTCCAGAGGAGATGAGATAATTGCCCTCACACCAGTCCACCTCCGAGCTGCCCGCCTGGAGCTGATCCCACAGCCGCACACTCATCCCTGCAGCCAGGCGCGCACACATACACCAAACAAACTCGTGCGCGTCCACATAAATAACCCGCTTGTTCACTGCAGCTGCGCACTGACAGACTCACTCACTCACTGACAGTTAAATAGCGTGACACAAAGACAGAGAAGAGTTTCGCGTCAACACCTCAGACGCCACAGGCTTTAAACTGGCCCTGAAGCGCGTCTCCGTGTCGCCTGTTGTTCTGCAGTGAGTCGACTCATCCGCTCTCATCATCTTCGTGTCCAGTTCAAAGTGCAAAATCCAACTCACGCGCACCGCTCCATCCGCCACCGCGCTCACAACAACATGCGCATGCGCACTGACGTCTGCGTTTCCTGTTTGCCTCGTGTCAGTAGCTTCTAGTCGGAGTGACAAAGTTTGCAGATTGTCTAACGTTAAAAGAATGTACAAAACACACAGAAAACACACCCTGACTCACAAAAACACCACACATGGACGTATAACAGGAAGTCCTTTAGCCTCCAGCCACCATATATAGCCAGTTAAGGCTGTTTACTCACTGCGTCACGTGTGGACATTCAGATCGGCTAACGTGTTTTTTTAGAGAAAGGAAACAATGAGTAAGCGTGCCAGATCTCACACACAAACACACACTACCAGCAGAGTGCCCAACTTCATTACGGGTTGTTTTACAATCAGGGTACGCAAGCTAAAAATCACATTTAACACTTATCATCTTCAATATCAAAAGGCTTGACTACATAAACTTGGTTGTTTATTGTAGCCCTGTGATAGCTCTATTTACCATGCAAAAACAAATTGGTGATAACGTTATTTTTGGTGAATGTATGGCAGTAAATCCTCTAATACTGGCCTGTATTCCATTACTGGCCGGGACTCTAATATTGGCCGGTCTCGCTGTCGGAGGAGGTAAATAATGGCCGGACTCTAAGGCTGCTGGGCCATAGAAGGTTCACGCTGCACGCTACACGTTCACGTGAAGAACCGGACCCTGGGCCATTAAACTTCATGCTTGGATGTTCACGTGTTGCGTCTGTTCTACTTTGACCGAGTAACCAACAATATGGACTCTTCGGATGACGACGATTGCCTCATTCTGCTTTTACTGAGACAGAGGAAGAGAAAAAGGAAGAGAATTTGGAGCCGAGAACACTTCCTTCTGAGAGAAACCCGTGGTGAATTTCACCGAACATTCTATAATCTGCTTGACAATCCCGATGAAGAACTATTTTTCAATTATACCATTCAATTATATTTTTTCTGAAGTTTTCCCCTGAAAGCATAGAGTTATCTCCCTAGACCCGTTCTGATTGGCTGGCGCGGCGGTGACCGCATGCATTGACTGGAATTTCCATCTTCACGCCTAGAAAAAAGTGTGCATGTTCATTTCACGCTTCACGCGTGAAGTGTGCAGCGTGCAACGTGAACGCCGTTCTATGGCCCAGAGCAAGTCATGCTACGTTTGTCCACTTTTCTTTACACGCGTGTAGCGTGTAGTGTGCAACATGCAGCGTGAACCTTCTATTGGCCCAGCTGCCTTACACAATCGTTCCGATCTGAAAGACAATTGTGATCAGTGGCGCCGCCAGGCGTATGGCCGTACGCACTAGCGTACCTTGGGGAGAGAGAGAGATATATTTTTTAATTATAATTGTTACCTGAATGCTTTGGCAATGCAACATAATTTGAGAAAGAGAGAGAGAGACGTGTGTGCGCCGGCGCATTTGTGTGCTTCAGGAGTGGGCGGGGTGTGCGTGACCAAGAAAGCTCATTGGTCAATGCAGATATACTTTTCTTGCACCACTGAGATTCTCTCCAGTTTTGAGAAACGGAGACAGACAATCGTCAGCAGTCAGAGCTTGTGCGAGAATTTATTGAGAAGCGAGTCAAAAATGAGTAAACGAACCCTGAAACAAACGAGCTTGTTTCAGACTTTTACGAAAAAGTCCAAAAGCAGTGATCCAGGGGTGTCATCTGCTTGCCAGTCCTCTCCAGTATCAGCTAGTAACACGGCACCGGCAGCTTCCACTTAGCCTACGTCAAATAAAATGTCGCTGTGATGGCAGAACAGTTTCCGTTAACTTTTTATCCCATTTTTTCAAAACTTTGTTTTGCAAGTCGGTTTGGCCAAGATTGCAGCCTGTGTTGTCTTTTTTTTTTCGTATTGCCGTGCAGAAAAATTGCAGCTGCTGGAAAGGATGTCTGAATTACCGGTATTTGTTGATAATGTTCTGTATACCGTTATGGTAACTGTACTTTTTCAATGAATGAACCTATTTTATAGGTTCAAATAGACACAAAATCTCGTTTTTATTCATTCCACTGGTAGTCTGTTTTGCTCAAATAGAAATAGAGGCCTGCCTCTAATTCTGGCCTCCTTCCAATAATGGCCTGGACCAAGATGCACTTGAGTGAAATAAAGGCCCCGGCCTATATTAGAGGATTTACTATGTCATATTTAGCAAAATTACTCGTGTCATTTAGAAAAAGTGCTTTTTTGGCCACAGGTAGCTCCAAAAGGGATGCACTTACATCATTCTTTATACCATAAAACACATATTTGGTTCCATAGCATTGGAAACATAGTTAAGTTTTAATGTTGAATGCCAGTAAGTTTTCAGACTATTTTGATCAAATTAGTATGTAATTGTGTCAAAAAAAAAGTCCTCTCCGAGACAGCTAATTTTTCAATATAAAATAACACGTCTAAAATGATTATTTTCATCCTAAAATGTGGTCAAGATATTGGGACATAAATATTAGACAACTAATTCCCTTACGAAAATTAACCATGGTTTTACTATGAAAACTAACCATGGTTTTACAGTTATTCATGGTTTTCGTGGTTTTTTGGGTAACCATGAAAACCATGGTGCATTTTACCTCAATGTTCACTTAAATTTTTAGGTTCTAAGTAAATGTTAATGTAGCTGGGCTGTTAATCGAGATCCTTCTCTACAGCATTGACTGTTGGACGAAAGCATGGTAATACTACAGTTAGTGCATCCTTTTAAAAACCATACTATCCCTTTTTAAACTAATTTCGTAGTTACTATGACCTATTACACATACAACTATGATGCTACCACAGCTACTGCCAGTACTATGGATAAACCACAATAATGCTATGGTTGGTTCATAGTACTTAGAATCACCATGAAATACCATAGTAGAACCATGGTTACTACCATGGATGAACCATAGTAATACTATGGTTGGTTCATAGTACTTAGAATAACCATGAGATACCATGGTAGAATCATGGTTACTACATAAAAACCATGGTAAAACCATAGTAAATCATGGTAGATTTTCGTAAGGGAACACAAAGCTTACAGCCTTATATTTGAAAGCACTGAATTGTCCCCCCCCAAAAAAAAAGTCCTCTCCGAGAATCACTTCATTTGTTTCTCCCAGCCCTGCTTAAAGCTACACTTAATCTTGTTATAATACAAACTATTACACATGCCTATGTTCATATGTGTATTAATTTCCAAAAGTGCAGATTTGATAGTTTTTTTTTTAATTTGAACTTTGTACCCTGATTGTAAAACAACCCTTACTTAAGTCAAAGTACAGATCCCACTGGTCAAATGTTACTCCGATACAAGTGAAAGTTGTCCAGGCAAATTTTTACTTAAGTACTTGCTTTTAAAAGTACGTTTTCTGTCAACGCATTGTTGTATTATTACCCCAACACTTTTAATACCTCATGTCTCTAAGCAACCGACTGGCTTATTTTGTGAACAGGCCATTGGTCACGTGTCAATTTCCCCCTAGCAACAAGCCCGTGGTGGGCAAGCTAACTTGGCATTCCTTGACAACCATAAGAGTTTGACTGGCGATGCTAAGCAAGCCATTTCTATAATAGCTGTTTTTACCTTTTCTACTGTCTTTTTTTTTTTTACCCTAATGTTCTTGTGTACTTGGAAAAAGTTTGTGGTTTTAACTTCTGTTGTAAGTTAAAGCAAACCCTTGGGGAATAAATCTGCTTCTTCTCGGCTAAAAACACATCTACAGATATATCTGTATTTATTTTCAAGAATCTTCACACGTTAAGCGAATGATAAAGGCAGAGGCGATTCTAGAGTCTGTTGTGGCCCCAAGCAAAAGTTTCCAGGGGGCCCTTCTGACCAGTGTTCATCACCAATATGTTATAAATAATCTGACACCAACGAAAAATGTATGAAACCAAAGTTTAAATTCCAAATATGAAAATACAATGGTAAAGAACAATAAAAACAATAAAAAACAAAATAAATAAGCCCTCGGGCCCCGACTCTCAGGGGGCCCCTGGGCCAGGAGGCCCCAAACAGTTGCCTGCCTTGCCTGTTCACAAGCTGCGCGTCTGGATAAAGGTAGAAAAGGAGAAGTTATTAACATACCCGAGAAATCCGCCATTTCGCACCTGAATTTCTTTCGGCGGTGGGTGACCAACTTGAGTCCAAAAACACTCTGTTACAGCCAATGATTCACTTTAACTTATGACAGAAGTTAAAACCACAAACTTTTTCCAAGTACAGATGAAAATTCAGGTCTAAAAAAGACAGTAGAAAAGGTAAAAACAGCTATTATAGAAATGGCTTGCTTAGCATCGCCAGTCAAACTCTTATGGTTGTCAAGGAATGTCAAGTTAGCTTGCCCACCACGGGCTTGTTGCTGGGGGAAAATTGGCACGTGACCAATTCCTGCAAATGGCCTGTTCACAAAATGAACGCATGCTGTGCATCATGGTGGTTTAACGTTAAGCTAGCTAGTCAGTGAAACTCCACCTGACATGCTGGCAAACTCAAAATCATATTGGGTAGCTAACACTATTAGAAAAGAAAGATTTCTACATTGTTTATTTGGCAAGATTATGCTAAAACATATTTCTGAAAGGAGTTCAGATCAGTTAACGTGATTCATGTTAGCGTAACACTGTTTTTACATGCTAACTAACAGTGTCCAAGTTAACTAGCTATGTGTAAACATTAGCCGTGGACAAGGCGATGGCAACTCGGTGGGCAAAGCCATAGAAAGTCATTTGACTAACCAGACTGCATAGCTATTGCAATGTTATCGCTTGCTCTAAAAGCACAGACAACTTCGTTGCAAGCTTTCTCTCGGAATAAAACGTTTACATCCCTCAATATGGGCAGCATGGTGGTGTCATGGTTAGCACTGTCGCCTCACAGCAAGAAGGTTTTGGGTTCGAGCCCAGCGAACTCATGCAAACTCTGTATGGAGTTTGCATGTTCTCCCCGTGTCCGCGTGGGTTTCCTCCGGGTGCTCCGGTTTCCCCCACAGTCCAAAGACATGCAGGTTAGGTTAACTGGTGACTCTAAATTGACCGTAGGTGTAAATATGAGTGTGAATGATTGTCTCTATGTGTCAGCCCTGGAATGATCTGGCGACTTGTCCAGGGTGTACCCCGCCTCTCGCCCATAGTCAGCTAGGATAGGCTCCAGCTTGCCTGCGACCCTGTAGAACAGGATAAGCGGCTACAGATAATGGATGGATGAAAACGTTAAGAATTTCATTGTATACAATGTTACCCTGGGGCAGCAGAGTGGTGTAGTGGTTAGCACCGTCACCTTACAGGAAGAAGGTCCTGGGTTCCAGCAGCCGGCGAGGGCCTTTCTGTGTGGAGTTTGCATGTTCTCCCCGTGTCCGCGTGGGTTTCCTCCGGGTGCTCCGGTTTCCCCCACAGTCCAAAGACATACAGGTTAGGTTAACTGGTGACTCTAAATTGACCGTAGGTGTGAATGTGAGTGTGAATGGTTGTCTGTGTCCATGTGTCAGCCCTGTGATGACCTGGTGACTTATCCAGGGTGTCCCCTGCCTCTCGCCCATAGTCAGCTGGGATAGGCTCCAGCTTACTTATCCTGTACAGGATAAGCGGTTACCGATAATGGATGGACAATGTTACCTTGCAATACCTAGTATGTGACAAAGCCTCTGAATTTGTCTCCCTCACACACACGTTTGCCTTACTATCCTTGTGAGGACCTTCCATTGAGACAATTATTGCAACTAATTAATGCTATACCAAAATCTAATCCTAACATTTAAGCTCTTTTAGATTTTTTAAAAATATAATCTGCAGTTTTCTTCATGAGGACCAGCCACATGTCCCCACCCCAAGTGGTGGCTCTAAATTGACCGTAGGTGTGAATAGGCTATGTGAGAGGCAGGGAACAAGTCACCCAACACGATCAAAGATATTCCTATCCTTGTGAGGACATTTCATCCCAACTAAGCTATCGCAAGAGTGCTCCGAGAGCACAATATCCCCTGCTACAATATATTGCAAACGAAACTGGAATATGCGCATTACTGTCCTATAACAAAGCCTTTTGCCAAGTTTCATGAAATTCCTCTCAATTGTTGGAGGAGTTGATTTCAGAAGGTGAGAACCTTTTCCGGGACGGACAGACAGATCGACTTCGCCATGACATAATCCCCCTTCGGGTCTTTGGGCCAGCGGGGGATAAAAATGACATCCTCCTCACATACACACATGCTGAAGAGAACTCATCTCATCTCATTATCTCTAGCCGCTTTATCCTGTTCTACAGGGTCGCAGGCAAGCTGGAGCCTATCCCAGCTGACTACGGGCGAAAGGCGGGGTACACCCTGGACAAGTCGCCAGGTTATCACAGGGCTGACACATAGACACAGACAACCATTCACACTCACATTCACACCTACGCTCAATTTAGAGTCACCAGTTAACCTAACCTGCATGTCTTTGGACTGTGGGGGAAACCGGAGCACCCGGAGGAAACCCACGCGGACACGGGGAGAACATGCAAACTCCACACAGAAAGGCCCTCGCCGGCCACGGGGCTCGAACCCGGACCTTCTTGCTGTGAGGCGACAGCACTAACCACTACACCACCGTGCCGCCCACTGAAGAGAACTGTATTTCTTAATCCTGGGCCTAAATAGAACGTTTACAGAGAGCTCGTCATTATAGCACCCCAAAAATAATTAAGATAAAGCTTAACATTAAATCACTTGTGACAAACTAACAGTTTAACAAAAGGCAGAATAATTGGCATCAAAATTTGTTTGTAATGTTGTTCGGTGTCATAGTTCTACTGAAACATGACTAGGATTTATTAACGTCAATAAATATTACTACTGCCTATCGAGCATGGGAATTTGTTACATGAGCAATCATGGCATGAATGCACAAATTGACAATCTCTAGTTTGTCAAATTATTAAGGACACTGCTCATTTATAAAAAAAAAAAAAAATAAAAAAAAAAGAGTTTAACAGAACAAAGCATGTTTATTGGAGATCATCATAATGCTGTACAAACTCCTACCCATTTCACAGGACACTAGGAGGGTAGATAAGTCATCGTCTGGACAGAACAAACATCCGGACCAGACAGACTACCCACACATCATGTAGGAGATCCTGGAATATTTTTTTATTAAAGGATCATATGGTAGTCTTTGTGTGCCATATTCACCCACTAGACTTTTTGATATAGAAATGATCCTTATACGTTTCCTTTAATACACCATCACCAGGATATATTTGACAGAAGAGTATCACTTTTGCAATGTGTGTACATACCCAGATACACTGGACAAGGTTGAATAAGCAGGAACAGCGAGGAGTTAAAAGGTTTACTGCAGTAAATGAAGCAATATTAGCTATGTAAAGTACGAGTCTGTCTATAAATGGGTTGGTTGGTGCTTCAATCATTAGCAAACCATATACAATGTGATCTATTACGCTGAACCCCAGACGGGGAAATCTTTGACGCTGGAATGTTATATTGTGAATTTAGGACAGGGGTAGATCATGTAATCAAAACCCATGTTACTGACTAGAATCCTCATGCCATTGGTTTGATATGTGCTGATCCTGGATCAGTCTCACTTACGATTATGGCCGTATTCAGGCTGCAGGATTACAGTGTTGGATCTCAGGTCAGCTCTGACTATAGTGAATAAAATGTGTCACATTCATATTTCACATTAAAGGAACAGTCCACCGTACTTCCATAATGAAACATGTTTTTTTCTGAATTGAGACGAGCTGCTCCGTACCTCTCCGAGCTTTGCGCGACCTCCCAGTCAGTCAGACGCGCTGTCACTCCTGTTAGCAATGTAGCTAGGCTCAGTATGGCCAATGGTATTTTTTGGGGCTGTAGTTAGATGCAACCAAACTCTTCCGCGTTTTTCCTGTTTACATAGGTTTATATGACCAGTGACATGAAACAAGTTCAGTTACACAAATTGAAACGTAGCGAATTTTCTATGCTATGGAAAGTCCGCACTATAATGACAGGCGTACTAACACCTTCTGCGCGCTTCGACAGCGCATTGATACCTGCCATTATAGTGCGGACTTTCCATAGCATAGAAAATCGCCACGTTTCAATTTGTGTAACTGAACTTGTTTCATGTCACTGGTCATATAAACCTATGTAAACAGGAAAAACGCAGAAGAGTTTGGTCGCATCTAACTACAGCCCCAAAAAATACCATTGGCCATACTGAGCCTAGCTACATTGCTAACAGGAGTGACAGCGCGTCTGACTGCGTCTGACTGACTGGGAGGTCGCACAAAGCTCGGAGAGGTACGGAGCAGCTCGTCTCAATTCAGAGAAGAACATATTTCATTATGGAAGTACGGTGGACTGTTCCTTTAACACTGGGATTAATCCATGATCAATTTGCTTACAATGTTACAAATGTGTAAACGATATAAAACAGAAACCGTGTCCTCGCTGTCCCGTATGCTTTCAAGAATACATTCAAATCTAAGCGGTCCACATATACTGCCTTTTCATTCTTACATTCTTGCAACAAGTGAGCCTCAAAATGATTGTTTCTCAAGCTTTCATTTGAATACTACAAAACCTCCACTACCAAAATACGAATCTCATGGGAAAAATATCACTAATTTACATTTATACTCAAATATTTGTTGCTAGGAACAGTGGTTATTGGATTACTAACAATTCGTCTTTATACATATGCATCACTGCACGGCTCAATGTAATATTTTTCAAACTTGCCCCAAACTACCCTGGATTATATTACAAGGATTATTCAAAAACAAACAAACAAACAAACAAACAAACAAACAAACAAGACACCCCAGGGGACGACGGCAACTTTTGTATCCACATGAGCTCTCAAATAATTACACAATAAAAGGATATGAAAAGATAAGGATAAATAAATTAAGGCAGACTGATTGCACTCTGTTAATTTATTAGTAGTAAAACCTACCTTCCCTAAATACAAAGGCACTAGAACTACTGAGATTTGCTCTTCATCATCTTTCGTTAGAGGACTAATAATTGTTGCCTACTGAGGTCACTTAGACCGAGCGATATAATCAAAGTGGAGTTTAAGACTTGAGACTCTACTGAAAATGAAAAACGCGTTTGTATCGAGTAGTAGCATAAAATGTTGTTTAAAAAATATTGATACGAGAGATATTGTATATTCATTCTTTAGTTCAACTGGACTGTTCAAGGACATGTACATGGGATAATGATTTTTTTTCTTCCAAAATATCATGACTTTATTTAAGACAAGAATTTCTGAATAAATGAAGGATAATCTGTTTTCAGTAGTTACACTCCCAATGCATTCATTATTTTCCTCTACAAAATAAGTATCCTTAAATTTACATGTAAAGTCCAAAGGTGCATAAAAGCTAATTTCCAGTAAAAGTACTTTACTGTCTATTCCAGAACCTGATCTCATTTACAACGCTAGCTTGCTCATGACAAAATGTGATTGTCTTCTGCCACAGTCTTCCGAATGAACGATGTGCTAATTCTTACAAGTGCACACCCACAGCCCTGTATACACATACACACACACTTTAATCCTTCCACTGCAACACTTAAGACCCACATTGATTATTTCAGCTTGGCATTTAAGACAGACTCCTTAGAAATAGGTAAAGATCCCTCTGTAAAAGGCAGTAAAGTTTGAATATCCCTTAATAGAAAAATATATACAAACAATGGAGATTGAAAAAAAAAAAATCATCAAATTTGAAAGTGCACATTATCTAAGACCAACGCCATTGATCTCAAGAGAACACATCTTCGTTTCCACTGAACTCTTTCCACAGGTAGGTTCGGACGGACGCTATTGGGACGCAAGGCAGTGATATGGGACTGGGCACTTTTCCATCCTGGTCCAAGGAAAATAAGCAGGCGCTAGCATCAGGACGGGTGAAGATTTACACCAATAAATATCGATACGCAACATATTGGTGTTGCCGAACACTGTAATAAGCAAGCTTTGATCCTGGCGCTGATATCTGGAAGATGATAAAGTACCATGTTTGGGTAAAGGTGCAAGTAAGAGGACTGACGGTACAAGAGCTGATCAGCAAGTTCCTCAATATGATCACTGCGTGCACTTCTACACGTCCCAAATGTCTAAGCTCCCGATTCCTGGTGGGAAGAGAGATTTCCCTTTATAGCCAGGTCAGATGAATGGAGCTCCAAAGCACTTGAGGCACCACTGCACGCTGTTGGAGGGCGGCCGGTCAACAGGAGACAGCACTTTCAGCTGCTCTGGGCTCAGCTTTTCAAAGGCTTGTTGATACTCCCGGTCATAGGCCTCTATAGACACAAAATAATAAGATGGTAAGATGAGATGTTTCTCTGAACAGAAATGGAGGCAAAATATTCCCAAACTATCAATCTCCACAGGAAGAAAAAAAAATCGTACCAATATTTACTCACCAATATCAATGTTCTCCCTTCCCAAGGCCACAAGTGAAAGGAACAAAATCTGTCTGTATATACTCCTACAAATAAGGAGAAAATCAAGAGCTGTTGAGTGTTTTAATTTTTAACAGCATGTCAGCATCAAGGACCAGTGGTTGCGTTAGACTTTTTCATTGTCCGTCATTTTGACGGACAGGGTCGTAAAAATTCCGTCATTGTCCATTATTATCTGTCATTTTATTTTAACTTTTAAATGACAATGTATATAGGCTATAAATGCTATATATTTAATAACTTGTGTTTTCATGGACTCATTTTCATTTAAAAATTAATTCACAGAACAAGCTTGTATTATTTAATCATTTATTTATGATGCAAAAAGATGAACAGAGATTCTGACGTTCGGTCACTTGTGAATCCATTTTCCCTCCGCTAAAAACATTGTGGCTGTTGTGCCTTAACGGGCATATGAACAATGTTATTTTACAACGTAGCAAGACAATTGCAGTTAAAATATGAACAGTCCACTACAACGATTTAAGTGACAATCTAATTTGACCTGTTTGCGTGAGCTCAAACCTTCCTTCTGGCCCGCATGGATTTAAATTGGGAGCTCGCTTGTGCATAATCAAAGTCGTCAATGGAGACTGCTGCCGAGGCAATTGTCATTAAATTTTGCGTCTTTGCCTCGGACAGACGACTTCTCGTTGACGTTTTAATTTTATTCTGAAGGCTGAACCCGCGCTCTGCTGCGACACTGGAGACTGGAATAACCAGCGCCACTTCAGCCAAAGTTCTGAAGTCGGGAAACATTTCTCCCAGGGAAGTGATCAGAAGCCGGCAAGAGCCTCTGAAAGTTGGGTTTCCCGACCCTGCTAGTACTCTCTTCATAGGGAGGAAATCCTGCAGCATGCGGTCTTTCTGCACCAGTGGTGCAGCTGCACCCCGCGGTGACCCGTAGTGGGCTGACACGGAAGGTCTTAAATAAAATGAAGTTATGTTTAAATGTTAGTTTGTCTAGCCGTGCTCTCATTAAAATGATAGTTTAGCAGATATTCGAGCAGTGATGTTCCTAAGCTTCCTAAGCTTGCTGGGGAAGAATACAATAAATCGACATTTGTTTCATTTTAAAAACAAGAAAACAACTAGCCTAAATGAGCGCTATTGCATTAAGACGTACAGGCAGGGAAACGACACAAACAACCCAATGCATCTCTTTTTTTTAAAAGCAAAAATGACGCGTCTTCTGCAGAGAAAGGAAACATTAATACATCTCACTGTGCTAGTGGTTAGAAAAAAGTGAGAGCGCGGTCAGGAGCGCGATGGGCGGAACAGCCTTGCGCAGTGGCTGCAGTGTATACATGATGCACTGAACATCAAGACTGACGCAACGTCGGCTCAGACTGAAAGTGCCGGCAGTGAAGACTATGTATACTGTATGTAAGAAAACTCTGCCACAACTTGCCAATCATTTCAATTATGTGTTTCATTATGTTTTATTATTAGGCTATTATTGTTATTGGTAATGGTAACGGTAAACATCCGTCAAAATGACCGACGGCCTTCAGATTTTTCCGTCATAGCTAAAAAAAAATCCGTCAATGACGGACAATTGTCGGTTAACGCGACCTACGTCAAGGACTATATTCATATTAGGCGTAATCTGTAAATAAATGACTAAAAATGCATAAACACAAAGGCACACAAATGACTAGATACAAAAACAAACAGGAGATATTTCAAAGCGTAAAAATAATTTAAAAGTTTGAACTATTCCATATAGGAGTTACTTCAATTTGCATTAATTTAGTCTATTCTTTCAGGTGCTGCCTTCTCAAAAGAACTTCCAGAACAAGAATATTCAAATCATACACAAATGCAGTGGCCACATGGTTTTGTGTATGCTCCCATACACATGATTAGTTGAGGCGACTAAACAGAACTCTGACCTCTGCCGTTTGACATCCGGGTGTCGCTTGATCTCCCTAAGGAGCAAGTTTATAGGGCTGTAGACATCATTGGTCTGGATGTTCCTAACAATACTGTTGAGGAGGGTCCGGATCTCCTGGTGGTCAGTGGGAGCCAAAGAGCCCTTCTTCCTCACTGCAGGGGAGAGGAGACGTACAAGTCATTCAAAACCTTTCAATTCTTTTCATCTACTCCAATATACTGCAGTCCAAAGTGATGTACGATACTAGCTTATGGGTATTTTCACAGTCTCCAGGAGCAAACAATGAGGTCAAAAATGAATGTTTGAAACGTTCTGGGTTATTTTGTAATTAGTTAAGCTTACTTCTTTAAAGTTACTGAAACTTTTTAAATTATGGCCGTAACTTCATTTTCTTGGAAGAGATAGCCTTCCACACTGAGCATCTTAAACAATAAAACAAGTGTTGCCAGGCAAAACAAACCTCGCCTGGTAGCACTTATGAAGAATATGATCGTTAAAAAAAACAACAATTTTGACCTCGTGTGAGAAATTACTTGGCCAACAAACATGGTTTTGATTGAGTCTCATTCATACACCGTGCTGCTCTCAGCCAATCAGAACACATCTGAATGAATATGAAGGAAAATATCATGAAAAAATTATTTGGACCTTTTTGGTGACTTTGACCGGATGACCCCCAAAATGTTGGCAGTTCTATTTGAGACCAATGCCCATCTATCCTGAAAGTTTCATGAAGATTGGTCCAGCTGGTTTCCCGTAACATCATTAACAAAGAAACAAACAAAGAAACCCCACCGAAAACAATACCTCGCCCCCTGGTGGACTCCGTCCCGGGTGAAGTAAAAATTAAGTAACATTAGTCAATATTAGCTGGATTTCAGGGCCGGTTCTGGAGGGGGAGCAACGGTAGCATTTGCACCCGGGACTGGTGTGGAGAGGGGCCCCAAAAAATAAGAGTTCTCTCTGTTCCTGAATGAGTGCATTACTGAGTGTCTCTGAGCAAAGGAGAGCCCGAACGTTGCAGCCTCCCTATTGGCTGTTTATTGGCTGTTTGTAAAAATGTATCAATTGTTGCCCCTCCCACGGGAATCATCGCGGGCTCGAGAGACGAGACCTGACGAGTTAGTTCGTTGGTAGCAGAACAAAATGTCTGGACACAAATCGGGTTTTCAGAAAAGGAAAGAAAAACGCAGGGTCGAAAATACAAAAAAAGGAGGCAGAAAATGCAAAACGAGTTTTAAGGTAGGACAAATGGTTACTTTTTAAGGCAGCCCGCCGTGGCTGCAGGCTCATTTATTATAGTCCATTTAGTTAAAATAGTTGATGTAAAATGTTTATAGTTATGTGATGGTTGTCCTGATTTAGACTGGTGTGTGTGTGTGTGTGGTTTTTTTGGGGGGGGTTGCGCGATGTTGCACCCGGGTCCAGATTAGGGCAGAACCGGCCCTGCTGGATTTCCAAGTAAAAATAAGTTCAAGCCTCCAAGTAAATTTTAAAAACTTACATTTTTACTTGATATTTCATTATTCGTGAAACATTTTTCTTCAATTCCAAAATACTGTGCCAGTAATGGACAAACATGGGAGCTAAACATTCTTTGTCAGAATGATACCAAATCATGCTTTTATTTATGAATGACTATTAAGCCACAGTTTTAAGAAAATATTAATATATGGACCGAAATTATAACTTGTACTGCACTCCAACAATTTGAGATCTTATGTTTGGGTTTGGAGCAGATGTGGACAACACTGTAATTCTGCTCTTGTGATCTTCGAGAATAAGAAAAAAAAAACATTTAAAATAATTGAGTTCTTTCATTAAAAGTACAAAACATTTAATAAACACAGAAGCCACACCTTACACCATCACCAAAAGTAAGAAATAGCAAAGCATTCACAGAAGAAAACCACTCAGTGGAAATTAGATGCATGTGCATACTATGGTTAGCAATCATTTAAAAAAAAATAATAATTATATACAGCACCCTCCACAATTATTGGCACCCCTCATTAAGATATGTTCTTAGGCTTCTAATAAATTTAAAAAAAATTTTAAATAATATAGGACAACATTGCAAAAGAGAAAAATCCAACCTTTAATTCAAGTGCATTTATTCAGTGGGAAAAAAAAATCCCACATTAAGAAGTAATTTTTACATGAAATCAAGAGTGCCACAATTATTGGCACCCCTGATATTAATACTTTGTACAACTCCCTTTTGCCAACAAGACAGCACTTAATCTTCTCCTACAACATTTCACAAGATGGGATAATACAGAGAGAGGGCTCTTCGACCATTCCTCTTTGCACAATCCCTCTAAATCATCCAGAGTCCTGGGTCCTCTCCTATGCACTCTCCTCTTCAGCTCACCCCACAGGTTTTCAATTGGGTTGAGGTCTTGGGAGGAGCTTGATTTTGTGTCTGGTGAACCATTTTTGTGTAGATTTGGCCACATGTTTAGGGTCATCATCTTGCTGAAAGACCCAGTGACGACCCATCTTCAGCTTTCGGGCAGAGGCCACCAGATTTTGATTTAAAATGTCCTGGCATTTCAAAGAGTTCATGATGCCATGCACCCTAACAAGGTTCCTGGGGAATTTGGAAGAGAAACAGGCCCACAGCATCACCAATCCTCCCCCATACTTCACAGTGGGCATGAGGTGCTTTTCCGCATACTCATCTTTTGTGATGTATTAGAGTGTTTGTTGCCAAAAAGCTCTATCTTGGTCTCATCTGACCAAATCACACGGTCCCAGTTGAAGTCCCAGTACCGCTTGGCGAACTCCAGACGTTTACGTTTATGCTTGTAAGTGAGAAAAGGCTTTTTCCGTGCATGCCTCCCAAACAGCTTGTTGGCATGTAGATAGCGCCTGATGATTGTTATGGAGACTTTGTGACCCCAAGATGCTACTCACTGATGCAATTCTCTAACAGTGAGTTTTGGAGAACTTTTTACTTCTCTTACCATCCTCCTCACTGTGCGTGGTGGCAAGATAAACTTGCATCCTCGTCCAGGCTTGTTTGCCACTGTTCCAGTTGTTTTAAATTTCTTGATTCCTCTGACTGTAGATATGGGCAGGTGTAGGCGAGTGGCTATTTTCTTGTAGCCATTGCCTGACTTATGATGGTCGGCACACATCTGCCTTACTTGAATGGTGTGTTCTCTTGTCTTTCCCATGTTGAAGAGTGGATAAGAGAAATAGGCCTCTGTGTCACATCTTATTTATACCCCAGGGAAACAGGATGTGATGAATTACTAATTAAAAGGTTCCTAGATACTCTGATCAACTTTATAAACTACAGTAGAAATGACAGAAATGCTTCAGTTACATTTATTTTCTAGGAATTATGGGTGCCAATAATTGTGGAACATGTGATTTTATGAAAAATAATTATTTCTTAGTCAGGGATTTTTTTTTTTAAATTCACTTGAGTTAAAGGTTACATTTTTCAGTGTGAGATTATGCTTCTGCAATAAAAATTGAATTTATTTTAAGGCTTTTAACACATCTTAACCAGAGCTGCCAATAATTGTGGAGGGCGCTGTATACATTATATATAGACAGATAGATAGATAGCAAACGTTGTGATATATCCAAATAAATGTCCACTCTGACAAATGCTGGTGCATACTAGCAAACTGTTAGCCTGGCAAGCCAGACTAAATGTGAATATTTAGTCTGGCCTCGCTCGTAGACATTTCCGACGGGTGTGGGAGGAACAAACCGCTGTCTTTCAAACTGTCTCTGTGCGTATAGGCCAACGCTCTGACCAATCAGCGCAACAGTGACGTCGTCAGAGCACGCAGTGGGGGAGGCCTTGAAATAAATAATTTTTCAAAATGCGTATTAATTAATAAACAGGTTCTAGATATTAAGAAGTTTGGAGATAATGACCACATACTTAACATACACTCTTATTTTTTTCAAGGGTTTGCTTAAACTGTTTTTGAGAGTTTTTATTTAGTGGTGTTTGGTGAAATAATTTCCCTTAAATTTAAAATAACGGGAAAATAAGAAACAATCAAAAAGTAATGTTTCAAAGCTGTTTATTAATTCTTTGTACTGCACAAACTAGCCCCATCCTTTTGGCTACGAGCGGAGCCAGCTGGTAGATCAGACTTTTGCCATAGCCGGTCGGCAAAACAGCAAAAACGTCCTTCTTGAAAAGGAATGCGCGGAGAGCCTCTTCCTGCTCATGTTTCAACGAAAACTCCAAGTCTAATTCTTCTAAAACTGATTCCAAAGCGGAGTCAAACGCGCGCTGTTCACTAGCCGTAGCCATCTTTTCTGCTGTGCTTTCTCCAGCGTTGCGCAGCTTTGTCGTCACTCCTGCAAAAGCCCGCCCAAAGAATCCAAACAAAAACCTTGCGTTGTGATTGGCGGGCACGATTTGATGCCCGGGGTGTTTTTGTTTATATGGTGCGAGGCTAGACCCACTCGCTAGGCAAAAATATTTTTGGCCGCTAGGCGGGTGGGTCTAGTTTACTAGGCTAGCAAACTGTGATTAAAAGTGTTAAAAACAGTTTATTCACTGGCTATTATTTGCACATTAGGTTATTAAGTTGGTTACAAAGCAAAATTGGTTAATTCGTTCTGCTAGTTATTAAATCATTGCTTGTAGGTTCAGTTCTCTACCAATAATTACATACAGTGAATAGGCTGCAAAAAACAAAATGTCAAGACTTAAATAGTTTAAGAAAGGTAAAGAACAATTAGTGACTTGATATGTATCAAAATAAATCCATAAAAGTCAGGAAAAACAAAAAAAAAAAGATATTGGACATTCTAAGTTTTGTAACAAATGGGTTCGGAGTGGACAAAATATTTTACACTTTCCATGTGGGCCTTTATATAAAAAAAATAATAATTTCAGCAGTCTATAAGATTTCAGGTGTACAGTACATACAATAAATACATAGCTATTCTGAGCTTTTCTTAGTAGAAATAGGGTCAGTGTTAATATACTGAAGACATAAATCTCTATTTCAGAGTGGACACTTGGACGGACAGATGTTGACATGCTTCTCTACTCCATGCTTCAGAAGCTGGTTCAGATACGTTTTGCTCTAAAGTCACCAACATGGATGTAGTTTAATGAAAGTGTATCTGATTTACAAAAAGATATAGTTCTTATACGAGCAAGTGATAAAAGTCAGAGTGGACATTTTGGACAAAAACATTTCCTTGTGCATATTCAAATCTGCCCTGTGCAGAACAAAACCTAGATATAGCCACCAATGAATGATTTATTTTTTTAAAAAAGTACATATTCTTATCTGATTTCCCACTAGATATTTGTGGCCGTATCCTTCTTCAGAAATTTCAGTTCGGACACTGAAAACTTTAACTTGCCTGTACATTTTCAAGACAAACAGTTTTGTGTTTTATTTAAAGCTACTCCATACTATTAAGTATTTACTCATTATTTGTTCATACACTGATCAGCCATAACATTATGACCAGTGACGTGAAGAACACTGATCATTACAACAGCACCTGTGAAGGTGACACCTTTCTTTTAGCCAGCATTAACTTTTTCAGCAGTTCGTGCTTAAGTAGCTCTTCTGTGGGATCGGACCATATGGGCTAGCCTTTGTGCCCCATGCAAATCACTGAGCCTTCGAAACCCATGACTCTGTTGCTGGTTCACCAGTTGTCCTTCCTTGGACCACTTTTGGTAGGTACTAACCACTGCATCCTGGGAACACCCCACAGGATGTGCCATTTTAGAGATGCTCAGACCCAGTCATCTCACCATCACAATTTGGCGATTGTCAAAGTCACTCAGATCCTTACGCTTTCCCATTTTTCCTGCTTCCAACACATCAACTTCAAGAACTGACTCTTCTCTTGCTGCTGAATATATTTCTATCCATCCCCAGTACTCCATGAGACTGTGAAAATGCTCTTATGGTGATGTAGATATAGTAGATTAAAGCTCAACTGTGCTGCTCAATAATAGTCCAATCGTACTCACAGAAGGTCCTCCAGAGCTGGTAGAGAGGCTCAGTGGGCTCCTGGTGGAGGTTCACGTTGTCCCACAGCAACTGCACATATACTTGCTTACTGTCTTGAGGCAGCGACGTCTGAGGCAGCTGTATCAGCAGGACACACACAAAGAGCACTTCAGATCACACATCAGATTTACAGAGCAATGCTGAGAGAGTTCTGAGGATTAGATTATTAATTTATTTTCAAGGACTAATATGATGCCCTTTATTGTCACTAGTCACATGTAGCAGCGAAATTAGCCGTCAACCTGTCCGTACATATACAACATAAAATTGACATAGGGTAGACAGGACAGGAAGACAGGGATGAAGATAAAAAGGAAACACAACATGAGGAGAGATAAGGAAAAAAAAAAAAAAGAACACCCCCCCACTATGCTCCTGTCAAGAGTACAGTGTGGGAACATTTAAAAAACCTTTGCACATAAGCACACAAGTGCTTTGCACAAGTACACTTTAAACATGGGACTTGAGGGGGGAATCAGGGGTAGGAGGTAATCCAGCGCAAGCAAGCAGCCGTCCGCTCCTGCAGCCATGAAAGCGCTGGTCACGCACCCGCTTGTCACACTGGGGGTAAAAATGGCGACCGCGGAAAGTTAGAGAAGGAATGCGAGAGTGTCTCCCGGCAGCGACCTTCAGGGGGAAATGTTTCCTCAGCAACGGCCTGAACCAAGGCCGGTGCTGTCTCAGGGAGCCGAACGTCGATAAGATATAAATTGTTTGGTCTTTCCAGACGCAGTCTTTGCACGTCCACACCGCTCATCCATATCTGTCCATTCTATTCAAATTCAAATTGATCTCCGAAAAACGTATTCCTTGCAAAGCTGAAAGCTATAACAACGATGATAACCATTTTGTGGTTAAAGTCCTGAATGTCCACAGTCTGAGTGCCAACAGCTTTGCCCACCATTTCAATCATATCGGGCAGCTTTGTGGGGCTTTGAACAGCTGTCACTGTTGTCTGATTTCCTCGATATACCAGGGCAATGCCTAATCCAAATCAGCAAAAGTCCTGTAATCATGGTTCCGAATAGGTAGATATCTTCAATGTCCTCCACAAAAAGAATCACCAGGCACACGACCCGCCACCGCTCCCACGCGTCCATCGTGTAACCGGCCGCAAACGTTCCAGCAGGACAGACGGGTTCCCCTGAACCCAGGCTTCTCGTCGAGAAAACTGTCAATTTCGTTAGGAGACCAGTTTATCAATTCCATGCTTTTTTTTTTAATTTAGAAAGTAATGCAGGGAGAGTCTCTTCAAAAAGTACAGCAGACGAGACAAGACACAGAAGCACAAGGAGGGAGAGGAGAAAATGCGACCGCCTATATTTTTATATATATAGGGGCGGCACGGTGGTGTAGTGGTTAGCGCTGTCGCCTCACAGCAAGAAGGTCCTGGGTTCGCGAACCCCCGGGGCCGGCGAGGGCCTTTCTGTGTGGAGTTTGCATGTTCTCCCCGTGTCCACGTGGGTTTCCTCCGGGTGCTCCGGTTTCCCCCACAGTCCAAAGACATGCAGGTTAGGTTAACTGGTGACTCTAAATTTACCGTAGGTGTGAATGTGAGTGTGAATGGTTGTCTGTGTCTATGTGTCAGCCCTGTGATGACCTGGCGACTTGTCCAGGGTGTACCCCGCCTTTCGCCCGTAGTCAGCTGGGATAGGCTCCAGCTTGCCTGCGACCCTGTAGAAGGATAAAGCGGCTACAGATAATGAGATGAGATATTATATATATAAAAAATGTCATCCACTGGATTAGTGGGAAACAAGAATGTAGATTTTAAAAAAACCAAACAAAAACCACGTCGCCTTGACTCGTTAACACAAAACGACCCTGAGAGAGAGAGAGAGAGAGAGAGAGAGAGAGAGAGAGAGAGAGAGAGAGAGAATGCCTCCACTGCCTCGTGGCAGAGATACAAATAATCAGTTAAGAAAGAGAGACGATAAGAAGGTAGTTAGTGACCTGTACTCCATTGTTGCAGTGTTCAGAGGTCAGTATGAGTCCAGGCAGAATGCTGGGTAGGTCTAGCCGGCGGAAATACCACACCAGGTTCCAGAAGATGATGGGGTGCTGGCTGAGGAACTTTTGAGTGTAGATAACCTGAAGAAAACATGATGAACAGAGTGAGACTTTGCCCCAGTACACAATCCTGAGTGAGTAGATTAAAGCCAATAGTCTAAAATATTCATTTCAGGAACATGTACCTGATCTCCCTCATTTTCTAGTAAGGACTCCAGCTCTTTCCTCAACACCAGAGGGCTCAGGTAAGGCACGGAGACTGGCTTTGGGTTGGGCCTCTTTTGGCCTAATGCATCCTATAATGTGAGAAGAAAACTCAAATGGCTTCAAATGTTTCCTGAGATTATTTTTGTCCCTACTGCCTTTACGCAAACACTTTAGTCATTATTGACAAAACTAACAACAGGACTGCCAGCAACACTTACCACCACTTCCTGCAGGCTATTGGGCAGGCTGGTGGTGGACACACCATGATTGGGTCGCTGGATGGAGTCCAGGCTCTGTAGAGGCCCACCCACACTGTTACTGCGAGTCAGCGATGTGCCACGTTTCTCTGCCTGCCTCTCCAGCAGGCCCAGAGGGTCCAAAATCACTGGCTCTGGCACTAATCTGTGGAAATACAACGAGTTTTAAAAGCACTGTTCTATACTGAAAAACAGTGTAATGAGGGTATGGTAATCACAGACGCGCACTCTGTGCAGCAGCAGCATTAGATTAATGTTACTGGCATGCAGATGATCACCACAGTCTTTAGAGCAACAGTCTGATGATTTAATTTGTGCCAGCCGAATGTAATCAGTTTAATACGTGGCAAAAAGACAGTTTACAAACACTAGCTTGTCTAAAATTACAGATGGTTAAACGGATGCTGCAGTGTGGGCCAAAACGCTACGTCTCGTTTTTGACCGGGATGAACTACGCTACATAATCACTGGGTTGGTGTCTCTCCCGCTCGCTCGCTCACTCACTCACACGGAGAGATTTATGGTGCACTCCAAGGAAAGTAACCGAAACCTACACTGGGAACCTGCATGACAGCCATTTGCAGAATCAATTCAAACGGTTTGTTTTTCCAAGACATTTATATTAAAAAAACAAACAAAACAAAACAAAAAAAACCCACCCCTACCAGGGCTTTTCTAAAAGGTTTGTGTAAAATGGCTGCAGAAAATAACAAATTTGGGTTCAGTGAAAATTAGGTTTATATAAGAAGTCAAATAATGGTTTCATTTATTGATAGATTTTACTGCTGCAGGATATAATTTATGTATAATTCCACTCGATCCATACTCGGGTCTTTTTAATAGGCTCTACAGCTTAAACTAAAAATAAACGTTAGCACAACATAAACACACAAGCGCATCATTTACAAATGTTTACTGGAATGCTAAAATGTTTGAAGTCTTGCACTGCAAAAAACTGAAAAGGAATTCTCTCCTCAAATTCAGTTAACACTAGTGAAATTATCTTACTGCACAGACAGAAAATTTTACTCGACATCTCGGAATAAGTTGGTTACAATCTAGAACTAGTCTTAATAATCTCAGAGTTGGGGTCTTGTATTCTTCTACACTGCAGAAATGATATCGCAAGTTAGAATATCTTGAATATAGTTGAAACGAGACACCAACTCAGATTATTAAAACTAGTTCTAGATTGTAACCAACTTATTCCAAGATGTCTTGAGTAAAATTCTGTCCGTGCAGCAAGATAATTTTCACTAGTATTGAGGAATTTTCTCCTCAAATTTAGTTTTTTGGCAGCGTGTTTAATATGTACTTAAAATCATGAATACTTGAGGGATGCATGTTACATTCTGTGTGTGTATTTTTATATACATCATAATATACATTACCCAACTTATCCATGACGTAAATATGGAAACAACGTACTCTTTCTGTGTGACGGTCTGGTAGGTCAGTGTCCCATCAGTCTCCTCCTTGCTATCTGGGGATTCTGAGAAGTTAATGAGGTCTGTGGGGTCACTGGGGCTGCCAGCCTTTACCTCTGAGCTGGAGGCTACAGGCTGCACGCTGCCACTGTGGATACTGTCTCCTGAGGTGCTTGTCACATAGAACCTGTGTTCACACGTGTACGAGAACAACGTGCACGTTAAAACTGTGCATAACATTTTACTTCTGAAATCACACAAGTGAAATGATGCAATATAAGAAAAGCACTTAATAAAACTGATATGGTCAGTTTATATTACTGATGACATTCTGAACAATTCACTTAAAGGTCCCATGGCATGAAATTTTCACTTTGAGGTTTTTTAACGTTAAAATGAGTTCCTCTGACCTTCTTAAGTCACCCCAGTGGCTAGAAATTTCATAATGTGTAAACCAAACTATGCCCAACATTTGAGAATGGCGCGTCAAAACGGCACGTTGATAAGCTCTTCCCTTTACTACGTCAGCAAGGGAGATGATCCCCATGCCCCCCTCTGGATTCCCACCCACTGTATGGATTGCCCACCCAGTTGTAGTGAGGAGACCATAGAGGACACAACATGGCATCACCTAAGCGAGCGAAACATGGAAATTGTGCTGTACATGGATGTGACAACACAGAAAAGAGTCTGTTTTTACTGCCGACGGGAGAGCCCCTGAAGACGCAGTGGCTTAATTTTATTTACTTCAATAATACGCCGTCGAGTCTACCTAAGACGGTGTATGTTTGTCGGAAGCATTTTCCTGAGGAATGTTTCCACAACTTGGGACAGTACAGGGCAGGTTTTGCACATCAACCGTCACTGAAGCCTGGGTCCGTACCAAGCATCCCTGCCGCATCAGCAACAAACAGCAAACAAGTAAGTGTATAACTGTTAAGTCGTTTTGCCGTGTTTTAAAATCGGTGCGTTAGCCTAGCAATGGCTACATTAGCTGTGCAGCTAACCGCTTCCTGCAGTTAGCCAGGTAATCTGCGCTACAAAACTAAAGTGCATGCAGCATGCTCTGTTAAACTGAGTTTAGTCTGGAAATTGACTGTAACTTATGAGCTTATGTTTGACTATTGCTCCGCAATGCATGTCTTCTGTTGGATAAGCGATATGTTGCTGTAGTTGCTGCTTCTATCCTCTTTGGTTATGGAGTGCGCGTTCAAGCCTAGGGTATTATACGTTCGTAAACTACCACTCCGAACACTCTCACTCTCTGTCACGTTGAGTTTACGAAAGGAGTCCGAGGGAGAACGGGGTTTTGTCTTAGCAGCGTGGCTACAGGCGCTGATAGCAGCGAGTATGTGCGTGCGCAGCTTGGTCAAGCCCCTCCCCCATGGCCCGCCCCCACCCTCTACCCTTCCCCACCTCCTGCTTCTCATTAGCAAAACGATGCACTGAGAAAAGCGCTGAAATGGGGCTTTCTCCCAGGAGGCTATATTTACGTGCCGAGGGTTCATTTCGAGAAAGGCTGCGGATATAACATCCGGAAGCCTCCACGAGCCCATTTAAAGCATCAACAAACCACCATGCCAACAAAGAGGAGAAATTTTGTGTTTGCTAAGGGTCATCTGATTCCCCCCCCCCCAGCTCACCCAGATGGTGGGCGCAGGTCGTGGAACTCCACATGCAGCAGAGGTAGGAAGGAGCTCTGGCAAAAAGGACACGTTGTGTTCAAGTTGGAGTCGTCTGCTGTCCAACCTGCCATGATTTCTTCATCATACACCAGAGCCTCACAGGAGCGACACTGAGAACAGCTTGACATTAGGACCTATGGAGGAAAAAACACAAATAACTGCTGTATGACAAAATATTACCTTGGAACAATGAAGAAATGGAAAATGGCATTCTCCAAGTAAGAACAACATAAAAAATAAAAAAATAAAAACAGTTCCTATGCTCGTGTACTTTATAATGCAACAATACAATAACAGTTGGAGTTAAAAATCACTAGTAACTTCTTTACAAGAGAAAAAAAAAACAACATTGGGAAAAAAAAATGGACAAGACTGAGTAGTTTAGGAATGCAGTACGATCAGGAGAGGGCGCCACTCTCACCTCTAAAGCACAGTTCTGATAGATGCTGGAAGTGCTGGCATGATGAGAGGAGCCCTGCTCAGATCTCTCAGAGTCCACTCCTTTCATGGACCTGCCAGGAGTCATGGCTGTACAACATAAGAAGGAGCGATCAAACATGACAGAACCATATAACTGCACAGCTTACTTTTGATATAGTAACTGTTACACTCCTATACAACAGTGTTTTCGCCTTATGGCATTCTTAGATGCACTAGTGTGAACGTATATGTTTTATACAGAGTGATATCTGTAAGTCACGCTAAATAAGAGCGTCTGCTCAATACAATATATGGATGAGATTTTTAGTTATTTCAAATTCATCTCATCTCATTATCTGTAGCCGCTTTATCCTGTTCTACAGGGTCGCAGGCAAGCTGGAGCGTATCCCAGCTGACTACGGGCGAAAGGCGGGGTACACCCTGGACAAGTCGCCAGGTCATCACAGGGCTGACACATAGACACAGACAACCATTCACACTCACATTCACACCTACGCTCAATTTAGAGTCACCAGTTAACCTAACCTGCATGTCTTTGGACTGTGGGGGAAACCGGAGCACCCGGAGGAAACCCACGCGGACACGGGGAGAACATGCAAACTCCACACAGAAAGGCCCTCGCCGGCCACGGGGCTCGAACCCAGAACCTTCTTGCTGTGAGGCGACAGCGCTAACCACTACACCACCGTGCCGCCCCATTTATTTCAAAGTAATAAATAAATAAATTATATTATATATATAAAAGCAAGATCACTCTTGTGAGCCTTAGGGCATTTTCCCCCACAACACAACCTGGCACAATCATGATTCAGCAGAACCTGGGGTTCTAGCTCATTTTACAACTTGACTAGACAAAAATAAAAATCGATTACACCATGATAGCACATACTGAGACAGATAAGAAATGTAAAAATCAAATTTTTTTTTTTTTGCTGGCAGAGATGTGATTTTAGACAATCATTAAAATCAAGGTACCTTTGTGAAAAATTTCATTTGCCCAGTCAGTGCTCTGCTCCATTTGTAGCACCACACCTACGTCCTCGCTCAGCTTATACAGTATAGTACCTCAGCAAGAACAGTAACCAAATTCGGCAGGGGTGTTTAAAATACAGCATGGAACGTAAAGCGGTGGAAACGCATAGTCATGTGTAATTTCGTGACTAGCAGCACGACTCATGTTGGTGGATACTGGATTGCTGGTAAACTAAAGTTATATGGTGAAAAAACTTCTGGTACTTTGCTCAGTAGGGCTGTAACAATATGCGTATCGAAATCGAAATCGCGATACACAGAGCCACGGTCCGTGTCGCGATACAAGAAGGCAGAATCGCGGTACACCCTTTCAAACTTCTCCTCAGCCCAAAAACAGAGGCGCTTCCAAACTTCAATTTATGAATACTTTACTTTTTATTTAAATTACATTTTAAACTTACTTAAATTACTTTTATTTTTTATCTATTATTAAGACGTTTTTTCGCCGACCTGCGACAATCTTCTGTGAGTCACGCAACGTCCACACTCGCCACTGGCAACCATATGGCGTCCTTGGACACCAGAGCATTCGTTTCTTTTAAGCGATCGCCATTCTGGTTGCGACGTGGGGAGCGAATCTGTAAACAAGCAGCTCATTGGCTGGCTAGGTGTGCCACAAGCCAATCACAATCACTTGACCGGAAAGGCATGCAGTGTTGCCAGATTGGGCGGGTTTAGGTGCTTTTTGGCTGGTTTTGAACATATTTTGGGGTGGAAAACGTTAGCAATATCTGGCAACACTGAAGGCATGTCTACTTGGGCGGAAGCCTTCTGCGGCAGTTACATTTTGACACGCGAGCAATGTTTCACCATAAAAATTCCGTAATTTCCATCTGTTTTCCGCGATCACAGAAAATCATCGGCCCTATGAGAGTGAGACAGTGAGAGAGCCACCCCCCCAAAAAAAAATCTTAACGGATTTACACGATTTGGAAAAATGACTTTTTCAGAACCGACAAAAACAGAGCTTCCGGCTCAACAGTATTATTTTGAGAAATAAAACAATCTTTGGATATACATTTGTTCATTTTTGCATACATATTACTCATTCTCTGCAGTGGTCTGAATGATCTGTTATTAAATAGTTAATGTAAGTAAGTAAATAAGTCAAATTTACTACTTTAAAAAAAAAACATTTTAAAAAAATCGTGGGTCAAAAATCGCGATACGAATCGAATCGTGAGTTGGGTGTATCGTTACAGCCCTACTGCTCAGTGGAAAAAGACTCTTTGTAGCATAAGGTTATCTGATCCCCTTTGTGCGTGTGTTTTTTTTCCCCCCACTCACATGCAGTGTGCTGTGCCCGGCTGGTTTCACTGCTCCCGCTGCTGCTCCCCAGACTGGTGCTGCTGTGTGTGAGGCCATTGGAGGCCAGGCTGGGCACCAGTCCTCTGGGCACAGCACTGTCTGTTCCATCTCCACACATCAGCTGCTCCTCCAGTCGAGCAGGGAAGCTGTCCCTAGGCTGGCTCTGCTCCTCCTGAAAGCAGCGAAGCTTTAGTATTATGCGATGAATCATGCTTGGAGATCCAGGACAATTTCACAACCATAAATAAGTTCATTATGATTCCTACATTCCCCACACAAAGCTCCTTTCCATCGCTTAAAGGCACTCAGTGTAAAATCAATAATGTCACTGAAACAGCCTCTCCGTGAACCAAGCCTGGAAACCATTGATTATATTATATGGCCCCTTCAGTAGAATAATGCGTCTCCATTTATTTCTCCTCCAGCAAAATAACCTCCAACTCACCTCATCGTCTGAATAGGAGTAGGCAGAGGCCACGGCCCCCCACACTTTACTGGCTACGTTCGCCGCTTGCTTCATGCCAGACTTCAGCATGTCCACTTTAGGTCCTGAAAGCAAGGTGTCCATCTTGATGCCGGAGATGGAGTTGATGACCGAGCCTAATGATCCACTCTGCGATGACCTCACTAGTGCAGTCAGAGACGATGTCCTTTGACCCTCACCGCTAAGGGGCTTCAGCGACTTAATTGCAAAAGTTTTGGAGCGTGTGACAGCAGGGCTGCGTTTAGGGGTTTCCTGTAAATCAGGGGTCTTTACTGGACCTGCAGGGAGGCTAGATCTTCGTCCCAAAGACTGCTTACAGGCAGGAGAGTCACCGTGATCACCTTTTTGCTCAGCCTCCTGGTGCAATTCCATGCTGGAGGCCTTGGCTCCTAAAGGGCTCTTCAGGTTCATATACATCTCGATCTCGTCAGCAAGGTTTCGCGAGACCACTGGTGGGACGACGCGTGCAGATTCTTGGCTCTGAATAGATGCCGCTTCTTCGCTTTCTGAGGCCAGCAAGGAAAGAGGATCTGCCCCAATTTCTACATCCTCTCTCTCCGCCGCCTTAGAGGAGGATGAGGAGTTGCTCACACTTCTCCCCACTCCTTCTGTGCTCCCCTTAGGCATTACTTCCTCAGCTGCCTTTTCCTCTTTGCCCTCGGCTTCATCCGTTTTCACTTCAAAACTGATCAAGTCCGTCTTCTCGTTAACCTCCTCCTCAAGGCCAGAGCTTGCAACAGGTGCCACCCCAAGGTCACTAAATGCAGAGGCTGAAGCAGGAGGAGGAGTCTTGCCACCAGAAAAAGCAGCAGCGAGGATTTTCGCATCTGCGCCCATGTGATCCACACTCAACTCCAGACTGCTCTTTTTCAGCAACATGCCAGCTCGACTCTCCGCACTGAAACTGCAGCTGCGCTCTGCAAAAGCTTTGACCCTCTGCTGTTGAGTGCTTTGTGTCAAGCCTGGGTTTGTAGTGCCTTCATCCTCTGGCAGGACAATGTCCTCAGTCTTACTGTGAGCAGTGAAGAGTTTCCCACCTAAAAAGTGAACAAGTGACATGGCAGTTATGTTGAGAAACACGCTCCATCTTAACATTCTATGTGAGTAGGTCAAGATGAAACTTGCGCACAGATTTGATGAAATATGGGTTCTAGATTCTAATAGTAGAACTAATAGGAAAATCACAATGTAATGGTGGGGCGGCACGGTGGTGTAGTGGTTAGCGTTGTCGCCTCACAGCAAGAAGGTCCGGGTTCGAGCCCCGTGGCCGACGAGGGCCTTTCTGTGCAGAGTTTGCATGTTCTCCCCGTGTCCGCGTGGGTTTCCTCCGGGTGCTCCGGTTTCCCCCACAGTCCAAAGACATGCAGGTTAGGTTAACTGGTGACTCTAAATTGAGCGTAGGTGTGAATGTGAGTGTGAATGGTTGTCTGTGTCTATGTGTCAGCCCTGTGATGACCTGGCGACTTGTCCAGGGTGTACCCCGCCTTTCGCCCGTAGTCAGCTGGGATAGGCTCCAGCTTGCCTGCGACCCTGTAGAAGGATAAAGCGGCTACAGATAATGAGATGAGAATGTAATGGTTAGAGAAGCAGCTTCGGGACCAAAAGGTCGCTGGTTCGTTCCCCTGGACCAGCAAGAATGGCTGAAGTGCCCTTAAGCAAAGCACCTAACCCCCGACTGCTCTGGGTATGTTGTACATCACTCTGGGTAAGAGCGTCTGCTAAATGCCTGTAATGTAACGCAACAATAGGCTTACCTGAATCTTTTCTCCCTATGGTTTTGTCAAAGGTCCCACTGGACTGTCTGACGATGCTGGCTGGAGGGGGCGTAGATTCAGCAGGACTAGGGGGCTCCGACACAGCCACTGCACTATCCACAGACCCAGCAATGTCCGCAACTACAGAGCCGCAGATCAATTGCATTAAAACACCACACAAAACAAACTCCTCTTCCAAAACTGCTCATACACCCTAAGCAAAACTAGAAGCAAAAACCAAGCCGTGACTAACGATGATCTCAAATGGCGACTAAATCCATTAGGAGGAGAAAATCTCTCGAATATCAGCGTTATTATTCGGCTTACCCTTCACCGTTTTGCTCTTGTTGGCTTGGCCATCAGCAGAGAGAAGAAAGGCTGTAGTTTTACAAGCGTCTATAGAGTCTTGATGGAGCTCATCCTTAGAGCCATAACCCTGGTCAGACTGCCCCCCTAAAATACACAACGGCAAGGAGAAAACAAATCTTATAGATGTAAAGTCTTTCACAGCAGCCCTAGTGTCCTGATTAGAAACTGAAGAACCACTTGGGTTTGCCGTTAGTCTACATTAGATAAACTTGGCGAACAAGAACGCAAAAATGAAAGTTGAGGAATCGGCCACAACAAAAATAATCAACATTTCTAGCAATACTAATTTTCTCAAAAAAAGATGAGCATGTTAATATCACTCAAATTTGCATCCTCATTCATCAACTGAAATCCCACAACAAATCCATACAATACAAAAGTAGTGATTATTTCTTTAATAATGAGGATTTCGATGGTGATAAATATACTCTTTCAAGAACATGCAGTTTTCCACTAGCGACTCTGTCTGCGGAACCCCGTTGACTATAGATATGAGCTAAATGTGTTTAGGTATGCTGCAGATAAGATTCATGAAGTGCTTGCACTGAATAAAAATCTTGAATAATAAACTGAACAGAGAAAGTGGAACAATTGTATCATATACTAAATCATGGATGCAAACGGCGCGCCTTCTGGCGGATGCCGCCTTTTTCACGGCTGTCTGGGGGACTTGTGTGAATCGTGCAGATCTGATGAGGTTTTTTTTTTGGGGGGGGGGGGCGCGTTGGAGTCTCATCTCATCTCATTATCTGTAGCCGCTTTATCCTGTTCTACAGGGTCGCAGGCAAGCTGGAGCCTATCCCAGCTGACTACGGGCGAAAGGCGGGGTACACCCTGGACAAGTCGCCAGGTCATCACAGGGCTGACACATAGACACAGACAACCATTCACACTCACATTCGCACCTACGGTCAATTTAGAGTCACCAGTTAACCTAACCTGCATGTCTTTGGACTGTGGAGGAAACCGGAGCACCTGGAGGAAACCCACGCGGACACGGGGAGACCATGCAAACTCCGCACAGAAAGGCCCTCGCCGGCCACGGGGCTCAAACCCGGACCTTCTTGCGGTGAGGCGACAGCGCTAACCACTACACCACCATGCCGCCCGGGGCGTTGGAGTGTCTGATTATAATTTCATCAAAGTAAATTCTGTATTAAAGTTACTAAATAAGCAAATGCCGTTCCAGTCCATGAAACATAGCAAGTATGAGAAGAAAACAGTAAATCAGAAAGCTGCGCACGTAAAGCCAATTACGCAACTTACGTTGGACTGATGGAAATCCTTGCGCGTGCAGTGAAGTGTAGCCAGCAGCAGATAATGGCGCGCAGCCAACTGGCTTTACGTGCGCAGCTTACTGATTTACTGTTTTCTTCTCATACTTATACTTCCTATGTTTCATGGACTGTAACGGCATTTGCTTATTTAGTAATTTTAATACAGAATTTACTTTGATGAAATTATAATCAGACACTCCAACGCCCCCCCCCCAAAAAGAAAAAAAAAAAAACTCATCAGATCTACATGATTCACACAAGTCCCCCAGACAGCCGTGAAAAAGGCGGCATCCGCCAAAAGGCGCGCCGTTTGCATCCATGTAAATACACGAAGTAAAAGCATGAGGTTTTTATACTAGTTTGTGCAACTGTGAATACGTGTATTTTACTGGGCATTACCTGTACTACACTGACTCCCATTTTTGTCTCCTACAATCAGACCGTGTGAGAACAGTGTGTGTTCTTCTCCATTAGCTTCATTGGAGCTGTCTGCACTGCAGTGGCTGAGTCGGTCCCCATCACCATCTGCTATTGCGTCCAGAGACACCACTGCAGACCAAGAACAGTCCTCAGTAACACACAATCACCGAACAAGGCCATTTTAAAAGGATGCATATCTGTATCTACAAGTTCGACTAAATGCTGTAGCAGCAGATTTCTTGAATAAACCCATGTCCAGCTGAGTTAACCTGATCATTCTCAGTACTTCAGGAAAGCGGTGGCCAGCTTATGTAACCGCCCCCCTCCATTAGTCATGTGATCTCCCTCTTACCTGCTGTTATAGGAGGAGCTCTTTTTGACTGCACTTCTCCTCGCACAGCTTGCTTAAACTGGGCCACCCCTCGCACCACGTTCCTCAGTTTAGTCCACATGAAGCGGCCGCTGCGGTTTCGACTTGGCCAAGGGCTCTCCAGGACAGCCTGCGCACGCGCACACACACACACACACAGGTCAGCGTAACCATAATTCCCCCCCATGGTGAGAATGAATGAATGAATTAATTTATTTTTATTTCAAACATGTATAAAAAAAAAAAAGTAACTATTTGTACATACAAAAGAAAGAAAACGAGAAATTGAAAAAAATAAATAAAATAAAGAGCTAAGACATTACAAAACACCACACATTGTTCAAAAAAGGAGTATTTGTGGACCTAAAAAAAAGCATTCGATACCATTGATCATAGTATATTATTAAATAAACTAGAAAAGTGTGGTGTTAGGGGAGTTGGGTGGAGCTGGCTGTCGAGCTATCTAAGAAACAGGCAACAGTTTGTGCAGATAGGTGACCATAAATCTGATTTCATGAACATTACATGCGGGGTACCACAGGGGTCAGTATTAGGTCCGAAATTATTCATATTATATATCAAATGACGTGTAGAATTTCGCAAGTACTGAAATTTGTTTTGTTTGCAGACGACACCAATATTTTTTGTTCCGGTGAGAATTTGCAGCAGACTTTGGAGACAATCACAACTGAAATAAATAAACTAAAACTATGGTTTGACAAAAATAAATTATCAAATCTAAGCAAAACAAAGATCACGTTGTTTGGGAGACACAAAATAGATTGTAATGTAGAATTGATAATAGACAATACTAAGATAGAACTGGTACAGGAAATTAAATTTCTTGGTGTGATTTTGGATCCTCAAGTCTGCTGGAAACCTCATGTAGGATACATACGAGCAAAACTGGCAAAGTGCTCGGCAATTCTGTGGAAAACAAAACATTCTTGACTGCAAATCTTTGCGTACTCTATATTACTCATTTTTGCCATATCTGATTTACTGTGTCGAAGTCTGGGGAAACACCTACAAAACCACCCTGCAGCCGATATGTACAATACAGAAAAGAGCAATAAGGACAATAAACAAAACAGGACACAGAGATCACACAAACTCACTATTCATAAAATCACACGTTGAAATTTATGGATCTGGTCAAATTCAGAACAGCACAAATAATGTACAAAGCGAGAAATAATCTGTTGCCAAAAAATATACAAGGAATGTTTAGTGAGAGAGGGGGGGGATATAATCTAAGGGGAGACATCCTGGATTTTCAATTTCCTCCCTTGGCAGTTAAAAAAAGAAGGCCGGGAGCTTTTACTGCTCTGTGTGAGTCATGCTAAGCAAAAATGAACCAAAAATGATGGCCTGACTAATTTGGTGGCTTATGGAAACTGAAAGTCCAAATGTGGAAAAAAAAAAACGTGGGCAGCACGATGGTGCAGTGGTTAGCACCGTCACCTCACATCAAGAAGGTCCTGGGTTCGAGCCCAGTGGCCGACGAGGGCCTTTCTGTGTGGAGTTTGCATGTTCTGCCCATGTCTGCGTGGGTTTCCTCCACAGTCCAAAGACATGGGGCAGCCTTAGGCTGAAGTACCCTTGAGCAAGGCACCTAACCCCCAACTGCTCCCCGGGTGCTGTAGCGTGGCTACCCACTGCTCCACATGTGCGTGTTCACTGCTTCAGACGGGTTAAATGCAGAGAGGACTTTTATTGTGCTTCAGTGTACGTGTGATAAATAATCATCTTCGAAATGCTAAACGAACCAATTTAAGCCAACGTTGAAACAATGTTTTGTAACTCAAATCGCGTTTCTGCATTTGTACCAGATCACAGGTAGCCTGGGAAATCCCATGCTGCTTTGCACAATCGTTCCGATCTGAAAAGACAGCATGGAAACTATGGTCTAAAGGCCCGCCTGAGTTAGGGAGCCAATCAGAGAGTGGGGAGGGGTGGAAAGACGGTGACGCGTACTACTCGACAAATGGAAGCTTGTAGTTTATTTGGGACTGTTTACGGATCACATTTAACATGGCGGCGAGTGATATGAACCAAACCAGCTTCTCTCATATTTGTCTTGCACAAACGGCAGTAATCGTTCAGTGCCATTGTTTTCCTATTTTTGTTTTGCCTTCTCTCTCTTTCCTTCTCTTCTTCGTCGCTCTAACAACGTCACCGGGTACAACTGCCATGATTGGCCATGGGCTACGTATACGCCAAATGATAGACATTCGCAACGTCCAATAAACGGCCGTTGACAATCGTAAACCACACCTCCCCTACAAGAAATTCAATAGGCGGATTCCAGACCATATTTCACTTGTGATATGGTCTGGTGTTAACCAGACTAGATCACAGGTAGCGTCTCGCCAGTTTATACTGAGGAACAGCACAGTTACCGCAGAACAAATGGTGTGCTTTCAAAAGGTTATTTAAAACAGAAGAATTCATCTGCCACCAAGAGATTCTAATGATGGTGCAGTTTTACGGAAAGGAATTCGGTGGCACCCCAGTAAACTGTTAACATGTTATTTATTTAACGTCAAACCATTTTGCAGATGTGCGACAAGATGGATGCGATTGTGATTTTTAAATTTACACTGTTAAATCAAGATCTGAATAATTCTAGATAGAATTCTGAAATCATTTTTGTCTTTTGTTATATGCAATCACCAACCACTTTACTCTGAACAGATGTAATTTGCCCCAAAATGTATATGATTAACCATATACACTGTGGGACATGTTTCTTTAATGTCGTCTTTGGGCAGTATGTGACCTATTGTAGTGGCCATAAATTCCTGTGGTGTTAGAGAGATGAATGGACTTCACTACCTTGTTGTAGTATCCATAAGTGATGGCATTGGCCTCAACGCCGGCCTTCTTCATCTCCATTAGAACAAGCACAGCCATGACGGGCATTCCCCACAGCCCGCATAGCTGCATGACCACACGGTAACACACCTGCCATAGACACACAAAATCTTAACGATGAGCATAAAACCGGACACGGTTTCTTTAAACTGTACTCAAAAATCAGCACCTCTCACACAAATCTTTAGACCCACGAAACACAAACTAACCTCATCCAGCACCTCCACCTCAGAGCTCCTCATCTTGAGCAAGACATCGACTGCTTGCTGCATGGCACGGGGTTTGGAGTGAGCCAAACGCATGCCTGCAGGCAGGCAGATAAACCAGAGGCTATAGCAGTGGCTGATCAGACACTTAGCCCACAGCTGAGGGTTCGAATAAAAGCGCTTTGCCCTCTTGTAGGCCAGCTTGACTTCCTATTACATAAAAGATACAGACAGAACAACATTAAATGAAATACTATGCAGTAATGGATTAACATAGGCATAATATTCTAGTAGAAGTGTGGCAAACATGAATACTTTTTTCAAACCACACGCTTAAAAATATATGACAATTGCATGCTACTTAAACTCTTGCACCCTCTCATTTGTCTCAGAAAGCAGCCTAGTGAGTTAAAAGAAGATTCTAAATAACTACATCCAAAACCTCTTGGGTAGAACAAGAAACTATCTGCCGAAAAGGGCTAAATGGGAAAACGGAGATCTTTTACCAGTTCACGATAGTTCATAAAGGTTCATAGACCGAGTCCTCTACTTAACGTTAAGTCCCTGTCCAATACATCTGTGAAGAATCTCAGTCATCCAGGTACATAGTAATCTGTGGTTGGTTGAAAAGAGCAACTGGATTTGCTTGAAGATTCTCGAAAACAGAACTGAGGAAGCCTTTCAGATGAGAGGCGAAACATTTTCAAGAATCTTCAAACAAGTCCAGTTGCTCTCTTCAACCAACCACAGATTACCATGTACCTGGATGACAGATTCTTCACAGATAGGTTTCTACGCACTTTATCCCTTCGACTGGTGCGGGAGTATGAGAGGACTTCCAGAAAACTGGCAGACATCTTAGCCAGAGAGGATCGTTCATTTTTGTCAACCTGGAATGACCATCATTGAACAGAGGTGGGGGTCTATGACATCTTTTATCGGCTACCTACAATGCACCCATCAGCATTCTGATTCGGATTCTATGATGATCCATGAGAGGATAAATACTGGATACTCCCTATTAGGCAGACAGAACTGAGGAAGCCTTTAGGATGAGAGGCGAAGCGTTTTCAAGAATCTTCAAGCAAGTCCAGTTGCTCTCTTCAACCAACCACAGATTTCCCTGTCCAATAATGGATGTTTCGTGTTTGTGAAAGCCTTCGGTATAAAGAGCGCTTTCTCTCTGCCGTGTTCAACGGCCTAAAAACAACAACTGACTTGCTTCACAGATTGGGACACTTATTGCTGATGTAGCATCTGTTCTCCTTCAATAACCAATAATCCCGCTGCTCCACCCAGCTGCTTGTGTGTCTGTGTTCAAACTGAGTCAGCCCATGAGCATGAGAGCCAGAGATGAAGTTTAAAAAAAAAAAACCCACCCACATCCAGATACGACTGTGCCCACCTGTGTTGATCTTGCCTTTCTCCATATTAATCTACAGAAACTTCAAATGTGGGCCTTCAGCTGAAGGGAAGATGAAATGAGGAAAGAAACAGAGTGATTTCCCCGGGTCTCTCCTTTACATTCAGCTCTGAGGTTGATGCATGTGCATGGAGTATTAGGCCCACTTTACACGGGGACGGTCTGAAACAAAAACGCAAAAGTCCGTTTTCGTTCTCACTTTTTTCCGCGTCTACACGACCATTTTCAAGGAGGAAATCTGCGTCTATACGGTGACGCATAAATGTGTGGAATTCAATTGGATGTGCATGCCAGGCGGCTAGGTGGTGCTGTGTAAGACCTCCGCTATGTCTGCACGCATGTGCAACGTCTTCCGTCTTGTCTGATCTGCACATCTGCGCCGCGAAAACTTTGACTACTCTGGCTATGGTAAGTAAGAAAGTAAGTAAAAAAGTAAGAGCATACTATACCCGCCTCTGTTCATTAACGGTATATGTGCAGATTCGGTATAGATGTTCGAAGGACTCCTGGACGTTTATTAAAGCTGCCAGAGCAGCTTGAAGGTCCGTTGGATCGATGTAATCAGACATGCTCTTACTTTTTTACTTACTTTCTTACTTCCCGGGCTGGCATGTACAGTATATGACATATGTATGATGTAAACGCGTACCCGACGTGAGCAGATCCGAGCAGAGTTTCGCGTATTGGGTAGTTTAGACGGATATGCAACGGGGGCTGTTTTTAACTTATCCACTCTGGAAGGCGTTTTCAATTTTTTCCGTTTTTCAGCCTCGGAAACGCCGTCCCCGTGTAGACGAAAGGCACTTCCGATAAAATATTTAGTCGTTTTTACCCGACAGCGTCCTCGTGTAAACGGGCCCTTAGTGTTAAAACCCATGAATAACACCACGATGGAATTTCGGGGGGGGGGGGGACCGAACAGCCCTGCAAAGATAAGCACAGATGTGCTTTCTGTAAGCGGAGGTCTGTACTTCCTGCCATGACGGTGTTTCAGTCTGCCATTTTAAAAGGTAACAGATATTCAAATGCTCTTCAAATGCACACCAACAATTTAGAGGCTTAAATGCCTCTTTCAGAACTCTCTTACTTCACTTTTTTTTCTAAACTTTTAAGCTTGTGTTTTTGGTCCAAACTAAGAGGATTTATGTAAAAAAATGATCTGGAAAAACTTGTACATGCCTTCATCTCTAGTAGGGTTGACTACTGCAATGGCCTTTTTACAGGCCTGCCAAAAAAGACCATCAAACGACTTCAGCTGATTCAAAATGCAGCAGCTAGGGTTCTCACACGAACAAAAAGAACAGAGCACATTACTCCAATTCTAAGGTCCCTTCACTGGCTTCCAGTAAGCTACAGAATTGACTTTAAAGTATTGACCCATCCCACGTGACGTCACGACAAATGCGGCTGCCATTTTGGACATGAACTACCAGTAGTCTACCACAGCCGACAACGAGGAACGACGGCGAAGCATCGAAAGGAATATAGCCATCAAAGAAAGTTTTTACTTTCAGCAAGACTTCCATCATGCCATTATATTGTTGTGCACCTGGATGTAGTAACCATCAACACACAAGGCAAAATTTATCATTTTATCGGATCCCGACAGATGCTGACCGACGGAGAAGATGGATGGTCTCTAAAATATTGGCAAAATGATGTTTATTGACATAGCAATCGTGTGTAACGGGAAGCATTTGCATATCCGAAGTGTTGTGTTTACATCAAAGATGAAATAAACCGATATGACAACGACTGCTGCTGCCAGGTTGGGGACACAAACTAGTAGAAGGGAAGTGTGCCAACAGACTTCCTTTGTGGTCGATTCTGCTTTAAGGTAAGATGCATTTAATTATTCGTCTGCTGTGGGTTTGGAATCGGTAGCCTGACCGATTCGTTCATGTTTGTGGTGCCATTTGTTTGTTGACGCGTGTTGAAATGTAAGATTGGTTGTTGACATGATTTCCAGTGATGCTTTGGTGCCGCTGTGGATCAGATGTGTTGAGTAGCCTGACTGTTTTTTTTTTTTTCTTGCGTGTGGTATCATTGTTGACGCGAGGTTGTTTTTTGAACATGCCAATGCGGACACGATTTCCCCTGATGAGTTATGACTTCAGACGCGATGCGTGTGTGGAGGTGTGGAGTCCGCGTGATATGTGCGTAAGATAGGCTTCTCATGTGTTTGGAGATCCACGCTCTGAGACAAGCGCAAGCACCCCCCCCAAGGGAAAAAAAGGGACCCCCGAAAATATCGGCATAGTTCGAACACTGGGTTGGAGAAAGTAATGGCAAATAGCGAGTGCACAAACCATAGAAGGTAAACTGTACACAGCGCCAGGGCAGTGTGATGGTATGTCTACTTTTAGATTGTGTTAGCTTATCAATGAACACACTCGTCACTCGACGAGTTTCACGTCTTTACGACGGATACTTAAATGTGTGTTAGGTATTATTGTTGCAGTCTAAGCAGTCATTGTAGCAGCTAGATGAGCGAGAACCGAAAGGGTCTGTGCCATAAACCGTTATTTCTTCATGTCCAAAATGGCGGTTGCGTTTACGAAGGTCACGTGAGTGGGAAGGGTCAATTGCTGCTGGTGTACAAATCTCTAAATGGTACAGGGCCCAATTACCTCTCTGATATGTTGCAGCGGCCTAACCCAATCAGATCTACCAGATCGCAGCAGCAAAATTTACTGTTAAAACCTGTTGTTAAAACAAAGTGTGGTGAAGCAGCTTTTAGCTACTATGCAGTACAGCTATGGAACCAACTGCCAGAGGACATCAAAAATGCTCCTGCTGTTGGCAGCTTCAAATCTAGACTAAAGACCAAGCTGTTCTCAGATGCTTTCTGCTAACTGTTTTTTACTGAACTTTTACTTCATTTTATTATTTTATTTCTACTACTGTTTAATTCTTATTTTTTCTCTCTTCTTCCCCCTTTATTTTATGCAATTTTATTTTCTATTGTTTACTGTTTTGCTTTTACCTCTGTAAAGCACATTGAACTGCCACCGTGTATGAAATGCGCTATATAAATAAACTTGCCGTGCCTTTGGTCATATTGTGCATGAATAATGGGTGCGTTAGAGTTATGGATGGGATTTAAAAAAAATAAAAAATCCCCCTTTGTACAAGGTTGTTAATCAAGGACCACAAACTCTGGTAAAATGTGACCAAATTGAACAAAATAACAATATGCGTACTACTGATATACAACAAAGCCTTTTGCCAAGTTTGGTGAAATTCCTCCACAAACTACGAGAGCAGTTGATTTCAGAAGGAAAAAAACACTCATGAAATTGTCAAAAAGTATAATTTTGTTAATCAAGGGCTGTAACTCTGGTAAAACGTGACCAAATTTAATGAAATTACACTCTGTTTAGTACCGACATATAACAAAGAAGGCTGCCAAGTTTCATGAAATTCCTCCAAAAATTGAGAGAGGAGTTGATTTCAGAAGGTGAGCACCCTTCCCAGGACAGACGGACGGACACTGCCACGACATAATCCTCCTTCGGGCCTTTCGGCCAGCGGGAGACAAAAAACAACTTTAAAATCAGCAGTTGTAGTGTTGTTGCACTTTCGTTAGTTTAGCTCAAACTCTCGCGGTTACCAGAGGACTAGCCCCCCACTGTAACCCTAACTATGTAATAGTCGAGAGGCCGAGGGCTACGGAAATGGAGATCGGCGCCGCCCTATGCGCCACATGGCGTGGGAAGGACTTGACTTTTTGTTGGGCAGTGCACTGTTCTATTGTGTATACAAGAATAACTTAACATAACTACTATCGGTTAAACATAATTCCTCAAGAAGAGCACACCTACACTGTAAATGTCACTGTGAGTCAGCAGTATGAATACTCAAGACATTGCAGCGTTACGTACTAACAGTCACAGGTCCAGTGTGCGATCACTAAGGAAGTGGACACGGTTGCAAAATGATTCTAGTTCATTAGTAGCCAGAAAGTCACTGATTCTAACAATAAAGTTAATCTAGAACAGGATACAGGAACTTCCTAGGACTTCACATGATGGAACGGAATACTGTGCAGCACAGTGTGGTTTGTATAAAATGTGGTCATACCTGCTTGGTTCTTTTAGCCAGGAGTGCAGGGCTGCTGGAAACACTGGCACCTGTGGCTCTGGTGCGGAGTGCTGGCTTCAGCTCTAATGGAAGATCAAATAACTCCAGCCGCAAGCGAGGGAAGCTCTTGTAGCTGTTGGACAAATTTCCAATCAACACAGAGAAAATCTAATGTATAAAATAGTGCTGTCAAGTGATTAAAATATTTAATCGCGATTAATGTCACGACTGTCATAGTTAACTCGCAATTAATTGCAATTTAATCGCACATTTTTGTCATATGAAAAAACATTGTAATTCTCTTATCAGCATAAAAATGTGAATGGGCTTGTTTTGTACCAATTTTTTTTTATTGCAAAGCATAACACATCTTGACACAGCCACTGCAAAATGAAACCTAAGCCGAGCACCGGGGCTAGCAAAAGAACTATGAGTGAAGTGATCTACTGCTTGAGTTAGTCTACAACTCTAATCAGAGAGACAGGTTACACAGTGATGGTAGGCTTGACATGCTTGATTATAATATAAAGTACACTATTATATTAAGTTTAAGTTGTTCGTTGATAAATATTGCATTGAATCTGATCTTTACTGTTTCAGCTGACTTAACACATTTTGTACTTTTACACTTTCTGCCTGTTGATGCGTCGCGCTGTCCAATCAGAGGCGGCCAAATTTGCATATTACAGGAAGGATTTCTGGGATAGCATTGAGTTTACAGTTCAGAGGGATCTGGCTTCTTTAGACGCTGTCTTCTTAAAACTGAATAAATATTTAAAAAGAGCCAAATGAGCCAGTCTTTTGAACGGCTCTTTTCAAAGAATGGATCACAAAGATGCGGATCCCATCAAAGAGCCATAAATCCCATCTCCACTAGCGCGCCCTGCCCGCGCTGGTTCTTTGAGGGAGGAGGGTAGAGGACTCTGGCTGTGCAGGGCGTGGCATTACAGTCTAGCTGCTATCGTTTTTCTAAGCAAAGTCTCTGTTCCAAGTTCCTGGCAGTTTCAAAAGCTTATGAAAAACCTACATCATGTCACAGAGCGTTAATCTCGCGATAAAAAAAATTATCGCCGTTAAAATTGAGTCAAGTTAACGCGACATTGACAGTGCTAATAAAAACACTTTTTAAAAAATAAATAAATAGAGAGAAGAACATTGTATACACCTCACTCAGCAGTTTATTAGGAACACCTGTACACCTACTCATTTATGCAATTATCTAAAATCAGCCAATCGTGTGACAGTAGTGCAATGCACATCATCATGCAGATACTGGCCAGGAACTTCAGGTAATTGGGGGGGGGGGGGGGGGGGGGATGTGATCTTGGCGATTTTAACTGTGGCATGATTGGTGGTGCCAACTGAGCTGGTTTGAGTATTTATATAACTGCTGCGTTCACACACACAACCAGTCTCTAAGCTCTTTACCCCTTAAAGCAGTGGCTACAGCCACCCTTGTATATGTATATACTGTTCACCCTTAGAACATATTTACAAGAAAAAAAAAAGTCTAAAGACAAGGTTTTAGACAAGGCGTCATATGTCGTTTAATTTGCACTACTTCACCACTACTACCTCTGCCATCTCTCATCGATGCAATTATGTGCAATAATATAGGCCTTAAACTATTTTTATGCATACTTATATATTATTTATGTATATATACACACACACACACACACACACACACACACACACACACACACAGTCTACCTGTAGTGTGCAATTTTTCCGAGCCTCTCAATAAGCCAATTTTTCTATACTTTTTCACGGTAGATAATGCAAATAGCCCTCTGTATTTAATCCTTCGTTTGTCTAATTTTTATTTCAGTTTTATTTGTTATCTGTTTGACATTTTCTTGCTACTGTAACACGTGAATTTCCCCGATGTGGGATGAAAAGTGAATCTAATCTAATCTAATCTAATGGATATACACGGGGTCGTCATTAAGGGGTAAAGAGTTAAAGTTTACTAAGAATGATGCAATAAAGAAAAAAAAAATATCCAGTGAGCAGCAATTCTGCAGATGGAGATGAGAGAGAGAGGTCAACAGAGAATGGCCAAACTGGTTCAACTTAACAGAAAAGCAACAATACAAATGAAGAAAGTGTGCCAGTGTCATCTTGCCTCTTTGACCTGCCAGAAATAAGGTGTGAAACGTCAAAGAAACTTTGATAAAAAACGATCACTACACTAACTGCAGTTCTGTGCCAATTGTGTTTTGCCGATCAAACTGTTTCTAACTCCACCAGTATATCCGAGCTCAGCTCGCATGGTACTTAAGCCATAAGTGTAACCAAACTTGGCATGAGTACTGAGGAAATAATAACCCCTCAGTCAGCAGTGGGGAGAAAAAGATGCAGAACAGCAGTTAACCAAACATGTCTGGAGGAACAATGCCAAGAGAGATGATGAGCAAAAACACAGTCAGTACAGAGCACACAGCCGAGTAAAGGGCATCAGCGTCTGCAATCATGGCCAATCTGGCTCAAGGCTCACACGAAACTGTAGGACACGAGGTATTGACAAGTATAAAAACATAACACTAGCCTTGTGATAATGGATCCAAGAGCATTCATATGCTATTCAGGTAGAAGAAGAAGTGCAGCATAAAATCATTGGCTAAATAAACCACTACACAGCAAATTAAACAGACAAGTAGCAAACATCAGGACAGAAAAATGGTATTTATAAAAAAAAAAAAATAGTAATAAAAGAATTATTGGTATAGTATGAATATAGTACATGCATTTCAACAAACATTTCAAATGGACAGCATTTTTGATCATAGGCTCTGACTTGCTTAATTTCCGTGTAATTAAGTGAAACGTCAGACGCACACCTGTATTTTGGAGGAGGATCTGGGCCATCATCGGCAGGGGGCTCTGGAGGCAAGATAAAGACAGTGTGCTCGCTCTTCTGAGACTCATCCAGCTCTACAAGCCTGGTGTCTTCTGACAGCTCTCCTTCAACCTGCCAGAAAGCAGTGACCAGTTAAAACAAAGCTGCTTCAGAAGCATCATCCAGAACCAAGTTTGCACGAATAATAATGTTGTTAATCATTATTAAGCAATACAGTAATTATAATAAGTGTCTTTTTGGCACTCACCGTTGCTTTCCCAAAAAAAGTATAACACTAAGAACTGATATCAATGGGCAAATAAATCGACAAGTTGTTAAATGATTTTACTTCGTGCTGGGAAAATCCTAAACAACCTGACAAGTTAAAAGTGCACGTGTAAAATACATTTGGTCAAAGAAAAACTAAACCTTTATTATTATTACTTTCATTTCCTAACAATATTTGCATGCTGAGTGGGGATTTAACGATCAATAATTCCCCCAAAAGACACGGGGACTTTCCATGTCTTTTACAGCTCAATGTGTTTAGGTTAACAATGTGTCAACATTTCCAACAGCAGATGGCAGAGTTAATTATTTACTCCATTAAACCGACGGTACTGCATATGAACGGCATATGGCCTTAATCTTCCTGAAAAGCTGATCTGGAGCCGGTTACATTACCGAGAGTCTCGAACAAGCTCAACACCAAAACTGTGCTCAGTTCAGCAGCGAGGAGCAGTTCCTCCTTCCAACACCGTCAAAACCTTTATGCCTCCAGGCTCAACTTGCCATTTTTTTCTGTCCTCATAAGCCGCACAACAGCTAATTGCACTATGCTGTCAGGATAACGATGGCAGATTAGTGAAAAGGAATTTTCAGGGGAAATGAGGCTCACCTTTGTGCCCTTGTCTGTTCCTTTATCAGATGGGAAAAGCTATGAGAGAAGTGAGAGAGAGGAACAAAATCAAATCAAAGGAAACCCTGTTACCCATGATAACGGTACAAACGAAGGTGCTTTACACATCACACTACTCAAAAGAACCCGGTTTTTACTTTGTTGTGACTCTAGTCACATAAAAGGTTGTGGTTCTTTTTTTTTTTTTTTAAATCACAGAGGGGGACAAATATGCAGCTTCAGTGTGAAGGTAAAAATCTCTGTCTGTTGCCAGAGGCAACAACAGTTTGAAGTGCCAAGGCAAAGAAGTGTGCATGTGTGTGAGAGAGATACCTTTTCAATGCAGTAGTCAAAAAAGGCCAAGCCAGTATCTTTGTCGCTGACAAACGTACATTCCTCTATGAAACGAATAAATAACTGAGTCTTGGTGAGCTGGGAGTAGAACTTCTGGTGAGCACGATCCCGACTCTTTAAAAATCCTGACGCAGAAAAACAAGACCGTCAACGTCATGCTGGGCCTTGAGCTGTATTATTGTAGAAGATATCAATACTGGAAAAGTACAGAGTGACTAGAAAGATGGCTTCAGAGCAATCTGGATACATTATCGTGCACCATCATCAAAGCTAAAGATTAAAATAACACAAAAGCATTTTATTTGTTGCAACAGAATGAGTAGCAGGGTGCATCAGTTGCCCCCTAAAAATGAAAAGTTCCTCTGATCATGATGCATTTTTGTTTTTATGTTCCTTTTGGTAAGAAAACACACTGGGTGAAATATTTGGACAAAATTCAAAAAGTTTAATGGTGGCACCAGGAGCTCAAAGTTATTAGCCTAGTAAACTAGACCCACCCGCCTAGCGGCCAAAAATATTTTTTGCCTGCGAGTGGGTCTAGCCTCGCACCATATCAACAAAACACCCCGAGCATCAAATCGTGCCCGCCAATCACAACGCAAGGTTTTTGTTTGGATTCTTTGGACGGGCTTTTGCAGGAGTGACGACAAAGCTGCGCGACGCTGGAGAAAGCACAACAGGAAAGATGGCTACGGCTAGTGAACAGCGCGCGTTTGACTCCGCTTTGGAATCAGTTTGAGAAGAATTAGACTTGGAGTTTTCGTTGAAACATGAGCAGGAAGAGGCTCTCCGCACATTCCTTTTCAAGAAGGACGTTTTCGCTGTTTTGCCGACCGGCTATGGCAAAAGTCTGATCTACCAGCTGCTCCGCTCGTAGCCAAAAGGATGGGGCTAGTTTGTGCAGTACGAAGAATTAATAAACAGCTTTGAAACATTACTTTTTGATTGTTTCTTATTTTCCCGTTATTTTAAATTTAAGGGAAATTATTTCACCAAACACCACTAAATAAAAACTCTCAAAAACAGTTTAAGCAAACCCTTGAAAAACACTTGAAAAAAATAAGAGTGTATGTGGTACAGACTCCAAACTTGTGGTCATTATCTCCAAACTTCTTAATATCTAGAACCTGTTTATTAATTAATACGCATTTTGAAAAATTATTTATTTCAAGGCCTCCCCCACTGCTTTCTGTCGCTCTGACTACGTCACAGTCACTGTTGCGCTGATTGGTCAGAGCGTTGGCCTATACGCACAGAGACAGTTTGAAAGACAGCGGGTTGTTCCTCCCACACCCGTCGGAAATGTCTACGAGCGAGGCCAGACTAAATATTTTCACATTTAGTCTGGCTTGCCAGGCTACAAAGTTATGGAAAAAGCTGCTATTTTATGACTTTTATGACAAAATTTCGATCACTTTTCATGAAACATTATGGCACCTTATAGAGTATACCAAATATCTTAGATACACATTTTTCATACATATTCTATATATTATCAAGCACAGTGAGTTTTAGCTGTTCATTGAATCATTGTTCAACTACTTTTAAACAATACAAATGTATTATGAATCACATTAATGCTTCTCAATCCCTTGCAAAGGTTCTTAACATGATCTCTGGCTCACAAGAAATCAATAAATGGAGTCCAACATTGTGATTCAAACCTTACGCGAAAACATAAAATAAGCGTTTTTTGGCAAAAAATGAACCTCATGGTGCCACCATTAGACTTTTAAATATGGTCAAAAAATTGTACAGGATGTCTTTATTGGTGAAAAGGAACACCCAAACAAAAATGCATCAGATTTTATGAAAGTGAGGGCAACTGATGCACCCTAATGAGTAGCATGGAGTTTATAATTACAGGTTTCCAAATGAATCCTGCAGATTGTGTTACTAAGACGTCCAAATCGCTCATTGTATTTTAACCAGTCACAGCTTTGAATGTTAACTACATTTAGTAGTGCAACAGAAATATGTAGTGAGGTGTGATCTGGAATTCAGCAAGTACTGCTAAAACAAAGACGACGATAAAAAAAAAAAAGAAAAAAGAAGAAAAACTTTGTATTCGTGCCTTTCACAATCCCAAAGGTCACGAAAACTAGGCCTAGTGCAATTGGTCCCATGTGTAAATGTGGAATTTTTGTTTTTGTTCCAATGAAACCCACAACATGGGGAAGTGAGACAGACAGCCGTATCTGACCATGAAAGAAATTCACCACCATCAGGAAAACTGGAGCCAATCAGTGACCCAAATGATACAAAACCAGAAATATACAAAATAACAGGAGAGATTAAAATTATATTTGCATGTGACTGCTGTTCTTTAAACTTATAGTTTATAAAACAAACTAAACAAAGAAATGCTGGAATCTTTTACATTTTTTAAATGTTTTCACAAAAGTCTTTAGTCATTATACTTCAATTAAAACATAAGCAGCATGTGAAATTGTAACGCGCAGTTATTATGCTTTCAATTCAACCTCCATGTACTTGTCCAAAAAAAGTCCGTCATCATCATCTTTTGGCTTCACCCATTAGGTGTCGCCACAGCGGATCATGATTCGCATATTTGATTTGGCATAGGGTTTTTTTTTTTAAATATATACACACTGGATGCCTTACAATAAAACACAGTGGCTATATCCAGAAATCACCCTCATTTCACTACTTCCTACGCACCATCTAGGGAATTCTATATAGAGGACTATATAATGAGCTCATTGGTAAAATGAAGAAACGCTTTTGGACGCTACTCCGCCACGCCGTTACGTCATTACTGTCGTACAATTAAATCATGTCAGATCAGTCGGCTGGTGGGTTTTCAAAATAATAAAAATACATGCATATATATTTTTTTTTTAAAGATTTTTTTGGGGCTTTTTTCACCTTTATTATTGGATAGGACAGCGTAGAGACAGGAAATGAGCGGGAGAGAGAGACGGGGAGGGATCGGGAAATGACCTCGGGCCGGAATCGAACCGGGTCCCCGGATTTATGGTATGGCGCCTTATCCACCTGAGCCACGATGCCCCCATGCATATATTTTTGTGCTTATTATACTGAGTGCATTTTTCGCACATTGATAAAATACAAAAGTACTTTGTGTCTGTTGCATCTTTCGGTTCTTTTAAATCAAGGCTGAAGACTTCTTTGCTGCTGCCTTTTATCAAATCATATCTGAGGCTTTTGATTAATTCTTCGCTCTGCACTGTAACTTTTATTCTTGCATTTTATCTGTCTTATTCTAGTTTAGCTTTTTTTCTATTCTCTTACCATTTTTAATTGGACTTTAATATCCGTTTATAATGCATTTCTTCCTCTGTCCATTTACCCCCCCAAACAAATCGCAATGCATGATGGGATATAGTGCTTGGTTAGTAACCATTGGTTGTACACTACTTTTCATGATGCATTTTGGGATACTTTGCGTGCACTGTATAGGGTGTAATACTGTAATTCTCACCGTACAGTCGGACAGCACTACAAAACGGCGAACTCCTGTGCATAGTGAGCGATTTCTGACACAGGGAGTGCCTTACAAAAATAATAAAGTCTGACCTGATCTACACTTGCAAGATTGCTTGATCGGTCATCAAATTATTTAATATATTACTTTCATCTCATATACTATATGACCAAAGTACATGGACCTACCTAACCATCACACCCACATGTGGTTCTTCCCCAAACTGCTGCCGCAAAGCACATAATCGAATAGAATGTCTTTGTACGCTGTAGCTTTAAGATTTCCCTTCATTGGAACAAAAAGGCCCAAACCTGTTCCAGCATAACAGTGTGAGATCCATAAGGACATGGTTTGCTGAGGTTTGAGTGGAAGAACTCAAGTGTTAATGCACATAGCCCTGACCTCAACCCCACTTAACACCTTCAGGATAAAGTGGAACATCAACTGGGCCCCAGGCCTCCTCGCCCAACACCAGTCACCGACTTCACCAATGCTCTTGTGGCGGAATGGTCAAATCCCCACAGCCACATTCCAAAATCTAGCATAAAGCCTTGCCAGAAGAGTGGAGGTTATAATAACAGCAGCAAAGAAGGGTCCAAATCTGGAATGGGACGTTCAACACACATGTATGGGTGTGATGGCTAGGTGTCCACATATATGCAGCTTTACCTATAAAAGTTTTCTCCTGCCTTTTGAAGTAAGAGCAACAGTCATACCTCAAGTTCCACAAACTAACAGGTAACATTAACCAAATCTCATGTTTGAGTTTTTTTTTTGTTACCCTGCAGATCGTAGAGGGAGTCAGCGGCAGTGGCCTTATCAGAGGGCGCCTCGGTGATGGGTTTGAGGTAGTATCGATAGCCCTTTAATATTGAGGCCATGAAGCGCAGGAAGGCCTCCTGAATCTCCATCTCGAGAGCAGTCATCTTTTTATGCCATGTGAAGTCAGCCTCCATCGGGGTCATCTCTACTGCCAAGCCTTCTGGGGCTGTCCGCCTCACTGGGACAGTCATATACATCAGCGTTAGTTAGTTAGTAGGCCTTCATCAAACATACTGTACAACAAAAAGTGGTAAAAGGGAAATGGAAAAGAACTGGCTGTAGTTCCACAACCGTTTTCTGAACACAAAACAGTGCCACTTCTGTAGCAGTTCCTCTGTTGCGGCCTACCCAAACACGTGCATTAATTACACGTACGTTATTTAGCTGAAGGCAGCTCATTGGACCAGAGACTAGCTACAAGGCTAGCAACATCAGGCCATCCTTAAAAAAAAATCCGTTTCCTGTCCACCGGGTGAGCAAAAAAATTCAGTCGGGAGGGAGGGATTTTTTTTTTTATACATGTATGGATGGATAAGAAATCGCAATGCTGTGTTTGCTTTTTCTTTCAGTACTTTTTTTTTTATTACAAAAGCAGACAAATAAAATATGACAGTTTAATCAACTGAAACTTGTACAAAAACTTTAAGTTAGCATTTTAAATGCAGACTGCAACATTTGCAAAACTTGTACAAAGGTACTTAAAATGTCCAACACACGGACTTTTTGTAGTTCTAAATCGAGCGTTAGGCCTAGTTCGGATGAAATTACACTATTAAAATGATCACTGAATGATTTGTTTTTCTGAATCTTTACTATTTTGTTGTTCGCTAGAATACCATTTTGCGATTTCATATTTAAGCAAATGTTTGAAAACTCCGGATCTCCTTCCTTCATGGTGGCTGACATTTTTTTGTGCCGCACGGCGCATGCGCAGAGCTGATTCAATTCTATATTCTGCGCGGAATGCAGGGCTTTCCACAAGCGCCGGCTGCCGGCCGTACAGCCGACTACACAATTAAGTCCAGCCGGCTACTTTAATGACTTATTTTTGTAGCCCACAGGCTCTAAATATTAATTTTTGATTTTAATAAAATTAAATGTTTATCTAACGGACTGACAATAATGTCAAACTGAACCGCACTCATTTAAGTTGTGATTCGCGCTGTTCGTACCGATAATAACCACAAATTCCCCGCCGACTTCATTGATCAAGGGAGAGTAACTCATCCGCGGCCCCGACATGCGGTGTGCGCGCGCGCACTCGGTGGAGGCAGTAGCCTAGTGTGTCGGGGCTGTCGGAGGGAACAGAAGCAGAGATAACGCTTATTTTGTCTCCGGTAAACCAGTCTTCTCTCGTTCAATTACGTGCTGGCATCAAAAGACACCATTGGTTGTAAATGAAACCAAACTGAGTGGTTGGAGTGTATTTTCATACACAAATGGAGAAATGTTTGCTGAGTGTGTAATTGTGTAGCCCCACTGCAGACCGTTGTCGTTGTTAATTCATAGCATGCTCAGCTGCGTGAATGTGTCATGCACCGAAAATAAGAGATTTACAAGCCAGGAATGCCTCATGATGCAATATGCAAGAAAAGAAAGATGATTTACTGCCATTTTACTTTGTATTTTAGTAAAGTGAATAAATAAATGGTCTGTGGAAAATACATTTAATCCTGGGAACTGCGTGCACAGGAGTTTATTTTGGTGTTTACTCCCCCCCCGGCTGGCTACTTGTTTGTCATGGCTGGCTAGTATGAGCCTTAGTGGAAAGCCCTGGGAAATGTCAAGTTCGATTTTAGATTTACAAACCCGAAAAAAATGTCCAAAAAAGGGCGTTAAAAAAAAAAAAATTTCACCCACACAAACGGCACTCACCCGGCCGGTGGACCAGAAACAGAACATTTTTTAATAATGGCCTCAGCTATAGAGCTAGATGCAGAAAAGCAAGTTTGCATGGATTTTATTTCCCCTCTCTGGTCTGATTAGTAAACTGATGACATTGCTTGTTTAAGGAAAAGTGAGCAACAATACACTACATATTTAAACATAAGTAGGAGAGAGAGAGAAACCTATGTTTATTTTCCCCAAGTCAACTTCTTTGGCACTCGTCAAAAGCAGAAGTGCCACTTCGAAAGAAAACCATAACCACTTCTGAGGAGGTTATTTATAGCTATAATCTAGTAAGTAGTGGTTAAGCATTAAAAAAAAAAAAATTTATTGCCACTCTGTTACATTAGTTGCTTATCTGGATGTGTTTACCTGGACTTTATAGTTTAGTTTATGTACCCTGGCTCTGGGATAAGTGGCAAAACGTAGTCAGTCGTCTGGACTTACTTCTACCGGACAGTTACCACTTAAATGATTAAAAGCAGCCGGCTATACACAGACCTTAGCGTCTGATCCTGTCATAACCCAGATACCATATTTAGCGAGATAAGTGATCAGATTAAGGTCCTTCTAGGTGAAGAGTTACAGAACCTTCTTACCAATATTAAGCTGGTGGTGCAGGTTGATCAGCGCGTTAATCAAACTCTTGCAAGGCTTCTTTGGAAGATTCTTCCAGCTAGAGTTCCTCTTCTCATCAGACCTATTCCAAGATTAAAAAATGGTATTAGACTGATAACACCGAAATGCCAACACTGTTGCCACTGTTACTAGCTGCTGATCATAAAGTAGTTTTTAAGGGTTTTTACAGTTTCCGCAGAACTCACAGGTAGATAGTGTTGGTGTCCAGATCCACACAAACCACATCAGGTGGGGGATCATAAAGGTCAAAGTATCTGGAGTCCACGCCGACAATGAAAGGACAGGGTGCATTCAGAACCCCAGCCAGAGAGAGAGGACACAGAGGGATATAGGGACACTGCCACTGGAAAGGGAAGATCATCTGGAAGGGGAGATAGACGGATGGAAACATCAATCATCATCTTTCTCTGCAGACAGTATAGAGATTTATAGAACACACTCCCTCAACTGCACACATAGGGTCAGTGGGAAACGGTGTCTTTTATACACCTGAAGAAAACCATTTGACATTAACACATGGCTTTACTCCATGGTAACAGGATCATATCAATGAATTGCTGCGGATTTTTCAGCTGCATATTCACACTGTGACTCTCTTGTTCTTCCACATCCCAAAGGTTCTCTATTCAGATCTGCTGACAGCAGAGGCCATTGAAGTATTCTGAACTCACTCATGTTCCTGGAAGCAGTTTTGTTAGATTCCCCACACCATTATCCCACCAGCAGCCTGAACTGTTGACACACAGCAAGCTGGCTCTACGGATTCTGCAGACACCAAATTTTGACCCTACCATCCGCATGTCCCAGCAGCAATCGAGATTCATCAGGCAAGGTGGTGAGTTTCCAATCTTCAACTGTCCAGTTTTGTTGAGCCTGCGCCCACTGTAGCCTTATGGGGGAAGTATAGTTCCACGGACACAGCTTTTTCACAAAACGGGCACAGACATGCGCACGGGTGTCTCATTGCATATTACTTTACAGGTATTTAGCAGACGGTCTTATCCAGAGCTATGTACAACATACCCAGAGCAGCCTGGGGAGTAGCTGAGGGTTAGGTTTCTTACTCAAGGGCACTTCAGCCATTCTTGCTGGTCCAGGGAATTGAACCAGTGACTTTTTTTTGGTACTAAAGCAGTTTCTCTAACCATTATGCCATGGCTTTCCCGCTGTACATGGCTGTCTCTAAAGTATGCTCTATTTTCTACTGTTGTGAGCACGTCTCAGTGCATAAGTTGAACACGTGCGCACTATGACTTTAATGTAATACCCGCCCCCACACACTTATCAGGGGTGGCAAAGGGCATGGTCTGAAAGTAGGACAATCCCTCAAAAGAACAAGATGATAACGAGTGCTCGGACAGCACAACATCCCCCGCTGGCAACTATATCTATGCTACAAGTGCTTAATACACCCTCATGAAAGTGTCAAAATACAAGTTTGGTAATCAAGGGCTGTAACCTCTGGTAAAACGTGACGGAATTTAATTTAATTACAATCTGCGTAGTACTGATATATAACAAAGAATCCTGTCAAGTCTCGTGAAATTCCTCCAAAAATTGTGAGAGGAGTTCATTTCAGAAGGTGAGCACCCTTCCCGCGACGGACGGACATTGTCACGACATAATCCCCCTTCTGGCCTTTTGGCCAGGAGGGGAGTAAAAACACACACGCACGGCATGTGTGGGTGTGCGCAATATGGTGATCTCGAGAGAAGAAAAACCAGCATGTTTCATGCTGATGTTTGAAGAAAAAGAAGGAGACAAGAGGAAGAAAAACCAATTCTAAAATTGTTTAAAACATTCCCTACTTCACACTTTGACTACCTGGTCACCATCTGTGGCTACTCCCACCTACTGGATGGGTGTACTGCTGCATGGTCAGTTTCACACGTGCACGTTATCTGCACAGGTCATGCGTGCACACACGTCACACGTCCACCGCACTGTGTCTGTGGAAGTATAGTTCTCCCGTCAGACCTGATGTGGTCTTCTGCTGTTGCAGCCCATCCTCCTCAAAGTCTGACACGTTTTCATTGTAGACTTCCTGTCAGTGTGAACAAGTCTGGCTATTCTTCTCCGACCTCTCACATCAACAAAAAGCGTTTCCACCCACAGAACCGCTGCTCACTGGAGCATTCTAGAGAGTGTTGTGCATCAACATCCCAGAAGCTCAGCAGTTTCTTGAATACTCAAGCCAGCCCATCGAACACCAACCACCATGCCAGTTCAAGTCACCGAGTTCACGTTTTGCCTCCATTCCGATGTTTGATATGAACAAAAACTGATGCTCCTGACCTGTACCTGCACGACTTTATGCTTTATACTGCTGCCACGATAACTGCAGCAACGTGTACACGCAACAACCCCTATAAAAACACACACAAACCACTATAGTCCAATCACATCTTCATGAAATTCTCATACTTGATTAAATTTTAAATGCTATTCTGTTGTACTTCATATTGTGTATAAATTAGTGCTGTCAAAAATGTCGCGTTATTAACGCGTTAACTTGACTCAATTTTAACGGCGATAATTTTTTTTATCGCGAGATTAACCCTCTGTGACATGATGTAGGTTTTTCATAAGCTTTTGAAACTGCCAGGAACTTGGAACATAGACTTTGCTTAGAAAAACGATAGCAGCTAGACTGTAATGCCACGCCCTGCACAGCCAGAGTCCTCTGCCCTCCCCCCAAAGAACCAGTGCGGGCAGGGCGCGCTAGCCCCCGCGCCTCGGGACGAAGAGCCACGGTGCTCGGCTTAGGTTTCGTTTTCCCATCGGCGGCTCCAGCCCGACTTTGCAGTGGCTGTGACAAGACGTGTTATGCTCTGCAATAATAATAAAATAAATAAATAAATAAATAAATAACCATTGGTACAACCAGTGTTCGAACTATGCCGATATTTTCGGGGGGTCCCTTTTTTTCCCTTGGGGGGGTGGGGTGGGGTGGGGGGTGCTTGCGCTTGTCTCAGAGCGCGGCTCTCCATCGCGCGCTCACTTCGGATATGCAAATGCTTCCAGTTACACACGATTGCTATGTCAATAAACATCATTTTGCCAATATTTTAGAGACCCCCCCCCCCCAACATTTCCCAAATCATGTTTTCAAGGGATCTCATGTCTGTTTCAGGGGATCTCGGATCCCCCGAGTACCCCCGTAGTTCAAACGGTGAGCAAGCCCATTCACTTTATGCTGATAAGAGAATTACAATGGTTTTTCATGTGACAAAAATGTGCGATTAAATTGCGATTAATCGCGAGTTAACTATGACAGTCGCGACATTAATCGCGATTAAATATTTTAATCGCTTGACAGCACTAGTATAAATATAGAATAGTTAACTGCTTATACCATAGAGGCATGAATCGTCTTCAGGTCCAAAAGATACTGAATATAAGCTGTAACCCACACAGACACAACTCACCGCCACCACTGCCTCAGCTACACCAGTCAATACAGCTGGTCTGAGGGAGTGCAGTAGTATCTTGCTCTCCAGCAGGACGAAATGCAGCAGCGTGGCACAGTTGTCTGGGCCCAGGTTAGTTAGCAGAGTGCTGTAGTCTGCACCACTGTGGGAGAGGAGTGAAAGGAATTAAGATGGAGATTTGGGGGGAGAGAACCCATCACAACAGACAGACATTTGACATCACTACAATCATCTCTTTAAGCTAACATACCACAACCTTGTGTAATGCTACACACACACACATCTACAAACAGCTTTGACGTGGCAACTTGTCCTCCGTTTCATTACTGAGACACAGCACACACTGAATACATATTCCAGAAAGGAGAGTGGAACAGCTGCACCCAGTGGAGACTTGGAGTCAGCAATTCCTTCCCTAAACTTTGGCTCACCCTACCACAAAAGCAAAACATCCGAACTGTTGTACTTCAAACTGTTGCTTATGCTTTTCAAAACCAGCCTGACCAGCTCTCCGACACATTCCCTGGCAAGCAATTTTTTGCATGTGCATAATATATATTTTTTTTTTGTGTGCGCGCGTGTTGCAAAGCTCATAAAAATTCTCTTATACTGACAGAAGTATGAATGTGTTTTGCATTAAGCTCGAGTTTAAATAGATGGAAAGTTTAAATGTTGGAACAGGCAGAAAAGGTCACATTTGCCTATGCAAGCGTTTCGGAAAAAGGGTCACTGTTTTTTTAGAAAACACAAACAGCAGCACCATCACAACCACAGTTCACAGCTGCAAAAAAAATAAAATAAAATAAACACCCCCCACAAAAAACAAAACCCCATGACGTAACTGTCAACTTACCTCAGTGGTAAAGGTGTACATACAGGCTGGGACAGCATTAAGCTGTCATGTGCTGAGAGCTAAAGAATAGGGGGAAAAAGGAAAAAAAAAAATCTTAAAATGTTGTCAAAACAAGAAACTGACGCAAGTCATCAGTTGATGGTCTCACCACCTTATGATTCCCTACTATTGCATACAAATCACAACCCAAAATCTAAAAAAATTTGAGACGCTAAACTGTAAAAACAGAATGCAATGACTGGAAATCTTGGAAACCCTATATTTCATTGAAAAATAGTACAAAGACATGTCAAATGTCAAAAATGATAAATTCTAGTGTGTTTTGAAAAAATATATATACTCGTTTTGAATTTGATATCAGCAACGCATTTCAAAAAAGTTGGGACGGGGGCATGGTTACCATTGTGTTGCATCACCTCTACTTTTAACAACACACTAAACATTTGGGAACTGAGGAGACCAATTGCTGTAGTTTTGAAAGAGAAATGTTGTCCCATTCTTGCCTGATACACAATTTCAGTTGCTCAACAGTTCAGGGTCTCCTTTGTCATATTTTGTGCTTCATAATGCACCATATGTTTTAAATGGGAGACATGTCTGGACTGTAGCAGGCCAGTTTAGCACCCAAACTCTTTTACTACGGAGCCGTGCAGTTTTAATATGTGCAGAAAGCAGTTTGGCATTGTCTTGCTGAAAGAAGGAAGATTTTGTCTGGATGGCAGCATATTGCTCCAAAACGTGTATACGTCATTCAGCATTGCAGATGCCTTCCCAGATGTACAAGCTACCCATGTCATGTGCACTTATGTACCCTCATACCATCACAGATGCTGACTTTTGAACTACGCACTGATGACAAGCCGGATGGTCCCTCTCCTCTTTAGCCTGGAGGACGTGGTGTCCGTGATTTCTAAAAAGAATGTCTACTTTTGATTTGTCAGACCTTGGGACAAGTTTCCACTTTGCCTCCATCCATCGTAAAAGAGCTCAGGCCCAGAGAAGGTGGCGGTGTTTCTGGATATTGTTTATATTTGGTTTTAACTTGCATTTGTGGATGCAGTAATGAACTGTTTTCATAGACGATGGTTTTCTGAAGTGTTCCTGAGCCCATACAGTGATTTCCACTCCAGACACGTGTCTGCTTTTAATGCAGTGTCACCTGAGGGCCTGAAGATCACAGGCATCCACTGTCAGTTTTCAGCCTTGTCTCTTGCATACAGAGATTTCTCCAGATTCTCTGAATCTTTTCATCATATTATGTACCATAGATGATGTGATCCCCAAATTCTTTGCAATTTTACATTGAGGAACGTTAAATTGTTGCACGGTTTGCCCACGCAGTCTTTTACAGAGTGGTGAACCCCTCCTCATCTTTACTTCTGAGAGACTCCACCTCTCTGGGATGCTCTTTTTATACCCAGTCATGTTACTGACCTATTGCCAATTCGCTGAATTATTTTTTTTTCTTTTTTAATAAACATTACACAACATGTGCAGTCTTTTGTTCCAACTTTTTCAAAACGTATTGCTAGCACTAAGATCAAAATGAGTATGTATTTTTAAAAAAAAACCACCACCAATGATTTGTCAGTTTCAACATTTAAATGAGTCATTGTACAATTTTCAATGAAATATATGGTTTCCATGATTTGCAAATTTTCATATTCTGTTTTTAATTTACAGGTGTTCCAACTTTTTTGGAATAAGATTTATATATAAACCCTATATATGTTAGGAATAACATGGAATTAGCAGCCATACCTGGACCAGTATTCTGGGTCTCTGTGGAGAGGGAAAGGGCACATTGTGCATGAAATGGGAGATGTGTCTGAAACAGGAGGAGAGGGAAAAAAAAAGCCAAACAGGTTAATGCATGTTCCAGTGCAAAGCCAGTGACTCTTGTTAATTCTTAGACAGTTCACAGATAACAAAAGGCTGTCTGACTAATTCAAACCAGAAATCCCACAGGACCGCTATTCTCTTACTTCTCAATAGGCAGAGGGTTGACGCTATTGACCGAGAGTTTGTAGAGGAACCGGAGGAAGTCCTTGAAAGCTTGGTAGAAGGGCCAGCGAGACAGCAGACAGATGCACTTGTTGGTGTTGACCGTGCGATTGGGAATGGGCTTCTTGTCCACAGTTGTGAGGAGTCCAAGCTGGATCTTTTGTTTCTCAGTCAGGTTATCTGCTGGGTAGAGCTCGTAGAACTGGATGGCTGCACCATAGACCTGAAGAAATTGAGGCAAAGTCTGACCTTATGAAAGGATTTAGAAGGTCCTGGTACGGTAGATAGCTGAAAAGGTCCAACAGGTCTCAGTACAGAGTTTGATTTTTATAGAGATTTAACTTTCTTGAACAACAACCGCAACGAATACTTTATTCTTAGTGGATTCCCTTTTCTTGTCAGGCTAGGATGTTTTACCAGACACTAAATACCTTGCATAACAAGTAACGGACTGAAAATTAATGCATTTTCACAATGAGTGCGTGAATAAAAACCTTTCTTTCTGGACAAGGAGTAACATTCTACCTTTTCCCCAGAGGAGTTGGTTAGGACGAATGTAGAGAAGACGGGTAAGGGGTAGCGTGTACTGGGAGCCCAGCACTCAATCTTGGCCCCCATGGGAAGGCAGAACAGAGGCACCGACTCAGAAAGGGGGAATGATTCATAATCTTCCTCTGGGTAGCGAAAGATCAGACCTGGTGGGAAGAAAAAGAGCTCTCAGAACTCCGACAGCCAGAATAACATTGTGGCTTCTGAGCTTATCAACTACACTAGCAGATGAAATGTTTTTGAAATCCTGCCTCGCTTATCAGCGCAACGTATGAAACAAATGAGACAGTTTATTCATATTAAACATACTTGAAGATTATTCATGCACCGAGCATTTCACCCACTGTGAATCTTATTTGGATGGATAAAATAAACAATTTGGCCCTTAAAACGAGCTGAACCCATTTATCATTTCGTCACCTCACAAGCAACAACACATAATATAAATCGCTATATATAAATAGGAGTGCCGACAATCGTTAAACACAGTAGAATGACACAAAAGATATATATCTTTTCCTTATTTGAATTAAGGCTAGTCTCAGGTAGTTGGTGGTACTTAGTCATGGATATCACTCATTGGAATTTAAAAAAAAAAAAAGTGAGAAGCAAATATAAGGGCAGTCAGGAAGTCCTGTCTTTTAAAGATTAACAAGACCACACTTGACAGGAAGTAAGGCAGTGTGAAGATAAAGACTTGAGCTGTGTTCTCGATGAATTTTAACTATGCTTTAATAGTATGAAAGGGCAAGACTATAATATCAAGTCATGTACAGTAGGTCTCTCATTGTCAGTGTGTACGCAACACCGTAAAGCTCTCTGATGAAAGAAACCGAGGCGAACACAAGGCATTCTCTATAATTCAAAAGACTATAATATAACTTAAATAAAAGAAAATGAACGCCTTTTACTGCATGAGAATGGAGTAGCTTTAAAAACATCTCACACACACACGGGTATTTTAATAAAATCTGCAAAATTCCAGCTACATTTCTTGCTTAACCTGGTTATCTGAATGCCATCATTTATCTTCTGATGCTTTTAAAACAAGCAATGCTGGGTAACTAATCAGACCAGAGAGGGTAAATAAAATAAAAATCCAACGAAGCCTGAAAACGCTTTCCTTTCTCAAGGGGCTGACTTCAGGCAAATTATTTACATTAATACGTGCAGTTTAAAACTCGACTAGCTGAATTACAGCCAGTGTTATTGCATTTACTAAATTCTACTACAGTGTTTTCCCAGTGCTTGGTTTTTTTTTTTTCCTGCTTAAATACTTTACTGGTTGTGCATTACCACAGAGTGCGATCTGCTGTTGATGACACTTGATCTATTCAGAAGTAGGACGTACTGCCCCCATTTCTTGACATCTACTTGAACAAACAGCGTCATGTTTTGCTTCTTTGAATATAAAAGGTCAGATTAATTTGATTACACAAGCTCAAAACTGCAGCACAGAGCCATCCGCAGGCTTCCTTACACTGAATCACTGTACTATTTTGAAGAACGGTTTGCTCCCTGACAAAATTCACCCTCCTGCCAACCTCAGCCTGAGATGATGCGCACCTTTAAAGTGCATATCGCGGGTAAATTCAGGAGCAAGATCAATGTAATTCTTCTATTTTATATTAAACTTTGGTCAAATATCTGTCACATTTTGTGCAAATTTTTTTTTTACCTTGCGCAATACCAGAAAAATTCAGTTGAAATCAAGCCATTTGAGGCGAATTGGTCCGCCTCTGAAAAAACTTGGCGTTTGGATTTCCCAGCAAACACTGATTTTCGTGACGTCGCGTGCGGGACGCCTCCCTCTGAATCCTACCCCAGCGCTGGTTTGTTTATGAGAAAACGACCTGGTGGTTTTCTGCAAATTTCTTCAACATTATCGCATAATTATTAAAATGGTTAACAGATGTATCGTAGGAGGGTGTAGCAACACCAATCTTGATGGGATTAGGACTCATCGTTTCCCAAAAGACCGGACAATGTGAGAGAAATGGGAGCACTTGGTCTACACAGGCTGTGCACTGAAACCGTGCAAAGCTCGCGCAGCCTGCTGGCGCTTCCGCAGGTGACGTCACGAATCTGGTTCCAGACTCCCTTGGGATTTTTCCAGATGTGTTTTATTTTTTTCTGCTGTAGACAGATGGCCTTGTGCAAAATTACCCTTCTGGATGAGTGTATAAAAGGGACATACTTTCCTATTAAAAAAAAAAAACGAAATTGTTCCAGAATATGCCATTTAAGGCGCTTACTACAAAGAGGAGGCTGGCAGGGTGTTAGCTATGTAAGGCAGATTGAGTTCTGATCACATCAAATGCTAAGGCTGAGTAAAATAAACAGAAATGACCGATATAAAACAACCGAAAACAGGGACTTACCCGCTTTATAGGCGATCGAGTTGGAAGAGGAAACTGACTTTTTATAGCACAGGTACACACTGGAACCCCACTGGGAATGAAATAAAGTAAAAAGGAGACACCATCAGGTCACAGGTATCAGGTTATGCTCTCCTAACACAAAATGCACAGTATCAGTATTACCAATACCACTCAAAAATAACACTCTCTCTGCGAGGTCTCACCATGCCACAGTTGAGGTTCTTGTCCAACTTGAGGAAGGTGTGTGGAGGAGTCTCGCCTTTGCTTGTGATTATCACGCAGATGTCAGTAACGGCCAGGGAGTTGCGGGGCTGGACGGGTGGTGCTCGACGGAACGTGATGAAGATGCGCTGTGATGTAGCGGAGCTGTTGTTGACATTAGCGCAACGGCCGTACGGTGTGGCCTGGATCACCTCGCAGCCCTGGATCAGCCTGTCCTTCCCTTCATACATCACCCTGACACACACACACACACACACACAAGGGTCTAAGATGCAATGGAAAACCAGGGACTAGATTTATGACAAAGGCCGATAATGAAAGCATGCTGGAGAAAAGTGGTGAAGTGCGTAGGTTAATCAAAATTTCATTGAACCATTTTCTTTCTGCGCTTGAGTCCACCTCGTGGCGGAATCAAAAGCTGTTCTAGTTCAAGAGAACATCTGACAATTAAACAATCGTCATGTGAGAGGTGCTGGCAGGCCATGACTCACTTTATCCAGAACACTTTACATTACTTCCACATCACTACTCAGTCTGAAGAGTGCGAGGACATGACTGCTAAAACACTTGACTTCAGCCACCACAGTTACAACAAGACCTTTCATTACAAGTACATTCGTCACCTAATATTTCCAGTGCACATGAGACGATCTGACAGATTGTCCATTTAATACTTTTTTTTTTTAATAAAGCACAAAACCAAAATTGACCAACTGCTGTACATAGTTAAGACTGCACGGGGGGGGGGACAAAAATAAGCAGTATTATTCTAGCCACGGCGGCACGGTGGTGTAGTGGTTAGCGCTGTCGCCTCACAGCAAGAAGGTCTGGGTTCGAGCCCCGTGGCCAGCGAGAGCCTTTCTGTGTGGAGTTTGCATGTTCTCCCCGTGTCCGCGTGGGTTTCCTCCGGGTGCTCCGGTTTCCCCCACAGTCCAAAGACATGCAGGTTAGGTTAACTGGTGACTCTAAATTGACCGTAGGTGTGAATGTGAGTGTGAATGGTTGTCTGTGTCTATGTGTCAGCCCTGTGATGACCTGGCGACTTGTCCAGGGTGTACCCCGCCTTTCGCCCGTAGTCAGCTGGGATAGGCTCCAGCTTGCCTGCGACCCTGTAGAACAGGATAAGCGGCTACAGATAATGAGATGAGAGAACTTGCTCATGACCGAGCTCAAAAAGCACAAAAGAGTGTGTGCACAATAATAGCGAGGACATTCGACACAGCTCATTTTTAAACCTTCTAAACCAGAGCTGTATCCAGGAGAGAAACTGGCCAGCTTCAGATTCCTCAGCATATCTGACGTGAGAATGAGGGAGTAGGCACGACGATTATCTGAAAAGCTACAAGGAGAACAATTTCTCCTTCTGGAAGGAGATTTCTGAAGCCTTCATTATTCAGGTGGTATTAACAGTTCGAAATAAATCATCATCATGAAGCACTTTTCATTTAATTTTAGTCGTCTTCAGAAATTCTGCCGTAATACAGAGGAAAACTTCTGTGTTCGATCAGTTGTTGAATACGAGCTATTCAAGCCAAGCTGAATTCTCTTCAGATTATGAACAAAAGATTTATTAGTTGATGAATAATTGGTTAACGAAGTGAATAGAAAAGAAAAAAAAAAAAAAAAAAAAAGAGACCGCTGTTAAGGGTTTTAATAAGTTTGAAAACTCGATGCATTTTTCTCAGTGGCAGAGCACCCGTGTCGCTGCCTCACACCTCCTTCAGTAGGTTACCTCACTGAAAAAAATTCTGGCAATAACACAAGCTTACCGCGAAATCACAACGAAGGTCATAGCAGGAGACGGTAATCAATCTGAGGAGGAGGCACTCTAATTCATATCTGGCAACAGCTCAATCTGCTCATAATAATAAGTTATGAAGAAGTAGTGCAAAAGAACCTTGAACAACAAAGTGAAGAACATGTACTGCAACTAACATATCAAAAACAGCCAGTGATGGGTCAAGTATGCGATTCAAGCATTACGGAGCTGAACGAGGATGCACTTTTTTCCGTCTTTTACACATTTGTGAGAACAGTCTAAAGACTCGAGTGAAGTTTGAGCAGGTAAATTATTATTCCTTGACGCCCAGTATAGCTTTCAGTCATTTTAAAAACATTTGAAACCATTACGCTTGATTAAACATGACTCTGATGATCAAATCCTGATTTGATTGGCATTTCAGCCTCTTATGGAACATAACGCGACTACAGCACTGATTCCCTTGTAGTAAAAAGCACGATAAAGCAGCACTGCGCCTTAAAACCTGTGAACAGTGCAAAATAAATCCACAAACCAACCAAACAGGTTTCCACAGTGCAGAGAAAACACAAGCAGGCTTTGAGAGCATATTTGGTTAGAAAGATTTTTAAAAATAAAAAATAAAAACTGGGCGGCACGGTGGTGTAGTGGTTAGCACTGTCGCCTCACAGCAAGAAGGTCCAGGTTCAAGCCCCGTGGCCGGCGAGGGCCTTTGTGTGTGGAGTTTGCATGTTCTCCCCGTGTCCGCGTGGGTTTCCTCCGGGTGCTCCGGTTTCCCCCACAGTCCAAAGACATGCAGGTTAGGTTAACTGGTGACTCTAAATTGACCGTAGGTGTGAATGTGAATGGTTGTCTGTGTCTATTGCCGCTTTTCCACTACAAACGCCGAGCTGAGTCGAGCTGAGCGGGGCTGTTGGAGTTGCATTTCGACTACAACCACGCTGAACCGTGCTGGCTGGAAGTGGGTGGACACATTGGGTGGAGTTAGTGAAAGTGGGTGGACGTCACGTGATGTCGTTAAGCAGCGCAAACAGTGACATCAGTGATATTTTAAGCGGTAGTCTCACGACCCGGATAGTAAACAATAAACATGGAGGACATGGAGTCATTAGTGTTGCTGGTCTTGGTGCTGTGGCTTGTTGTCACCGACAACGCAGACAGATACTGGCAAGAGCGTATAGATGAGGCGAGGCGCATAAGGCTTCAGAAATTCTCGTAATTCGTAATTCTTCTTCTTCCGGGTTTGCGGTGTTTACAGATCCCAGCGTGCTCGCGGGGCGTGTGTGGGCATGTGAGGACACTCCTCCTCACCAATCAGTGCACAGGGGAGTGTCTGCTCACGCCCCCAGCCTCACTCGGCTCGCTTTGGCTCGCTTCAGCCCCACTCCAAAACGGTGCGAGTTTTAGGGGCTGAGCAGGGCTGAAGCGAGCTGAGTCGTGCTGTTTTTAGATAGTCGAAACGCGAGCCGTGTCGGGCTGAAGTGAGCTGAAGCGAGCTGAAGTGCGCTGAAAAAGGGTAGTGGAAAAGGGCCATATGTGTCAGCCCTGTGATGACCTGGCGACTTGTCCAGGGTGTACCCCGCCTTTCGCCCGTAGTCAGCTGGGATAGGCTCCAGCTTGCCTGCGACCCTGTAGAACAGGATAAAGCGGCTACAGATAATGAGAGGAGATGAAAATAAAAACTGACTACGAGTAATAACCAGTGAATGATAAGACTTTACAAAAAAATCACCCAAAACAGACTATATAACTCAAAGCTCTCATGGAATCTACTGCGCTTTTTCGCTCTCCTAGGGGACTGCTGGAGCTCATCTTTACCCTGACATTTAATCTGCTGTTCACACTCGAGAGAGTCTGGCCTCGTGGGTCATATGGCATTTTCCTATGGCACTGCACAATCAAATTTGCTGCCTATTTGTAGTAAAAGAGCACACGGAGGTAGAATGCATTTAGATTGGGTTCGATTTTAAGAACCCAAGAGAGAAACAGTTTCTATTCTGTTTATACAATTACACTACCGTTCAAAAGTTTGGGGTCACTTTGAAATGTCCTTATTTTTGAAAGAAAAGCACTGTTCTTTTCAATGAAGATCACTTTAAACTAATCAGAAATCCACTCTATACATTGCTAATGTGGTAAATGACTATTCTAGCTGCAAATGTGTGGTTTTTGGTGCAATATCTCCATAGGTGTATAGAGGCCCATTTCCAGCAACTCTCACTCCAGTGTTCTAATGGTACAATGTGTTTGCTCATTGCCTCAGAAGGCTAATGGATGATTAGAAAACCCTTGTACAATCATGTTAGCACAGCTGAAAACAGTTGAGCTCTTTAGAGAAGCTATAAAACTGACCTTCCTTTGAGCAGATTGAGTTTCTGGAGCATCACATTTGTGGGTCGATTAAATGCTCAAAATGGCCAGAAAAATGTCTTGACTATATTTTCTATTCATTTTACAACTTATGGTGGTAAATAAAAGTGTGACTTTTCATGGAAAACACAAAATTGTCTGGGTGACCCCAAACTTTTGAACGGTAGTGTAAATAACTAACCAAGTCTGCAAACTGACATTGGGAAAATGTCTGATGTAACCAAGAACCACCTGAGTGTAAGGTAAGCATGGGAGAGAGAGACAGAGAGAGAGAGAGAGAGAGAGAGAGAGAGAGAGAGAGAGAGAGAGAGCGCGCGCCTTGAAGCACAGTGTGTACAAGTGTCTGTTCATGCAGCCCGTCACCAGCTTCTCTGTACATCTGCAAGAAACACAGAACGACTTAAATAAAGATGATGCAAGACTCTCCCAAACTAGCCGGGGCTGCCAAAGCCAGCATTGTGTGCGCGGTTCTTTGTCTATTGATGGAGCATTAACGATCAGCATCGCCAGCTGGTTTGCACTCGAACTGTTCGCTGCATTGCTGTCAGTAAAGTACTAACCAAAAAGGAAGTAAATAAAGAAAAATTAAGTGCACCTGCCATTTGTAAGCCATAAACAGATACAACTGTACAAGTGTTATCAGCAGAGTTGGCTTAAATACTAGTGGGATAAACAATCAAAATTAATATATATATAGTGTACCAGTCACAAGTTTGGGGACACCTACTAATTCAGTGCTTTTTCTTTAGTTTTATTAATTAAAAAAAAAACAAAAAACAAAAACGCACACTTCATGTGTGAAAGTAATGATGGATGTCGGTTCTCTTTACTTAGTTGAGCGGTTCTTGACATAATATGGATTATTACAGTTGTGGAACAGGGCTGTTTACTGTATGATCTCAAACACATTAAGAAAGCAAGAAATTGCACTAATTAACTTCAGCCTATGAATGGGTCAGGGTGTACAAACTTTTGACCGATTCGGTATTTTAAAAAACAACGTGCCAATATTCTCTCATTTTTGGAAAATACTAGTGCATCTCAAAATTAGAATACTGTGAAAAAGTTCAATATTTTCCATCAGTTATTTAAGAAAGTGAAAATATTATAGACTCATTACACAAACAAATGTATCAAGCATTTTTCTATTTTAATCAGTATGGCATACAGTACAAAAACACAAAAAACCCCATCTCAAAATATTAGAATATTTCATTTCGAGTTTGAGTAAAACAGTATGAACACAGTGTATCTCTCGGTCCAGTTCAGTACACACAACCACAATCATGGGGAAGACTGCTGACTTGACTGTTGTCCAGAAGATGATCACTGATGCCCTGCACAAGGAGGGTAAGCCACAAAAGGTCATTGCTGAAAAGGGTGGCTGGAAAAGGTGCACAAACAGGGATGGCCGCAGTCTTGAGAGGATTGTCAAGAAAAGTTGATTCAAGAACTTGGGAGAGCTTCACAAGGAGTGGACTGAGGCTGGTGTCAGTGTATCAAGACCCATCACGAACAGACTTCTTCAAGAAAGGGGATACAACTTTTGCATTCCTAATATCAAGCTACTCTTGAGCCAGAGACAACGTCAGAAGTGTCTTATCTGGGCTAAGGAGAGAAAGAAATGGACTGTTGCTCAGTGGTCCAAAGTCCTCTTTTCAGATGAAAGTACATTTTGCATTTAATTTGGAAATCACGGTTCTAGAGTCTGGAGGAAGAGTGGAGAGGCACAGAATCCAAGGTGTTTGAAGCCCAGTGTGAAGTTTCCACAGCCTGTGATGATTTGGGGTGCCATGCCATCTGCTGGTGTTGGTCCACTGTGTTTTATCAAGTCCAAAGTCAACACAGCCATCTACCAGGAGATTTTAGAGCACTTCATGCTTCCATCTGCTGACGAGCTTTTTGGAGATGCTGATTTCCTTTTCCAGCAGGACTTGGCACCTACCCACAGTGCCAAAACTACTACCAAATGGTTTGCTGACCATGATATTACTGCGTTTGATTGGCCAGCCAACTTGCCTGACCTGAACCCCATAGAGAATCTATGGGGTATTGTCAAGAGGAAGATGAGAAACACCCGACCCAAAAATACAGATACACTGAAGGCCTCTATCAAAGCAACCTGGGCTTCAATAACACATCAGCAGTCCCACAGACTGATCACCTCCATGCCACACCGCATTGATACAGTAATTCATGGTAAAGGAGCCCCAACCGAGTATCGAGTGTATAAATGAATATACTTTTCAGAAGTTGGACATTTCTGTATTGTAAATCCTTTTTTTGATTGATCTTAGGGAATACTCTAATAATTTGAGATGCTGGATTTCTGATTTTCATGAGCTATAAGCCATAATCATCAAAATTAAAACAAAAAAGGCTTTAAATATTTCACTTTACATGTAATGAATATAGAATATATGAAAGTTTACCTTTTTGAATTAAATTATGAAAAAAAAAGAACTTTTTCATGGTATTCTAATTTGAGATGCACTAGTATGTATAAAAGCAACAGAAATCCAAATGCCATGTGCTCGATCAATACATTTCCAGCTGGGACGTGACACAGAAGTGAGGAGGATGTAATGCACCTCAGCATGTGTAAGAATTTCCTAGAAGCTCGCAATATGGTAAAACAATATACTGTAAATAGCTCCCACCCACCAGCCAGCTCCAGGTCTCCCCCATCACACGACAGCTACCAACAGGAAGGAAACCAACCAACCGCATTGTTATGAACTGCTGCTCATGCTCATCACAGGGCAGCATAATGCACTCGGAAGAAAGCATTAGCTTGCTGTTCCACATGCATGAGCCCAATAGATAGTTTTCACATGACGTCACAGAGTCGGGGATTCCCTAGTGGCGGCCATCTTGCGGGTCAAGCTTACCGTACGGGTCACAGAGCACACACTGTAACGCGCGAGTACAAAGTCTTCAAAAGAACCCAAGCAGGCTATTTAAAGCTAGCAATGGTGCACACCTGTTGTATTCACGGCTGTCGTAATAGGTCAGATGATGACGTCAAGCGGAGCTTTTATGGAATTCCCACCGTACGGGAGCACGAAGGCGAGCAAACAAAGAAACTCAGCATACAAAGGAGAAATTTATGGCTTGCGAGAATCAACCGCAAGGATTATCAGCCTTCGAAACACAGCAAAGTCTGCTCCGATCATTTTATAAGTGGTAAGTTGTTTAAATAAACAATCAATTGTGTTTAAGTTTGTTTTTGGAAACCAAAACATCATGTAAACAATCTCTGGAGAATGCCTAACTGGAACCGCTGAGTATACGTTTATATTGTAATGTACACTTAATATCGCTCGTTTGTCACGTTTCTATTTGACACTTGTCACTTCACTCACGCAAGGGTCATTTTTGAAAAACATTTTAGGTCTATTCTGTATGATTTGATTTGTGTTTGGGATGCAAACAGCGCGCCTTTTGGCGGATGACGCCTGAATCGCGCAGATCCGATTTTTTTTTTTTTGGGGGGGGGGGGGGGGGGGGGGGGGCGGCGTTGGAGTGTCTGATTATAATTTCAAAGTAAATTCTGTATTAAAATTATTAAATAAGCAAATTCGTTACAGTCCATGAAACAGGAAGTATAAGGATGAGAAAAAAACAGTTTAAATCGGAAAGCTGCGCACATTCCCAGGACTTGTGGAACAGTCGTAATAAGATTTTATTTGTGTTGGGCTACAGTTCAAAATTTCTAATTGCCTAAGAATTTTAATAAATTATTAACCTCTATATCCTAAGCCAACGCTAAGCTTTAAAATGTTGCTAGAATTCAGAATTTTTACGTTTTGCGAGCTAAAATATCAATGCTTCAATGTCCCTTATAATAGATCAAAACGGCTCTCCAACCTTATAACATTGTCATGATGTAACTGGCTGAAGGTGGATGTAACGCACTGACCAAAGATCCTGACCACGACGCTCATGTTCTAATACACAGTACTCTGCAAAGGTCTGAGGCACACGTAAAAGCAATGCTGTTTGACAAAAATGGCTTAAATATAATGAAATGTTTGAACATTTAAAATAAATAAATAAATAAATAAACAAATAAATAAATAAATAAAACAGCAGTAAGCCATAATAAATGAAACAGTCAATATCTGGTGTGAGACGATCCTTTGGTTTAAAAAAAAAAAGCCTCACCTACAGAAAAAAAGAAGCACAACTTTATTCATCACACACTTTGTGAAATTTCCTCTCTGCATTTAACCCATCTGAAGCAGTGCGCACACACGTGAGCAATGAGCGCGCGCACACATACCCAGAACTAGGGGTGGGTATTGGCAAAGAAGTCACGATTCAATTCAAATCACGATTCACATGCTACGATGCGATACTATCACGATGCATCACGATTCTTGAATTATTGTGATGCATTGCGATATATTCAACATACTTCAGTGAAAATGTAAAAAAAAAAAAAAAAGAGCATAATTACCAGTGGCTGTGTACGATCTGGATAGTGTCTCCAATTGATGCATAACTTAGAGCAACTCAGTTCATAACTGAATTTAATGAAACGACTTTGGAGGTAGTTGCCATTAAAACAAATACTGTTTCCATACTTAACGAGTGGACACACTAATGACAAAAATTGCATAGGATTTATAAAACTAAAAATAATAAAAGAAAACTAATAGCAGCAGTTTTCAATTTCTTTGCAGCACCTGCAGTATGGGAGGACAAGGCAATAATAAATATCAAAATAAATATACTATATTACTCAGTACATTAAATTATCATCATCATCATCATCATTATATTATTTGTTACATTACTTTACATTATATTTAAATGCCTTATGCATTTATAGTTTGTGGAGCATCCTCAAATTAGGAAACAATACACTCATTTAGCATATTTCTTTTAGCATGTTGTAGTACCGCAGCAGTTATGTCAGACTCGGTGAGTGTGCAGATGTCCTTCTCAGATTTACGTATTTCTGCAGACAGGAGTGCAGCGTGGATGGCAGGCTGTTGCTCTAAAAAGCGCTCAAGCATGTTGTGCGCGCTGTTCCAGAGAGATTTGTAAACAGAGTCGCAGTCGCATATGATGTCTATGCAGAATGTCTAGGTCGCAGTAGCCCGCCGCCGGAAATGCCACTGGCATGAAGGCAGCGGGCGTCAAAGACTCCACGGCGACATCTACAGGACTGGAAGTTGTATTCTACTTGTTTTTGGCTGATGTTCGCCAACCATTCATACAATTTTATTTATTCATTTTTTAAAATTAATAATCGATATTTGGCGTCAAGAATCGATGCAGTATATCGTGAAAGTTAGTATCGCGATGCATTGTCTTGACGATTATTTTGCACACCCCTACCCAGAACAGAGGGCAGCCATGCTAACAGCACCCGGGGAGCAGTTGGGAGTTAAGCCTAGGTTACAACCGGACGTACGATTTTTGGCGTTTCCCCAAATCGCTGCGGTTTTTTTGTTCATGGAGAAAGACGCGCGTTGGCCGTAAGTTTGTCTTGCAACCTGAAAAAAACGTAAGCACCCGTAGAGTTTGTCTGACATGACAAAGAACCTCTGCGGCCAGTCTGCGGCCAGTCTACAGCTCAAAAATCAGCACGTCACACGCGCGCGCTCTGTGCGTTTCACACACGCCCTCCGTGCGTTTCTTGTGTTTTTTGCACGTAGACCGGCCGTAGGAGCACGTACGGCCGGTTGGGACCGAGGCTTTAGGTGCCTCGCTCAAGGGCATCTCAGCCCAAGGCCGTCCCATATTAACCTAACCGCATGTCTTTGGACTGTGGGGGAAACCAGAGCACCCGGAGGAAACCCACACAGACAACACACAAACTCCACACAGAAAGGCCCTCGCCGGCCGCTGGGCTCGAACCCAGAACCTTCTTGCTGTGAGGCGACCGTGCTAACCACTACACCACCGTGCCACCCAGTGAGTGCAGTTTTATAAGAAAGTGAGCTGTAGGTTTTACTGAGCATCTTACAGAAGCAGCCACAGTTCTTCTGGACACTTTGTCTCACTCGCTTCTTCATTTTGCACCAAAACTCAGCAGCCTTCAGTATGTTTTCTTTTTTAATCTGAAAAGTGGTGTCTTATGTAATATGCTGCTCAGATACAAAAAAAAAGAAAAAAAAATTCTCTGCAACATTTAATTTTGTGCTGGAAAACAAACGTTTGGACTCTAAAATGCTTTTGTACTACAGGGATCCGTAGGTTCCAAAAAGCGGTAAAAGTGGAAAATTTCGTGGAATCGATAGAAATATTAAAAGTGGTGCAGAAAAACAGAATCTTACTTTTTTTGTGTAGAAACAACGTGGAAATATGGCCATAATTCTGTGAATTATACGTGTATTTCTTCTCATTCGAGTCGGCATCCGCCATATTGAATGCTGTAGCGCCCCAATCCCTCGCTTGCAGGTTTTAATAAATAAATAAATAAATAAATAAATAAATAATTCTTATAACATTTTAGCCATACAGTTCAAGTAGACAATGTATTATGGAACACTGAGTTTTCATTGTTTTTAACAGGGTTTGAATCAAAATGCCATGTTTTTCTCTCAGAAGGTCGCTTGGACAAGCACATTGTGCCATGCAGTGTTGTTTCCGTTAACGATGACGAAATGATTTCGTTAACGCACCTTTTTTTCATGACTAAAATGAGACAGTGACGAGCTAAACATAACTTTTTGATCGCGAAAATATGACGAGACATCTCTGTTGTTTTTGTTGACGAGACAAAAATGTTAATGGGTTGGCTATAGGACTATCAAAAGGCATGGGGTTTCCTCCAACGGCGCGTGCAACCTGTCTGCCAAATGCTGAAAATATCAGCAATCCACCTGCATCCTGTCCTTGTTTGGCCACGCCCACCAGGCACAGTCGCACACAGTTCATGGACCATGGCGGCGGCAACGCCAGCACAAGGGCTTGGTGGGCGGAAAAGACGCGATGATTTATGAACATACTTTACACATAATCCAGCAGAAAATAAAACGGAATGCCTTGTAGTGGTACACGCTGTGGCTATAAACTATGTGGCAAGAATACGACCGACCTCAAGAGGCATCTAAAGGCTCACCATGCTGCCATTTCTGCGACGGTAAGTTAACGTTATAAGAAGTCCTGTTAACAAATCATGTATACGTTTGCTAGCTTTGGTTAATGTCACTCAACATATCGGTCTGTGATGAATTTCCTATGAAGTTTTCCAAAACACTGTGACCTGGCGAAAATGAATGGGACCGCTAGCTTCATGCTAAAGTTAGCTTGGTTAAGCTAACTTAAATTCAATTAACATGTCATGAGTAAAACTTGTCCTGCAGGGAATTTTGGTGGGACAACAACTGAATGCTTTGTCATATATTGACCCGTATTTTTGAGTTCCTGTGAAACATACGGGGGGAAATGTAGCTTTTCAGACCTGTTGCTGTGCCTTAATATGTCTAAATGAGCAGCAGCAGCACACCTGGCTACTCTAACTTTAGCAGCACGTTTAGCCATCATATTTACATTAACGGACAGCGTGGTCATCTTCTAGTTGTGTGTTCATCATGACATGTTTGTGCTCCATCAGCGCATTGCGACATGTTAAACGGAGGCAGAAACACGAGTCTGTGAACAATGGAGTATACACACTAGTAGACATCCCAACCTGCAGGAACTCATTTCAGGGAGGTGTCGTGACGCATGACTTTTTTCCCCCCCATCAGCGGGGCGGGTGTCACAACACCTCCCTGAAACGAGTTTGGATGTCTGTAAACCAATCAGGATGCTCTTTGTCTAGCATGCGCTACATCAGACCTGGGCATTTTCCGGCCCGCGGGCCGCATCCGGCCCTTTGGTTCATTCTGACCGGCCCGCGTAAGGTTAATGAGAAATTACAAAATAAACGTATTTTCTAATTTTACCCCATGCATGGACTGAATGTGCATTGCTTTTATTTTGAAGTTGTGTTCAACAAAAACACAATGCGCGCGACATGAACATGACATGAAATCCCACGAAACCTAATCGCGCGATAACTACTTCCGTAATTTGTCCAGACCGACCACAAACTTGTACATCATCCTTCAAACGGTCCAGCCAATCACATCGTGTGACGTCACCAGCAGGCGCCGGAGCCGATCTCCGGCGAAAAGCACCAAATGAGGTGATTAGACTACAAATGTGGGCATCATTATTATAATATGATGTATCTTGCTTGATATTTGGAGTAGAAAGACAATATTGTGATGTCTTTTATTGTGTTTTGGGGTGAATGTGACTTTAAAAAAAAAAAAAATTAAAAAAAAAAAAAAAAAAAAAGATACAAACGTTCACTTTTTGTTAACCATCGTTTTGGGAAATTTGATTGAATAAATTACTTTTTTTTTTGTAAGACAACCTTGTTTTTTCCATACTCTTACCAGTCTTAGCAGTTTGTAAGAACAATGTTATTTATTGCTTTATATAAAGAAATACAATTAATATTATGCAGAATTTAGTTCAGCCTTTTGGTCCGGCCCTCCACAAAATTTTCTGTTTCTCATGTGGCCCCATGGAAAAAATAATTGCCCACCCCTGCGCTACATGAACAGGCACACACGCAGTCTCTCTCGCGCACTCAGTCATATGCGCGATGCAGACATTAAATGTTTCGCGTGCACGCTCTTGCTCGCTTGCTCTAGATTCCGGGAGATGTTCTCCAATTTGTGGGCATCAGGGAGCCACTATCAATATGCGGGAGACTCCCGGAACTTCCGGGAGACTTGGGATGTCTGCACTAGACAGCGTTTATGTAGAGAGCATGTTATGCACAACCTGTCAACCTCGAGTACAATTTCCTCTCTCTGTATTGGCCTAATTTAATGTTTTAAAGTAATTATTTGTTCGACTAAAATGAATGACTAAAACTGGACTAAAACCCTTTTAGTTTTCATCGACTAAAACTAGACCAAAACGATCAAGGATAGAATTGACTAAAATGTGACTAAAACTAATAAGCATTTCACCCAAAAGACTAAAACTAAATCAAAAATGGCTGCCAAAAACACCACTGGTGCCATGTAAATGCTGTTTGTGATGATGAAAAGATGTTACAAGGTTTTAATCATATAGTTCAAGTTTAAGCAGACAATCTACGATATGAAACACCGGAGTTTTCATTGTTTTTAGTAGGGTTTGAATCAAAATGCCATATTCTTCTCTTGTATGACCTCATTATTTTTGTACTGATCAAAGATATTATTAACGTTGAATTGTTCTCGCCATACAATTCAAAGTAGACCAAAACCGGTCATGATATGAAACCCATAGTTTGAAAGGTTTTGAATGTTTTGCATGACCATGCATCTTCTCGAGTAAGATCTTGAGGTTGCTGGGACAACTATTATGATTAATGTCATTTTTGTACTGATCTTAGGGTTCTGAGTAAGGTTCTAGCCATAAGTAGTTCTAAGAGTTGTTTCAATAAAAATATTTCAAAATTTGCTCACGTTTGCTAGTATTTTCTTATTTGTGAGCTTTTTTTTAATTGAGTGTTCTAAAACGGAAAAATAAAGCAGAATTGGCCATTTTTAAAGCAGAATTTACAGATCCCGGGTACTAGCCTGGGAAATCCCATGCTGCTTTGCACAATCGTTCCGATCTGAAAAGACAGCATGGAAACTATGGTCTAAAGGCTTGCCTGAGTTAGGGAGTCAATCAGAGAGTGGGGAGGGGTGGAAAGACGGTGACGCGTACTACTCGACAAACGGAAGCTTGTAGTTTATTTGGGACTGTTTACGGATCACATTTAACATGGCGGCGAGCGATACGAACCAAACTTTCGATCAAGCTTTAGACACTGTTCTGAATAGTTTAGAGCGAAAGTTTGTTTTTAAAAAAGGAACAGCGTTTGGCGTTACAGTCTTTCTTCGCCTCTTCGTCTTCTTCGTCGCTCTAACTACGTCACCGGGTACAACTGCCATGATTGGCTATGGGCTACGTATACGCCAAATGATAGACATTCGCAACGTCCAATAAACGGCCGTTGACAATCGTAAACCACACCTCCCCTACGAGAAATTCAATAGGCGGATTCCAGACCATATTTCACTTGTGATATGGTTTGGTGTTAACCAGACTACCCTGGTACTGACTCAATGCAGAAGTCATAAAATAGAGTGCCTAAGGCTTTTGCACAGTACTGTATATTAGGCATTTATACATGAAATTAGCAATATGAGATACACTCACCCAACATCGCTTAAGGGAGGTTTTCCATGGCCCCTCTTGTAACACAGGAAGAGTTCAGGGCTTTTCAGGCTGCCGTGGTTGAGGTTAGCCGGTTGGCCGCTGTACGTGTTCTCTATGCACGTAAAACCTTCAGGGACCGTTTCACCTGCTGACTTGTTGATCACTGCCAGGTCAGTGATGGGGGCTTTAGGACCACTCGATTTGGTCTCGGACAGATCGTGCTCCAGTGGTGTGGACTTGTCCGTCAGTCCGGCCACCACAAAGTAGTCCGTCACACGATGACCCTTGTCTTCAATCATGGCTGGACGTGCCTGAAAGAGATGAAGTAGTACTTTGAAGCTATAGAATTTCACTCGTTTTCTCAAATTTTTGCATGGTCAACTTGCATGTTGAGCCAGAAAGGAGATACCAGTCACTCTCGCATCTGTATATTTATATAATAAAAACGATCTATGAAGTAGTGTGTACGCAGAGTCAGCGAGTACCCTTGTTGGTTGAAAGTGTATACCTGTCTAAACGTCATTCGCCTGCTATTGTCATGCTTTCTAAAGCATGGGCTATTTTAATGTTAGGTGAGCTGGTGTGTTGTGATTACACAGTCAAGCTGAGGACAATGTTAGCCTTTTTGAGTCCTCGATCTTGGCTGGAAGAGCTGAAATGTGATTTCACAGCTGCATATACTGTCCAACAGCTGCTTTTTTTGCACGATAGACATCGTATTTCATATTCCAAATCTAATAACACAAAAGAGGTGCCAAGGCTGCTAACAAAACAGTCCTAGCTGGCAGAGAGAATACAAGGGAACAGTGAGACAAAAGTCCACTACATTTTTTTTTTTTAAAAACCAAATAAATAGACCAGTTTGGCTTTCTTCCCCCCCCAACGGCTCAAGTCCAAGGCTTGCAAATTCACAGGTTAAACAACGGCTAGATAAAGCTTGTGTGACAAGAAAATAACAGCTACCAGAAGCAAATGCATTTCCTTCACGTCCAGCACACTTTACTTCTTCAGGGAATGGCCTTTATGCCAGACGAATTTTATGCAGTCTGTCTGACTGCTGTTAGCTTCCTTTCTCGTTCATCTCTCCAACAAGGGGACAAAAACTTTAAATCCCATGGCTAAACTTTATATATTGGCATCGCTGATATAATTAACAAACGTATTACAAATACTCCAATACAAAAGGCAGAAAAGACGGTAATATAGCTTCAGAGAACAGAAACCTAGAAGAATAAGAATCAGCTAGAAGTGCCACTTTGGCCATAAATGAAATTAGTAAAGATTATAAAAATTTGTTTCAAGACACATTTACGGTCATTAAATCTGCTGATGACACCACCACCACCTGCTCCGTCACAGATGGTGACGAGTCTGCCTAAAGAGTAGGGGTGAGAGCTCGGACATCATGGTTTCAGGACAACAACCTGTTGCTCAACGTCAGCAAGCCTGAGGAGCTGATCATGGACTTGGAGGCAGCAGGGACAGGGACACGCCCCCATCATCATCATCAAGCGAACAGAAGTGGAGAGAGTCAGCTGCTTCACATTCTTGGGACTTAAAGCATATACGCAGAGCCATGGCCTCACTTTCGTTTATAAACGCCTTGAGACCTCAAGAATGGCTCAGGAATAGTTTTAAGCGTTAACAATGAATCTAATAGAGATCTTGCAGTCACGTGACCGGAAAGTACACAGCCGCCATCTTGTCGGTAAAAAACACAGCTGAATACTGCTGCACTCGTGTACAGAATGGATCAATTTCAACCGACGGACTACACGGCTCATTTTTCCTAATGCACAGATAACTAGATACATGTCTAAAATAAACGATCTACAGATTAGTGACCCTTATGGCTTAACGGATGGAGTTTTCACGACCGTGTCAGTGGATATTGAACTGCCAGCGGAATACCCAGACGTGTATAATTACCTCATCAACTTTCCCTCGCTGTTCAGTGGTGAAGCACTGCGTGCTTATAAATCTCTGGACAGTTATCTTTACAGAAATTCAGGATTTCAAAATCAGAATTCAGCGACTCAGATGTGGCATCTTGTAAACAAGAAAATAATCCTCATTGGACGGGTAAGTCACTTAAGTATTAAGTATAGCACTGACCAGCCGATTATAGAATAGAATAAGGTAATTCCAGCTGTAATTCCAAATCGTCCGTGTTGTTTACCATGGATCTGGCGTTGGAGAGGTAGAGGCTTAGCAGTGGAGGTTTGAGTGGCTGTTTTCTGAGCTTAGTCAACAGGCCGGTGTACCCTCCTGGATTTCGCGCATGCGCAGTAGGCTTGGTAGGAGAACTTTACAGAACACCGGCTCTGCAGCCTCGCTTTTGCTTCCGCTCCCGGCGCCGCCTCCTTCGCTTTGCTTCCGATACAATCCACGGAGACCCCGCTGGTCTCGCTATCTCGTCCGGAATGTTGTGCATGCGATGGAAATCGCTACAAACCGTCATTTTCTGCTGGAAACCAATGTCCAGTAAGTCCATACGGTTGTAGTGGATATTGAAGCCCGGTACAGACGAACACCACGCAAAAATACACACAAAAAAAACAAAAAACGTGCACAGGTAGGGAGAGCTTGTAGCCACAGCCGTTGTAGTAGAATTGTATACAGTAGGGTTTTCCAGAAGAAAAGGTAGAAGTAGAACCAGAAGTAGAACCAGAAGTAGAAGGCGGAAATATGGCGTTTGACCGACAAGATGGCGTCTGTCACAATCTGGATCGGCTGTGACGTCACATGCAAGTGCTCCATACAGTAATTTTTACGATTAAAGTGATTCATATAGGTAGCGGTCTGAGTGAATGACCTTGACGTCCGTAACGTCACAGCAGGAAGGCTGTCGGTCTCATCGCCATTTCCGCTATACTAAAAACACAGAGCCGACTGCAACTCCGATCCTCCATTTTGAGCCAATTTATCGCCATGCCATGTAGATGTGTTGCTGCACCCGCCAGCAACACGACAGAAGGTGGATTCACGTTGCATTCCTGGCCCAAGAATGTTCAAACTGCAAAGATTCGAAGTGAAAATGCATGCATGCATGTACATGTATGTTGCATAAGTTATAACACCTATCCTGTTTTAATAAAAGTCAGCCCACAATCAATGAAGTCAAATCAGTCTTAGTTGAGCAAGTCGGTAACGCCATTTCTTACTTTCACAATAAGTTTTTATTTATATGACTTTGGTCTATAGCTGTAAAAGGCCTTGGCTTTAAAACCAGTTACCGCTGTGACGTCACGCACTCCGGCATGGCTGGCTCAGCTTGAATGGCAACTTTGCGGTCGGTTTTAACTCTCAAAAATATATTTTTTTAATTCCCATTTATGCAGCATACAAGAGTCAAGGATGGTGATACTATCCACTCAGAAATTTAATTAAAAATAAAGGCTCTGCGTATCTGCTTTAACATCAGCGAGGCTCTAAGTCACATAGATGTGGTAACAAAGGCAGCATGACGGCAGCTCTTCTGCCTCTGGACTCCAGAATACTCACAAACTTCTACTGATGTACCATAAAGCATATCCTGACTAGCAGCATCATGGTACGGCAGCTGCACCGCCCTCAACCGCAAAGCTCTACCGAGGGTAGTCAGACCAGCATCAGCACAGCACCAGGACTGAGTTGATATCCATCCAGGTCCTCTACAGCCAGGGTTGCAGGAGGAAGGCACGGCGGATCTTCAGATGCCAGCTGTTCCAGCTACAGTCTACAGACTTTTCACACTTTTCCTGTCTGGCAGGTGGTACAAGAGCAGCCAAACCCAAACCAGCAGGTTCCGAGACCGTTTCTACCTGCAAGCAATCAGGCTGCGGAACTGCTGACGATATACTCTGCACACACCACAACTGACTGGACCCCAGACGCCACACACCTGTACCGTTTTCATTCTTTTAACATTGAAACTATCAGATGATGTAAATTCAAGTGGCTAGTGAGAAACAATGTAAGCAGTCAATACAAACTCTTTGCACTCCAGATTTTTAATAAAAATAATATTATTTCAATACTGTTTAGATTACTACATCCCATTTCAGGGCTCGAAATTCATATATTTTTTCACCAGCCAGCCGGACTAGTTCCCTTCCAAAGTAACTAGCCAAACGAATCAACTCGCCAAAATTTGTTCATGTATGAATTTTACTTCTGTCAAAAATAACACAAAAGAGAGTAGTTACCATTGTTCATGACTAACGTGCATTTATTTCAAGACCCGAGTATTTTGATACTGGTTTTTTTTTGTACACTTTACAAATTGGCATTTGCTGTTCCACGTCCTCCTCGCGATATCCAAAAAAAAAAGCCAGATGACTGACCCCTTACTAGTTCTTTAAGGAACCAATTCGTCCGCTTCCATTTTTAATTTGTCGCTGAAATTGACAGATTACACGGTAGCCTACGCAACACCAGCGATTGCACGAACTGAGTCAGTGCTGTAAACCGAAACTAGAAAATCTTCCCGCAAGTGCTTCCTTTCAGCACCTAGATGTCGCCCGGGATTGGTTGGCGAGCGCGTTACGTTATTTATTTATTACCCTTAGGCAGCCGCTCACGTTACTGCCTGAGGGACAGGGAGAAAACCACCGGAAAAGGTTTTAAACAAACGCAAGTCGGCAGATGACCATAAAATACTCAATAGTTACGATATAATAATTATATGCATCTCACACAGAATTTTCGGAGATATATCGAGTATATTCGATATATCACACAGCCCTAGTCTGAATCTTCACTTCACTTCATACACATATATACATATATTTTTTTTTCCTTTTCAACTAGCCAGCCGGGCTGCCTAGTGACAAGAATTCCCCGCCAAATGACAAATTAAGTCGCCTCGGGTGACCGGACCACCGCGAATTTCGAGCCCTGCATTTTACTCTCTAGTCCCCATTTAACGTATAATTTAACTTCCTATGTAAAAGTTGAGTTGGTTCTGAGTGTAAGAAGTTCATTACTAGTAATGACAATGCATTGCTCAAGTATATGACAAAGATTTGCTCCTTTAAAATAAAAACACGTGCACGCACACACACACCCCATCAAGACCTTTACAAGTGCCATTGGTCTTGTGTTGACCACAATGCTTTTTGCAGGATAATCCCTGCTCTACAGGGAGCGGATGTGCCTACTCTAAGACACGGCACACAACTAATAATTAGAAATCTAATTAGCTCTATATTAAAGCAGTAATTAACACGTCTGTTGCAAGGCAAGTCTCCTTAATTAAGACAGCGTGAAGAGTCATTGCGGCTTTTAAATAACTATTTGCAGTCATGGTGTAAAACTCAAACACAGCAGCAAACTGAAAATGACAGTTTATCAGATGCAACAGCAGTGAGGCTAACCTTAACCTCCTAAGGCCCAAGCTGTTTTTTTACATGCATTTTTTTTATTTCTCTTTGCTATTTGGGCTTATTAGAACCTGATTAGAATAAAAACTAAGCATCATCTTTTGATAAGATGTACTTTTAGAGAAAATGTCCACACATGTGGATTCTTGTTCCGAATTTCCATAAAGTGCTGTCCATGCATGTGACTGCCAAGTCCTAGGAGGCTAAAGCAATAAACAAGATTATATAGCATCTATTAAAAAAGGTGTAGTCGTCAGTTCTTTATTTCTCACTTGCACAAATAGCCGGCAAAATACGCAGAACATGTTAAAAACAACGGTTTCAGCCATGACCTCAGGGCAAAAGTATTAAGTCAGCTGAGAAAACCCATTTGGAAAACCGATTTCCGGTCTGGAATGCTTGTGTTTGGAAGGGACTCCCATTAGTCAGCTTATACACATTATGTGCCACGATAGATCCTTGCCCAGCTATGGAAAAAAACAGACCATCTTACCTCGTGCACCTCTAAATAACATGCTGTTTATAACAAGCCTCGTTATTTCACGTTTGTTTCTCCACACACTTGCAAATAAATGTTATTTATTAACATCCCAAAGAGCAAAATATATGGGATAGGGATAGAACAGGAGTTTGCATGTTCTCCCCGTGTCCGCGTGGGTTTCCTCCGGGTGCTCCGGTTTCCCCCACAGTCCAAAGACATGCAGGTTAGGTTAACTGGTGACTCTAAATTGACCGTAGGTGTGAATGTGAGTGTGAATGGTTGTCTGTGTCTACGCCTATGTTTACATTAGACCGTATCAGCGGATCATCAGATTAACGTTTTTAAAATGATTAGTGTGCACACAGCAACGCCAATACACGATTTGCGTGCACACAGCAACACCAATACATGGATACGCTCGGCTCCGCAGGCATCCTGCGCTCCAAATCACTCTGCCCTGAACAGCGAGTGCCCTCTGGAGGGTGCGCACTCCGGCCCTGCGCAGCTCACAGAGTGCGCGAGTGAAGTGCACGAGCAGTGATTCGGGACTGAGCCGCTGTGTGTGTGATCCCAGCGCATATCACTTACCATTTGCAAGTGGAAGGATGGCAAGCCTAAAGACAATCATAACTACACAATGGGCAGTATTTGCATCAGTATTTGCAGTATTTTCATACTTTTATACTCTTTAATGAAAGGTGATACAAGGCGGAAGTCCACGCCGTTTTTCAGCAGTCGCGTCACATGACCAACGCCAGCGAATCAGGAAGGTGGATGTCACAGTGACGTTGTCCAATGAAGACGCCAGCTAGAGCTCAGCACAGCATATTCATGTATTCTCAATGTTTACACAGCACCGGAGCTGACACGATCTGGATTGAATACGTGGACCCTGGCGGATTCCCGTTTCCCGGCGTTTCCAGGCGGTTTAATGTAAACGGACAGTGCATCCGCGAAGAAAACGAGACAGATACGGTCTAATGTAAACTTGGCCTAAGCCCTGTGATGACCTGGCGACTTGTCCAGGGTGTACCCCGCCTTTCGCCCGTAGTCAGCTGGGATAGGCTCCAGCTCGCCTGCGACCCTGTAGAACAGGATAAAGCGGCTAGAGATAATGAGACGAGGGGTAGAACAATGAGGACAAAACTGAAGCTGGTTCCACAGAAGCCTAGATTAGAGAGCAAGTGAAACTTTCTTCACTGTTTTTATGCAGTTTATCAAACCAAGTATCTGAAAAGTGGTTGAAATTTTCTACACGATTGCTGAAGAGGAGAAGTTTGAAAAACACTGAGAATCTTCCCCCCACCACCACCACCAAGAAATTTAAAGATGGCGACTGTGATGGAAAAAGAAAGTAGGCTTTAGTGCTCCTGTTTATCTTCCTCATCAGTCATTCTGCTCAATGCATAAATGAGAGATTAGAGGGATTTAGCCACAAGATGTTGGCCGAGCGCATGATCAAAAGGGAGATAAATGCCAGTTTACAGTCCTCTCGGAATCCGTCACATTCATGCAGGAAGCCTTGTGAAAAACAGCAACCACGCGTTGCAAGAACGACGGTTCAGTTCTCTTATGACTATTCGACACTTCTGCACATCCCGCACCACAGAAAAGCAGCACAGGATGCTCAAATACAGCCACCTTTACGAAAATGGCATTGGTTTAATTCTCAGTGGGGAAACATGCCCATTACCATGGCTAATATGACAATTGCCAGCATTTACACATAATCGTTGATCAAACCTGGGCCATACTTAAACTAAGTTACAAGATGAGGCTGTGTGCCAAGTAGAGACTTCAGGTTAACTTCTTTACATGCTTCCCATGTCTCTGCTCATTTGCATGGCATCTGAGGAGGGACCCGAACCTGCAGTGTGGACGGTCATGCCGTTTTATCAGCCAGACGCTGGCTTTAACCAGAGTTTACAAGTCCAGTTGTAGAACCCTATTATGTAAAAGCCAGGAAAGTATTTTCCCCACAAACGAGAGAGAAAGTCATAAAAATTCTTAACAATGCGCTCCCCCACACCTTTTCCCTCCAGCTATAAAGGGTGACGCAAGTTAACCGAGGGCGACCAGACAGGGAAATGTACTTCCAGAAACATCCCAGAGCACCTCCGTGATGTGTGCGAGGAGTGTTACTGGAAGACCACACAATGGAAACAGTGTCTCAGCCTGCGCCGGCCTCCTCGTATTAAATTAAATCAGCAGCAGCCAAACTTTGATGGCCTTCTATAAGGATTTGGATCATTAAGTGTTTAACTGCAAGACAAAACCCTTCACGGACAGGACGCATAAACCTGATCAGAAGACAAGGACAAGAACAGTTTGGCTGCATCTTCACAGAGATATGTTGTAGTTTGTAACTAAACTATAATTTACTAACAGCGCAGTTGCTGATTAGGGTTTTCAAGCCAATGGGAACCTTAGCACTTGTCACTTTGGTTTTGCTCTTTAAAAAAAAAAAGAAAAAGAAAAGAAGGTCACGCTGCAAAACGGATTACATGCAGTGCAGAAGCAAAATGAAAGTAGTTTCAGAATTTATAAGAAACAGTAATAAGAGGCAAGCAAGAACAAAAATACTTCCCCTTTCATTTTGAAGTATTGATCTGTAAACAGTACGAGTTTCTGATCTTGAATGTCTGCAAGATATGGAACAATTTAAGCACGTTCTCAAACCCGTCCAAACGTTGATTTGCTGCTGTGATAAAACGATAAGGGACTATAATATAGTCAAGATTTTCTAAATACTCAACACACAGCAGGTATTACTAGAGTAAACTCCTTAGTTTTCCAGCATGTTGAGTTTGATATTAAATTCTCTTTCGCTCATTCATCTTCAGGAACTCCAGGTCAGGGATAGAAGAAAAACTTTATTCATCACACGTACACTTATGAAACTCCTCTCTGCATTTAACCCATCTGAAGCAGTGAACACGCATACAGTTGGGTCCATAAATATTTAGACAGAGACATTTTTCTAATTTTGGTTCTGTACATTACCACAATGGATTTTGAACAGAACAATTCAGATGCAGTTGAAGTTCAGACTCTCAGCTTTAATTCAGTGGGTTGAACAAAATGATTACATAAAAATGTGAGGAACTAAAGCATTTTTTAAACACAATCCCTTCATTTCAGGGGCTCAAAAGTAACTGGACAAATTAAATAATTGTAAATAAAATGTTCATTTCTAATACTTGGTTGAAAACCCTTTGTTGGCAATGACTGCCTGAAGTCTTGAACTCATGGGCATCACCAGACGCTGTGTTTCCTCCTTTTTAATGCTCTGCCAGGCATTTACTGCAGCGGTTTTCAGTTGCTGTTTGTTTGTGGGCCTTTCTGTCTGAAGTTTAGTCTTTAACAAGTGAAATGCATGCTCAATTGGGTTGAGATCAGGTGACTGACTTGGCTATTCAAGAATATTCCACTTCTTTGCTTTAATAAACTCCTGGGTTGCTTTGGCTTTGTGTTTTGGGTCATTGTCCATCTGTATTATGAAACGCCGACCAATCAGTTTGGCTGGATTTGAGCACACAGTATGTCTCTGACTACCTCAGAATTCATCCGGCTGCTTCTGTCCTGTGTCACATCATCAATAAACACTAGTGACCCAGTGCCACTGGCAGCCATGCATGCCCAAGCCATCACGCTGCCTCTGCCGTGTTTTACAGATGATGTGGTATGCTTTGGATCATGAGCTGTACCACGCCTTCGCCATACTTTTTTATTTCCATCATTCTGGTAGAGGTTGATCTTGGTTTCATCTGTCCAAAGAATGTTCTTCCAGAACTGTGCTGGCTTTTTCAGATGTTTTTTAGCCAAGTCCAATCTAGCCCTTTTATTCTTGAGGCTTATGAGTGGCTCGCACCATGCAGTGAACCCTCTGTATTTACTTTCATGCAGTCTTCTCTTTATGGTAGATTTGGATATTGATACGCCTACCTCCTGGAGTGTTGTTCACTTGGTTGGCTGTTGTGAAGGGGTTTCTCTTCACCATGGAAATTATTCTGCGATCATCCACCACTGTTGTCTTCTGTGGGCATCCAGGTCTTTTTGCATTGATGAGTTCACCAGTGCTTCAGGATGTACCAAACTGTAGATTTTGCCACTCCTAATATTGTAGCAATTTCTCGGATGGGTTTTTTCTGTTTTCGCAGCTTAAGGATGGCTTGTTTCACCTGCATGGAGAGCTCCTTTGACCGCATGTTTTCTTCACAGCAAAATCTTCCAAATGCAAGCACCACACCTCAAATCAACTCCAGGCCTTTTATCTGCTTAATTGAGAATGACATAACGAAGGAATTGCCCACACCTGCCCATGAAATAGCCTTTGAGTCAATTGTCCAATTACTTTTGGTCCCTTTAAAAACAGGGTGGCACATGTTAAGGAGCTGAAACTCCTAAACCCTTCATCCAATTTTAATGTGGATCCCCTCAAATGAAAGCTGAAAGTCTGGACTTTATGTCCATGTCCATTATATAACTATAACTTGAATATGTTTCAGTAAACAGGTTAAAAAAAAAAAAAAAAAAAAAACCATTTGTGTCAGGTGTCCAAATATATATGGACCTAACTGTATGCTCATGCACATACCCAGAGCAGTGGGCAGCCATGCTAACAGCACCTGGGGAGCAGTTGGAGGGTTCGGTGCCTCGCTCAAGGGCACCTCGGCTGAAGGCCACCCCATGTTAACCTAACCGCGTGTCTTTGAACTGTGGGGGAAACCGGAGCACCCGGAGGAAACACCCACACAGACATGGGGACAAACTCCACACAGAAAGGCCCCTGTTGGCCGCTAGGCTTGAACCCAGAACCTTCTTGCTGTGAGGCGACAGTGCTAACCACTACACTATGGGTGTAGTGTGTTAGGATCCTAACCTGGGAACACTGCGAGTGATGTGAACACTCCCCGGCCAGTCCACTGCAGCCACACCATGTACACATTCACATGTTTTTGGGAGAACCCAGAGGAAACCCATATGAGCACAGGGAGAACACGCAAAAGTCCACACAGACAGTACCCTTAGCTCAGGATTGAACTGGAAACCCTGGAATGTTGCTTACATGATTAAAATGTTTGTGACCTCTTGGGAATTATCTGAATTTCCACATGACTGGATCTTGAAATGGCAAATCTGATCTTTATCTATGGAAAGAGTCAATAACATTTTTCTGTGCCATTTCTTTGTGGAAAAGTATGCGAACCTCTAAACGAATGACCTTTCTGCAAGGACAGTTGGAAACAGGAATGGGTTTAACCTGCTCTGCCATATAACAATGACACAATTTGGCCACCGTCTCTTTACAAGAGACTGCTTTTTATGAGGCTCCAATATAAAACTCCATCTAGACAAAGTTCAGACGATATAAAAGAAAGAAAAAAAGTTTAGGAGGTTGGAAAGGGATACAAATGCACTCGAACAGCCAACCAAATCAGTGGTCAGGCAGATTTCTACATTACCTGGTCTAGCTGGAACACCGCTACCAATCGGAAATGATCTCCGTGAACGATGACGTCATACAAAACGTTCCCTGCGTTTTTCTTTTGTACGTTTGTTAAATAAAACTAGAAGTCTGTTTGTCTGCAATACAAGTTCATGCAAATTAGTTATTATAGATATGCTGTTATTTAACAATTATTTGCTGAAGGCGAGGTGGTTATTATTCACAGGGCCTGAGGCGGATAACTTTTCAAACTTCAAAATTGGCATGCAAAGGAATAAAGGACTTGCGCAAACTTGTCACTTATCTACGCTAGGGCTGCACAATTAATCGAATTTAATCGAAAATCGCGATTTTGGCTGCCGCGATTAAATTAAATGAAAATCGCGATTTATTTCCATTTAAAATGCGGGCTCTGCTGCATATCTGATCAAGCACTTTTTGACCAGTACTCCGCCAAACCATTAGGGGGCGAACTGACACATGTAAGGTTTCATTACTCCGCCTAAATAAGCAAGCAAGCCAAAGTGCAGTGTTGTCAGATTGGGCGGTTTTAAGTGCATTTTGGCTGGTTTTGAACATTATTTTGGGCTGGAAAACGTCAGCAATATGTGGCAACACTGGCCAAGTGCGCAGAGCTTCAGTGCAGCGTCTTCAAGGAGTGATAGCGTGAGAGTAGGTAACAGATTGAGGTGAGAGAGAAAAGCTAATTATGTCGGAACAACAGACTATTTAGCACTGGAGGCAATGCTGTGACCTGCCTTCGCTCATGTTTAAAGCCAGAGCATGTTGATAGGCTGCTCTTTCTAGCTAAAAACTTGTAGGCCTCAGTATAATGCTATGTAATTGTTGCAACTGAGTTTTCAGTTCCTTCATCCTTTGGTAATTTCTTGGATAAGCTTCATTTATTTGTCATTTGGAAATCAGAATTTCTCTTTTAAATTTCATTCTGCACTGAAAGCTGTTCATATTGTTTGTTTGAATATAGTGAAATAAAATTTAAGTGGATTTCCCTAACATCAAGAATAATCGTGATTACAATTTTGATCAAGATAATCGTGATTATCATTTTTTCCATAATCGTGCAGCCCTAATCTACGCCGAGTCACATAAAATACTTTTTGAAATGGATAAAAATAAATCACAATTCCACCTTACCTTTGAGCAGTTTTAGACCAGACTTGGTAGCGTCTTTAGTGCGTTGACAAACAGCATTTTCTTTCATAACTTGTAATTCTTCCTCACTTATGGTGACAAAGCGGTTAGCCGTCATTTTGCCGAGTCGTCAAGATGATTATCGAGAAATAGTCTGACTCGCTCGATCAGTGTGCGCAATTTCCTATCATGACTTTTTTTTTAAATACTCAAGCAAATTGGTTATCAGGTGTTGGTTAATCAGAATCAAGAACACAATAGCATAGTGATGTAAAACAATATAATCCCCTTCTTTAAATTTCACCCGAGCTCCTGGGTCACAGCAGCACGACATTCACTTATCGTGCGTTCTCTCTCTGACCCTTCGAACGCTGTTATCCACTGACTGACAGCGAGAGAGAACGACCAGTATGCAATGACAGAAAGGCTTAAAACACTTACACATTTCTTATCTGATGGACAGAAATGCAAACAAATATTTTTAGCAAACAGATTGCAAAAATATTCATACCCCAAATTATACAATTAATCAAGGATTCCGTGTGGAATGAGAACCCACACGCGTAGCAACAAACTACTGAGTCATAGCGTAAAGATCATCAAATTCATCTACAAACGCTTCCAAGGGGTGACTCTCCTGATTATGATGCTCCGAGCCAGACATCCTGAGACATAGGAAAACAGTGAATCATGGGACTAGACTGTTCAATTCCTGGCAAAGTGGGTTCTACCACCTGCCAAGCAGCAGTGCATTCCTGCTTAGGCACAACAAACAAACAGCAATAAAAACACCAACCTACATTCACATCGAATCAAATTCACCTCCACTGGGAGGGCAGTGGACTTCATTTTGGACGCCAGGTTCCATAATGATACTTGTCAGTACTCGGTAGAATCCGGTCAAATGAAGAGCTGTACAATACTCTTCCTTGATCAATCTCCAGGCTTTAACTGAGAGAAGATCTACATCTGCAGGGTAAATCCAGAGAGCGCCAAGCTGATCCCAAACAGATGAATGTGCAGTTAATTAAAGTCGAAGTTTTATGCTCACTGCTCATACGCTGCCATAGTGGCTTATCCTCCGGCTGTTCCCTTGGCAACTACGCTCCAACCTCACAGCGGAGGGCTGTGGAAGAGATTACTTATCGCTCACCTAGGCCGTGACATGAAAGGGTTCCCGAAGCTCAATCTGCTGAAGGTGTTCTGAGCAAAGTACAGTGTGTTTGGAAGAAGATAAAGAAATCAGGTCCAGTAATAATAACTCATGTGGAGTCCTTTCTCTCAAGATGATGATATGAGAGAGAGTTGGCTGCCAGGGATCGGATTCACCATATTTAAGGTCTCAGTGGCTGTGGACACAGTTCACATTCCGCAAATGGTGAGAAAGGGAGGAATAGTGAAACAGAGGAGAAAAGAAAGAGAGAGCACAATTTCTAAAGTGATCACGTTTATCTTTACGTTGGTGTTTATGTATTCAGACAAACAAGCTCCAGAACTTAATCTTACTTATGGGATCCCAAGTGGTGCAACAGAACAGAGTCTGTCAGGAGACTGCAAATTTGAATCATGATGATCCTACAGCCGTGAGCCAATAACGGACCAAAATTGGCCGTGCTCTCTGGTTGGAAGGGATGGCACTCACTCACTCTCTCCACTGAGAGTTGGTCACAGTGATGCTGCATTGGCATGTGTGAGCTTGTGTATGTGGTAGCAGTTTGAAAAGACACAGTTGGCTGGCTTCATGCGTCTCAGAGGAAGCATGTGTTGACCTTCACCCTCCCTGGTTGGAAGCTGTTATATGATGGGAGGAGCTGGCAGGTGGGTGAGAATTGGTGAGAAAAACAAATACCCTTACTGACTTACATCTTGCTTCATTTGTTAACCTTGGTCTTGCAGCAATGGGTAATGTACAAGTGGTACACAAGACACTATAGAGATCTTGCAGTCACATGACCGGAAAGTACACAGCCGCCATCTTGTCGGTAAAAAACACAGCTGAATACTGCTGCACTCGTGTACAGAATGGATCAATTTCAACCGACGGACTACACGGCTCATTTTTCTAATGAACAGATAACTAGATATAGGTCTAAAATAAACGATCTACAGATTAGTGACCCTTATGGCTTACCGGACGGAGTTTTCACGACCGTGTCAGTGGATTTTGAACTGCCAGCGGAATACCCGGACGTGTATAATTACCTCATTAACTTTCCCTCGCTGTTCAGTGGTGAAGCACTGCGTGCTTATAAATCTCTGGACAGTTATCTTTACAGAAATTCAGGATTTGTCAGCGACTCAGATGCGGCATCTTGTAAACAAGAAAATAACAATCCTCATTGGACGGGTAAGTCACTTAAGTATTGAGTATAGCACTGACCAGCCGATTATAGAATAGAATAAGGTAATTCCAGCTGTAATTCCAAATCGTCCGTCTTGTTTACCATGGATCTGGCGTTGGAGAGGTAAAGGCTTAGTAGTGGAGATTTGAGTGGTTGTTTTCTGAGCTTAGTCAACAGGCCGGCTCCGCAGCCTCACTTTTGCTTCCGCTCCCGGCACCGCCTCCTTCACTTTGCTTCTGATAACAATCCACGGAGACCCCGCTGGTCTCGCTATCTCGTCCGGAATGTTGTGCATGCAATGGAAATCGCTACAAACCGTCATTTTCTGCTGGAAACCAATGTCCAGTAAGTCCATACGGTTGTAGTGGATATTGAAGTCCGGTACAGACGAACAACATGCAAAAATACACACAAAAAACATAAAAAACGTGCACAGGTAGGGAGAGCTTGTAGCCACAGCCGTTGTAGTAGAATTGTATATAGTAGGGTTTTCCAGAAGAAAAGGTAGAAGTAGAACCAGAAGTAGAAGGCGGAAATATGGTGTTTGACCGACAAGATGGCGTCTGTCACAATCTGGATCGGCTGTGATGTCACATGCAAGTGCTCCATAGGAGTCCTTTGGGATGTAGAATTCACTCTTAAGCTGGGCATACACTGTGCGATTTTTTCAATCACGGTATTCAGCTGCTGCTCACACTGTACGAGTGAATCGCAGGGGTAAACAGCACGCAGCTTACGATTCCTGTTCTCACACTATACGATCCGATGCTCGGATGCGATGCTCAGGATTTCAAACAGGTTTGATTTTCATCCGATCGATCGGGAGGAGGTCGTGAGGTGTTAATCGCTTGTCGTCACCCCATGTATACTACACGATCCGAGACGCACGATTGAGCCAAAACTCGGCCCGATCTCCAAAATAGTCGCACGAGTGAAAATCGTGTCAAAATCGGGCCAAAAATCGCACAGTGTATGTATGCCCAGCATTACGTAGTAGGATAACTATACTGAACAAAACAGTCATTTGGAAGAAGAAAAAAGCATCCAACTGTAAAACCTCACTATAAAAAGATCTGCATCTGATGAGTTCTTCTGCAAAAATGTAAACATACCTCATCACCTCCTACAGCAGTACCTCAGCAGCCTCTAAAGCAAGATTTCCATGTTTAAATACACTGGAAAAGGCCACACCTTGTGACCTTTATGAATACGGAAGTACATTTTGAGTAACCGCAAAAAGGTCCCGTGGTGTCCATTTGTGGAATTTGCATAATAATAATAATAAGCACGTCTTCCCATATTAAACTGATATGAGCAACACACCCGGAGTTGTGTCCAGGTTTAAAACGAGTCACAGGTATATTTAAATAAATTATGAAGGTGTTACATGCCAGTGGCTAACGTTGTTAAGTTCTGTTTTCCTGAGCAGGATAGGAACTTGCCTCTGGCATGCTTTTTGCATAAATGATAGATGGAACAGCAGGTTCCTTGATACTTCAGTGTATTTTGATACCTCGGTAACCCAATAAGTTAATGACCCATCAATTATACACTCATTTTGTCGAGATAAGCACTCTTCAAAAAGGTATTATAAAAGTGGTTTTGGAAACAATATTCCCATTTTCCATATCGGTTACACTGCTGCGGGACACATTTCATCTCATTATCTCTAGCCGCTTTATCCTGTTCTACAGGGTCGCAGGCAAGCTGGAGCCTATCCCAGCTGACTACGGGCGAAAGGCGGGGTACACCCTGGACAAGTCGCCAGGTCATCACAGGGCTGACACATAGACACAGACAACCATTCACACTCACATTCACACCTACGGTCAATTTTAGAGTCACCAGTTAACCTAACCTGCATGTCTTTGGACTGTGGGGGAAACCGGAGCACCCGGAGGAAACCCACGCGGACACGGGGAGAACATGCAAACTCCGCACAGAAAGGCCCTCGCCGGCCCCGGGGCTCGAACCCAGGACCTTCTTGCTGTGAGGCGACAGCGCTAACCACTACACCACCGTGCCGCCCGGGACACATTTATGATTTCATAAATTCATCCTCTGTAAATGCTGCATCATGGTCAGGGTTGGTTTATTTTTGGAAAAGGCAACTCACCAAAAATATTCAGGGGAACGGAAGCGGGATCGTGTGGGATCGGGATTACTTTGGAACCCTTCAAGAACTAAAGCTAAGCAGCCACTTGATTTATAAACCCTAGTAATACCAGGACATAAGTCAGATTCAACAACATTCTCAGCAGCACATTCACGTGTCCATGTGCAAATGTTTGAATTGCACTGAAAGTGCAATAGGAGGCAAAGTCCTGTCAAAACACGTACACAGGTAAACATTGCTGCTGTCATAGCAACTGGCGCCAAATCTCTCACACACACACACACACACACACACACACACGGTATCTCTGCAAGCCTGAGCATCCAGGAGAAGTGATACAGGCAGGTTTACCAGAAATAGATTAAACCAAGTAGAGCAGTTATAGAGGCCCAAACAAATGTAGTTCTCTTTTTAAATAAATTAAAAAGCAAACAAAATAATATACGGTCACTTTGAAAGCACATAATGCACAGGCATCTCAAAAGCCAGGTTTGAGGTATGTGAAAGCAGCTGTGGTCAAAGTGCCGAGTCAGAGAGCTGAGTGCGGCGAGCAATCGCCCCGTTTGGCCCATTAAACACGACCCATTTTGATGCAAGACAACACGAGTGACATTTTGAACCACTGCGTTTGTTACTGGACGTAAAAACGTTAATGCACTCACTGAAATGCTCGTTAAAGAAACATACACGAATATCGTACAACCCTTACTAATTACGCCAGGTAGACATGTACTTTTACCCCATCAACAAACAACTGTGTAATTCAATGCCACGTGATGTTCTTGGGAAACAGGCCTTCCTCATTTGAGAACTGGTTTTGCTCAGGTTCGCAGGTAGTAGCAGCAGATCAGGTAACACAATATGCCTTGTTCAGCGGTGCACCAAAGAGCAGAAGGTCTGTTCAAGAGCACCTGCATGCTGCTGTATAGCTTTTCTTTATCCACACAAGACAATAGAGATCTTGCAGTCACGTGACTGGAAAGTACACAGCCGCCATCTTGTCGGTAAAAAACACAGCTGAATACAGAATGTACAGAATGGATCAATTTCAACCGACGGACTACACGGCTCATTTTTCTAATGAACAGATAACTAGATACATGTCTAAAATAAACGATCTACAGATTAGTGACCCTTATGGCTTACCGGACGGAGTTTTCACGACCGTGTCAGTGGATATTGAACTGCCAGAGGTGGAATACCCAGACGTGTATAATTACCTCATTAACTTTCCCTCGCTGTTCAGTGGTGAAGCACTGCGTGCTTATAAATCTCCGGACAGTTATCTTTACAGAAATTCAGGATTTGTCAGCGACTCAGATGTGGCATCTTGCAAACAAGAAAATAATCCTCATTGGACGGGTAAGTCACTTAAGTATCGAGTATAGCACTGACCAGCCGATTATAGAATAGAATAAGGTAATTCCAGCTGTAATTCCAAATCGTCCGTCTTGTTTACCATGGATCTGGCATTGGAGAGATAGAGGCTTAGCAGTGGAGGTTTGAGTGGCTGTTTTCTGAGCTTAGTCAACAGGCCAGCTCTGCAGCCTCGCTTTTGCTTCCGCTCCCGACGCCGCCTCCTTCGCTTTGCTTCCGATAACAATCCACGGAGACCCCGCTGGTCTCGCTATCTCGTCCGGAATGTTGTGCATGCGATGGAAATCGCTACAAACCGTCATTTTCTGCTGGAAACCAATGTCCAGTAAGTCCATACGGTTGTAGTGGATATTGAAGTCCGGTACAGACGAACAACACGCAAAAAATACACACAAAAAACATAAAAAAGGTGCACAGGTAGGGAGAGCTTGTAGCCGCAGCCGTTGTAGTAGAATTGTATATAGTAGGGTTTTCCAGAAGAAAAGGTAGAAGCAGAAGTAGAACCAGAATGAAGTAGAAGGCGGAAATATGGCGTTTGACCGACAAGATGGCGTCTGTCACAATCTGGATCGGCTGTGACGTCACATGCAAGTGCTCCATAGAACAGAATCGCGCATACATTTTAAAGCATTAAGTTTTAAAGACGGGGTCGTACTCAATTTTAACTGCGTGTGCAAGACGGCTATCCTGTAATCATTTACGCAGCGTGAAGGCAAAAGCACACGTATGAAACCACTAATATTTTGCAAGTCAGCGTGGGAACCTGTCAACCAGAAATGTTTTGTCTCTGACTTGCTCTTGAAGATGCATCGTTTGTCCAGATGCAAAAAAGGTATATGAGTGAGCACGTGATAAATGCGGCTTGCCTAGCATACACGTATCTATAGTTAGAAATTAAGTATACTGCCAAACCTCAGAATGAAAAACTCAATGCACACAAAACGAGATGTAGAGAAATGTCCTGAATTCAACCTAGACTGTATCAAATTAATAACAGAGGGGCAAGTACTTTCACAAATGTGCTTAGGGTCAATAGTACACCATCAAAACAGGTTCCACGAGCACGTCTGTAAATAAAAATATGTCCAAAAAAAAAAAGATGTGGTCCAAAGTTTAAACAAATACTTGGCTACACGAAAGAACTTGAACAATTCAATTTCTGTGTCAAAATCCTTATGGGCTGTTTTACAATCGGGGTACAAAGTTTATGTCACAGGGGTCCAAAATTCAATTTGATTCAAACTGGTTCTTGTACCAGTTTATAAGTGAAGGACGAGTTAAAGAACAGATTTCAGGTAATCTTTTGACGTGTGTATGGTAGTTTTGTGTAACCTGCTATAAGATGGGAGAAACAAATGAAGTGATTCTCGGAGAGGACTTTTTTTTTTTTGGACAATTCAGAATCCACGACTTCCATAGTGCTTTTAAATATAAGGCTGTAAGCTTTGTGTTAGTTGTCTCTAATATTTATGTCCCAATATCTTGACCACATTTTAGGATGAAAATCATTTTAGATATGTTATTTTATATTGAAAAATTAGCTGACTTTGACACAATTACATACTATTTGATCAAAATAGTCTGAAAACTTCCTGGCATTCAACATTAAAACTTAACTATGTTTCCAATGATATGGAACCAGATGTGTGTTTTATGGTATAAAGAATGATTTAAGTGATGACCTTTTGGATGACCTTTTGGAGCTACCTGTGGTCAAAAGCACTTTTTCTAAATGACACGAGTAATTTTGCTAAATATGACATATATTGCCATACATTCACCAAAAATAACGTTATCACCAATTTTTTTTGCTATCACAGGGCTACAATAAACAACCAAGTTTATTTAGTCAAGCCTTTTGATATTGAAGATAATAAGTGTTAAATGTGATTTTTAGCTTGCGTACCCTGATTGTAAAACAACCCTTATAGAACATCTCATCTCATTATCTGTAGCCGCTTTATCCTGTTCTACAGGATCACAGGCAAGCTGGAGCCTATCCCAGCTGACTACGGGTGAAAGGCGGGGTACACCCTGGACAAGTCGCCAGGTCATCACAGGGCTGACACATAGACACAGACAACCATTCACACCTACGCTCAATTTAGAGTCACCAGTTAACCTAACCTGCATGTCTTTGGACTGTGGGGGAAACCGGAGCACCCGGAGGAAACCCACGCGGACACGGGGAGAACATGCAAACTCCGCACAGAAAGGCCCTTGTCGGCCACGGGGCTCGAACCCAGAACCTTCTTGCTGTGAGGCGACAGCGCTAACCACTACACCACCGTGCCGCCTCCTTATAGAACATTTAAAAAAAAAAAAAAGCTGCAGTCACCAGTTCCACTTAGTCATCTTATGCTTTCAACTTGCTGAGGGCAGGTGGGTAATTCAAGGTTTAAGTCGCTCTTGTTCTTCCATTCTCTATGCCCCCCCCCGGCCTTCCTTTCTCACACAAGCGTACAAGCAGACTGCCAAGCTCTTTTGTCTCTGGAAAGCTGAGGTCACATTTCTTGGCAATAAAACTAGCCTCAGTTTGAAAGAGAATTGCAGTAAGAGCCCCAGGGCCTGATCTTCCTCCCATCTTAAGCTTGTCAAACTCTAGATTTGCCATACTAACCAAGGCTCGGTTACTAGAAAAAACACTGAATCTTTGTGCAAAGTATTTCACTTCTTAAGCAAAGTGATGCAACAACAGTCGAACAGCCATCAACCTGATAATTCTCCCCACAGTCTCGTCCGTCGTAACTGATCTCGTATGCAGCACAAAGGGCCGAAAGCTTTGTATCGGACAGACGCTCTACTATGTCGAGGCAGGGGGAGGGGTGGAGAAACGGCTGGTAGCCCTGTGCCCTACACCGCTTGTCTCAATTCTCTCTGCCCAGCCTCGGTGAGGCCTCATGATACAGCCACATTCAGTATCACGTTGCCTGAGGGGAATGGCAATGTCTGACTCTCTTTCTTTCTCCGTCTCTCATACACGCACACACTTTCACATAACACTAGTGTAAATTCATGCAGTGGGGTGCAATACTGCTCTTTCAGAGATGGAACCAATTTGATGGACATAGCAGATGACCAACTCCAGGACTTTCTCACCAGCAAGCATGCGAGATTCTCCTTCACTCACGACGGCTTCAAACTAAACTTTTAAAAAGCAGGATTCTGCGTTTCAGTCCAATGACTACATCTTGTATATCGTGTTGATGAACCCAACATGGTGTTCAGTTTGATTTCCCACTGCACAGAAAGGCATGTACACTGGTTTCAACCAAGATTCTGAAGCTAATGGCCAGAAAAGTGGAAAAAGATTTCAAACACTCCATGGCACAAAGGAGGACCGTATGATGCTGAGAATTTAAAACGGGCCAATCAGGAGGAAGTCCATCTGATCTGGTAACACCAAGGTTGCTGCTTAGCAATAGGCAGTGCAGGGATCTGGCCTTCCCAGGAAGTCTCCTGTCCCAGTACTAACCAGCTCTTTGAGACGCATGGGTGTGGCGCAGATCTCGGTTTCCACGGCCTTTGACCTCTTGCCTATACAGCTAGAGTTACAGTAGGGGGCTGGTCCTCTGGTAACCGCTAGAGTTTGACTTCCCCACTTGCATCTGTGTTGCAGCAGGTACCATTTTTATGATGGTCTTTGGTAGGACCCAACCACGAGTAGAACTCACGATCTCCCAGTCGAGAGGCGGACACGCTAACCACTAGGCCAACTTGCGGTACAGCTCAGCTGTAGCTTATCTAAAATGTACACAGCTCGAAATTCATGGTGGTCTGGTCGCCTGAGGCGACTTAATTTGTCATTTGGCGGATAATTCCTGTCACTAGCCAGCCCGGCTGGCTAGTTGAAAATAAAAAACATATATGAAGCGAAGATTCAGACACACCGTCAACTAAAGCCGCCACATATTAAGTGTGTGCCGTGTCTGCGTTAATCGATGTGTTTATCGGCAGGAGTTAAGGCCTCTGCATGCTCTTGCGACAAGGCTTTCGCAGATAGCTTTTCGCAGACAGTTGTAATTTATTGTTGAGCGGGGATAATAGGCGTGCGCGATGTCATTCACCGGCACAACGCAAGGGGGCGCGAAGTCGCTAGGAGTAGTTGGTGGGTGTGGTTAGTGGAGTGTTTATCCTCCGGTTACTTATAATGACTAGAGCTTTTTTTTTTTATAATGACTAGAACTGGAGTCATATAGATGTACGTACTTCCTCAATCAACCGCTCTTCGTGCTGCTCCATCTTCGCTCGTGTTTTTAAAAATGCCGGTCGTGAAAACAAAACAAACCGGGAAAGTAGGAAGTGCATGTACAGCGGATGTAGAGTGGACCAATCGGAGCGCTCTTGTCTGCGGCGCTGTCTGCGAGGCTTCTGCGGTGGTCACAATTTTTGGGAGGTGCGCGCAGAGCGTCTGCGAAGGTGGGGGGGCTACGCAGACACTGTCTGCGACGCTATCTGCGAGGACTGGGTTGTCAGCATAAATTGGCCTTTAAGCTTAAAAATGTATGATTCAAACAAAATTTTCAGCACTTGCCTTAAAAGTCTGCCTGCCTACCCCCAAATGAAACCCCCATTTATAATAAAAAAAAAAAAAAAAGGCTCAACCCAGTGGCTTACTGCTTATCTAGTCCGTTTGAGCTTGGCTGTATGCTGAAGTGATCTCTCAGGTGTTGAGTGGTCATTTACCCATGTAAGAACACAGTCCACTCCGTGTGACACTTAAGACACTAGCAGCAGCAGCCACCATTGGACATGCAGCACATGCCTGAGCCACCTGTCTTCACAACGTGGCGCTGGCAAAGAAGATAGTGGGAAAGGAGGTGTAAAGCCACTCGCTAAGCTACACTCGGCTGAAAACCTACACAGGAAAATGAATCAAGGTAAAAAGGGATCAGGCGATAAATCCCAAGTGCTACTAATCAAACTGGCAAGAAAGACAGATTTCCTTTTTATTTTTGGACACGCCTTCAATCCAACAGTTCACTCAAAACGAGTAACGTACTGAATTAAAGAAGCGACACAAAAATATCAAGCCTTCAATGGAAGAATCAACAAGCTTCATGCCACCCAACAAGTGATTAGAAAACAGTTTAGGGCTCCACTTTCTTCATAGTAAATCAGACAGGATCTCATCTGTAGCTTATCTAAGATTGCAGCCAAGTTTGCTTTCGCAAGTATTTAATTACAGTCTGAGGAAACGGTAACAGGAACAAGGAGCCGACCAACACAATCTTGCTCAGGCAGGAAAAATGAGTTATGCAAGGAAGAGAACATAACGAGGCATGTTGTTACAGGAAAAATCATCAATGCTGGGGACGTCGTGATGTGGTTTGGCATGAAGCAGAGCTCGCACCACCAACAGGTCAATCCATGTGAAATCGCTGGAGACCTCCAGACTGACCAGATCAGATTTACGTCATACTTTATGGAAATAAAATATACCGGTAGTGTGCAGAACTTCAGGTTTGTATCTGCGTTAGTTTCTAAGATACAGAGGCTTTAAAAAGGTGGTGTGGGTCTAAAGCAAGCGCTACAGAAAAAGTCCCCCAATTCATTACTTTTGAACATCAACACTCCTGGGCTATAAAACAAACACTCATCTCACTCAGAGGAAAAGCTGAGATTTCTAGAACTGTGTTGTACAAATCAAAAACAGCCACTGAAAGCTTACAGTACAAGTACATGATATATATTTATTTTTCTTCCAAGCCACCCATTAAACTCCAGAAAAATCGAAAGATATGCACGGCTCGAAATTCGCGGTGGTCCAGTCGCCCGAGGCGACTTAATTTGTCATTTGGTGGGTAATTCCTGTCACTAGCCAGCCTGGCTGGCTAGTTGAAAATAAATTATATTTTTTTATAAAAATAAAAAAGTGATTCCACGCTTATGGGTATTGAAATGGGGACATGAACTTCTTTTTAAAAAATTCACCTAAAACCATTTCTTTTTTTACCATCAGGTCACAAAACATGTAATCTTTAATGAATGATATGTTAAAAGATAACTTTAATTTTCTGAGATGGAATAAAAACATATTTATATGCCAAAGTCAAGCCTATGAGTTCCAAAATGAGGTCTGTTCCATTACTTCTGTTACGATTGTCCATCTCGCGTCTGTTCCAAATTAATTACAATCTAGCTATATACCATGTTAATCTTATTGAAAGAATGTGTATGTTTATTCTACTACACATGTTTATTAATTATATTTGCTAAAACATCACCTTCCTATGTTTCAAAAAGTAATTCTACATTGTTAAAATTGAGAATATATATGTCCACAACACTTCTGTTACGTTCTGACTTTGGCATATAAATGTGTTTTTATTACATCTCAGAAAATTAAAGTTATCTTTTAACATATCATTCATTAAAGATTACATGTTTTGTGACCTGATGGTAAAAAAAAGAAATGGTTTTAGGTGAATTTTTAAAAATAAGTTCATGTCCCCATTTCAGTACCCATAAGCGTCGAATCACTCATATATATAGCGCAAAGATTCAGACACACCGTCAACTAAAGCCGCCACATATTAAGCGTGTGCCGTGTCTGTGTTAATCGATGTGTTTATCACCAGGACGGAAAACACCGAAGAATTCCGAATCATATCGTGTACGAGTCAGGCTGTCGGTTTTTTCACTACTGCACATGCATATAACGCATCTCGTTGAATATCGTGGTAATCACGTTATCAAATTCAATAGATGTGGCGACATTATCGCCCATTTAAACACGTGTTTTTGTTGTTGTTTACATCTACATCTGCCAAAGCTACACTGCGATGTGGAATTTTCTGAAAGGTGTACAGAAACCGCCAGAGACGGGGACAAAGCGACCTCGGTCTGAAGAGGAGAAAAAGGCCGCCGATAAAGCGTACGAGAAGGAGAAACGACAAAGGACTTCTAAGCAAACGTGGGAGCAGGGTAGGCCTTGGCTGCGATACGATTTTTATGGAATAATCAATTTTTTTCAAGTTGATTCCTAGTCAATATGAGCTCCTAATGCTTTCTCTCTCATAAATGGTTAAATACAGAAAGCATGTTGGACATATTTTGGGTGCTATAGTCATGACAGTAAGTATATTTGTTTTCAATACTCATACACCAAGTTGCCAAGTTTTCCAATATATTATTATTTGCAGATATTATATTATGGTGCTCTGTGTTGTTCTCATTTATGTATTTAACAACAGTATCAAAATACTCGGGTCTTGAAATAAATGCACATTAGTCATGAACAATGGTAACTACTCTCTTTTGCGTTATTTTTGACAGAAGTAAAATTCATACATGAACAAATTTTGGCGAGTTGATTTTCTGTTTGGCGAGTTACTTTGGAAGGGAACTAGTCCGGCTGGCTGGTGAAAAAAAAACATGAATTTCTAGGCCTGATATGGGACTGGTGGCCATCACAACACGTCTACTACTTAACTATGCTAACCTCCTAGGGCTTAGCGGTCAGATGCGTGGACAGCACTTTTTAGAAATTCGGAACAAGAATCCACATATGTGGACATACTTTTTCTCTAAAAGTACATCTTATCAAAAGATGATGCTTAGTTTTTATTCTAATCAGGTTCTAATAAGCCCAAATAGCAAAGAGAAATAAAAAAATGCATGTAAAAAGACAGCTTGGGCCTTAGGAGGCTAAAGGAAATAGAAAAGTGACATCAAGAAATTTACCACCCATGTTTGCCATTAAAGTCTGAATTCAGAGTCAAGGAAAATAAATAAACACTCTGCAGGAGACGCTTAGGTGTGTCTTACTTCCAGCTCAAAACTGGCAGGTACGGCTCTTGTAATCGCCCCACAAAATCAACTAAAAACGAGCGTGGCTGCTGTCTGTAATACTCCAGGGAAGACGGACACACTGGTCTGCTGATTGCTGATGGAGAAAGACAGTCATATGCAAGCACTTCTGAAAACCACCCCCTGAATACTAATATGTAGCTTTGAAGCTGACTCTAGGATTTAGGAGGGAGAAGTGACATTTCTGTTCCAGCTGATGGAAAACTTACAGTTGAGGAACTGGGTCAGCGTCAATGTCTGAAACTCCAGTTCTGTGAGGCTGGAGAACTGCTAAGAACACCGTTACACCACTTTACCTAATAAAATGCAAAAACTCATGCAAAAAAATAAATAATTAATTAATAATAATAATAATAATAATAATAATAATAATAGGGCAGCACGGTGGTGTAGTGGTTAGCGCTGTCGCCTCACAGCAAGAAGGTCCGGGTTCGAGCCCCGGGGCCGGCGAGGGCCTTTCTGTGCGGAGTTTGCATGTTCTCCCCGTGTCCGCGTGGGTTTCCTCCGGGTGCTCCGGTTTCCCCCACAGTCCAAAGACATGCAGGTTAGGTTAACTGGTGACTCTAAATTGACCGTAGGTGTGAATGTGAGTGTGAATGGTTGTCTGTGTCTATGTGTCAGCCCCGTGATGACCTGGCGACTTGTCCAGGGTGTACCCCGCCTTTCGCCCGTAGTCAGCTGGGATAGGCTCCAGCTTGCCTGCGACCCTGTAGAACAGGATAAAGCAGCTAGAGATAATGAGATGAGATAATAAATAATAATAATAATAATAATAATAATAAAAAAAGCACACTGAAAGATGATACTACTGCAGCAACAAACATCTGTACCTACCCACATGAGGCTGCAAGATACACATATGGACAAAACACTACACACTGCTTATACTGTTAGTGAGTTTTGCATCATACACGACAGTGAAGCCAGTGGCATAGTTTATCATTGACCTGCTCTGCTCTGACCAAAATGATTTATGGCTGCTGATCATGAGTGCGGTGATTCATTTAAAAAAAAAAACTAAAAAAAAAAACAACCGCCCACGAAAACGCTCATGTGAAACATCTCAGACTCAAGCTCAAAGCACACAATAATAATGCTGAAAGGGCTTGTTGGAGGGTTCACTTGTAGCTCTGTCTCATAGCAGTAAGGCCAGAACTGAGATCATGATTAACATGTGATACACTCTGTGGCTTGAATGGCTCTACTTTCACATTTACTGCCATTAGGATGCATCCTCAACTAAAAGAGGAACACCAGTTAGGCTATTTAGCAATTATTCCACGAAATCGAGTCGTACATGAGCCGTTGAGGTGCGTAGCGCAGAGTCGGCTATAAGCCATGTACGATGAACGAGTGGAATAACTGTTTTATTCTGTCCACATCCACTGGATTTTAAGAAACTGAGCATTTTTATTTTTAGCAAATTCGATAAATAAAAACTTTACACAAAACGTCCGACAAAATCATTTCCGCTTAGAATGTAAACAAACTGGTGAAATGACCGTAGCAATTTGTGAAAAATGTGATAATCATCATCTTCTGGCTGCTCCCGATTAGCGGTCACCACAGCGGATCTTTCGTCTCCATTGCTCCGTCTTCCGCATCCTTCTCTACCACTTTCACGCATCTCCTCTTTGGCCTTCCTCGTTTTCGTGTGCCTGGCAGCTCCATCCTCAACATTCTCCTTCCCACATGCTCTGCATCTCTTCTCAGGATGTGCCCGTACCATCTCAGTCTCATCTCTCTTAGCTTCATTCCCAAGCTCTCCACATGTGCTGCCCCTCTGATCTGCTCGTTCCTTATCCTGTCCAACTTCCCATCGCAAACCTTAACATCCTCAACTCCGCCACCTCCAACTTTGCCTCCTGTCTCTTCGTTAAGGGTCCGGTCTCCAATTCATACATCACAGCTGCTCTCACTACTGTCTTATATATCTTACCATTCACTTTTGCTGGGACTTTCCTATCACAAATGACTCCCGAAAAATGTGATAACGATTCTTGAAAAAAAAAAAAAAAAAAAAGACGTTCTTACCAACAAATACTTTCATTCCACATTTTGTTGCTTTTTTTGGTACTTTTTAGGGTTTTCAAGCTGAGTTTTTATTTCGCCCTCGGTTGGTTCAGCAACAAACATGTGCCGCCATTTTGTTCTTCTCTACTCACGGTATATTAGCTGATAGCCTAGTAGTAGAGTAGCCAATCAGAGCGCACGATTGCTCATATCCAGTGCATGTGGATAGAATAATATAGGATGTAGATGATCCAACAATACAAGTGTTACACACTATGATTTATACGAGATTTTTTTTTTTTGCTACATTATCCTGGTCATCAAGAAGGTATAAAAACACCATGTTTTCAGATTAAACTCAAATCAGAGACCGCAAAACTTTCCATGAACAAACATGAATTCCCAGTTCAGCTTGACTGCGACTGGATATCGTTCTTTCATTCGTGATGTCCAGAGCGCATTTGCACAAAAGGCAGTCTGCATTCCCCTACACGACAGGATGACGAGTCATAAATATTTACAATCCTGCTGTGACTGAACTGCGAGTGGTTTGAAGAGGTTATAACTGGATTTTACACACTCCATACTACAAGATAACATGGGAAGATATTAGAGCTGTGCAATATATCGTATTTTTATCACGATATCGATATTGGTGTCAAACGATATCAAAATTCATAATATCGATATGAAACGATTTTTTGTCATTTGTAAGGTAAAACAACCCTTCTGTCCCCTAAGGCACACCGTAGCCTTGTATACGTCATCCATTCTACTCCCGCGATATCTCCGCAACAGTAAAAAATCAGTTCTTCTGTTTTCATACGTGTTGGGTGATTTGATATATTGATTTGTTAATATGTTGTTTGATTTGCTTGCTAATAGTTATAATAATACAATTAACATATATTTACGTCATATTTTTGGATGTGGGACTGGGTAATGTAAAAATGGCATCTACGGAAGAAAACAAGCACAACAATATTAGCACATATCCAGCTTGCTAGCTGTGTTAGATGTGTTAAACCGTGTGGATTTAAGTGGAATAATTGCGAGTCGTCCTGTGGTCAAGGCAGCGTTTTAAGGTAAGGCAATTTGGTTATTAACGTTGCCCGCCGCGACATGTTTACTTGGGTTCATTTGATTTTGACTTGTGCATCTGCAGCTCGCATCATGCTTTGAAGTAGGTTCTGCTAAGGACGGGTTTATTGCGCGATGTAGACGGACTCAGATGTAATTACATTGTTTTTAAAATTCCGTGCGCTTAAAACGGTGTCCCCCTGCTAATCATGTAGCCCTAATCATGTGTTGCTTTTACTTTTCCTAATGGCGAGTGAAATATCTCTGCAAATGGTATTTCAATGCTGACATGCCAAAAAGATAGCGGAGTCCACATTTGGAAGATGAAGGAAGAGAAGCCTGATGCTTGAAAATAGATCGCTTAATCCACAACGCATATCTGTATTTGAGACATAACCTGCAACTAGTGGGGATGTTTTGGAATGACTGTGCATAGGGTGTTTTTGGCCACAGAACACTAACCCACAGTAGTAGGAGGACTACTGGGTTCGTGGATTTTGTCTGTTGACTGAGCGAAGCATGGTGTTTGCCTTGTGCCATTTCACGTAGCATCTAGCCGCAGTGCCACCTACACTTTCAGGGAATGTTTACATGCCGCTGAGCTATTTTCATGTATGTTAATTCTTAAGGACTTGTCTCTATATTGTGCGTGTTCACACACGGACTGGCCATCGGGAGTAGCGGGAGTTTTCCCGGTGGTTCAGCGCGGGCCGGCGGAGAAAAAAAACAAAACAGTTGCGCGCTGGCCTTTAATATGATAAGCAATGTTAACAGTTTCTTAAAGAAACTGTTAACATTGCTTATCATATTAAAGGCCAGCGCGCAACTGTTTTGTTTTGTTTTTTTTCTCTGCCGGCCCGCGCTGAACCACCGGGAAAACTCCCGCTACTCCCGATGGCCAGTCCGTGTGTGTGCGTGTTTAATGTTGGTGTCTTAACAACACACAAGCTTACGTTGTAGTGTGTGTGTGTGAGAGAGAGATTTTATCCTTGGCTGGCTACGAGCCAGTGTGGACGTTACGCAGTAATCACTGGTAATACCAGCGCTGGCTCCATCCTCTGTGATCGGAAATGTTGAGTGAGGAGAACGTGAGCCTTGTGCAGGCTATAGGACCTATGCAAAGTACGCGCTTGCACAGTAAATAGTTTAAGTAAAAGGCGTTTCAGGGTACAACGGGAAGGGTTGACAGGTAGCCTATGAGGCCTGTACTATAAAAATGTGGCCCGGTGCCTCGGGTGTTGATGATCAGGGCTTTAAAAAAAGGTGTATAAATATCGTTTTAAAAATCGCGATATCGATATTTACTGAAAAAAATCGTGATATTGATTTTTTCCAATATCGAGCAGCCCTAGAAGATATTAATTTAACAGCCGAACCTGGGACACCTTTTACCACTATGAGGGTAGGGTGAATCAGCTTCAAAATGATGGTTCAGCCTTATCCAAGTGCAAGTGCTTCGAGGTTAGAGATGGATTATTTTAAGCGCGAGCTCCACCCAGCTCGATCCAGTCGTTACACATTCAAATGCCGCGGCTCAATGGAAATCTTCCTAAAATGGCCACACCCGTGTTGTGTCATCACCTGACACACGAGAGGACATTCAAATTAGGTCACGAAACCTTTAAACACTCAGAAACGAAGCTGATCAAGACACGACATTTTGTCTGTGCATTATCCTTAAACGAATTTGCACGCTCCGATATAGTTTTAACAGACTTTGGCTACCATTTAACTGATCTTTCTTTTCTGATGTTAGGGGCTCGATTACAAAGGCAAGTTCATGGGAAGTAGAACTTGTTGAGTCCTAAGGCTTAAACATGCCATTCATAACTTTCACAGTGACTAACCGGTTAATTCTGCGTCTTTTTCCAAATGCAACTTTACATCTGAAGGCTTGGTAGTCAAACTGAAGGCAGCAGGGAGAGAATTATGCTGTGTTCACACTTATACCGGTACGAAAGTGGTATAACTGTATCGATACAAAGTATACCGGTACAGTTTAGTGCATCTGTCCACACTAGCGAGAAATGTTTGCGGTTTTCTTTCACGGTAGTTGAAATGCGTGTGCGCGAAATGTTTCCGTGGTTACCGAGTAACTTCCTTCCGAGAATATGGCGGATGAAACAACGTGTGTGCGCTTTTTGTTGTCAATGTACAGTCTGTATTTCTGGTGGTCATTTATTCAGTCGAATCGTATAAAACGCGCGCGGCAGTTGAGAAAGAAACAAAGAAAACGAATCTCCGTTCTTCATTTTATTCAGCGAAGACATCGATTGAGGTGTGTGACTTTGCGCATGCGCATTACATTTGTATCGATACAGAACCGCTTCATCTGTCCACACTACAGCGAAGCGCTACAGTACCGATACGAAACCCATACATTTGTGGGTTTCGTACCGATACAGTTATACCGCTACAGTACCGGTATAGTTGCTAGTGTGGACAGTAGGGCTGGGTATCACCAGATACCTCACGATACGATACTATGGCGATATTTTGCCCACGATAACGATATCACGGTACAGCGATTCTGCGATAATCGATATATTGCAAGAAATTTCAACCACATCACAATATCTGTGTCACTGAAGAAAATCAGAATTTATTGACCACTGTAAAATTACATTTCACATACATAACTACACACTCTTGCCAGACATATATTTGTCTCTATTCTACTGCTGGCAAAACCAAGAGTTGCTTCACTACAACATACAGAAAATTCCCATTTCTGTGCTAGTATTATCAACTTTTCTGTAAGCATGGACACATCAGTGCTGCTTAACAAGCAGAATCAAATTGTTTTATGAAAACTTAAAACTTGCACTGCAGACTGCACATACATTTCAGTGCTAACACTAATATCAATTTGTTCTTTGTAAACTTGAGAACATATACCTGAGAACATTTAACTTGTGCTTATTTTGCAGGAACAACACACTGTCTGAAACGCATTGAAAAGTGCAATGGGCATCTTAATTGGAGCATCTTAATTTAATTGGAGCGAAACAGGTTTTGCAGAGTGCATTCTCTTTGTCCGGCTCACTGTTTAGTTTTTTTCTCCTTTCCTTTGGAATCGAAAGTGCCTCCAAACATCTGCCTTAAAGTTCGGCGGCGTCTCTAGGTTTACATTAACAGCCATGCTTGCCTGTTTTTTTTTTCCCCCCTCACTGCAACCGCCGGGGAAAAAAGAGAAGACGAAGAGTGCCTTGCAGTGAGGTAGCGGCACAGCGACACCTCACGGAGCGGAGGTGCGGAAGTCGTACTGGATTTACAACCCGTCTGAAACATGATTTTATTATTTGAAAAAAATATCGATATTCAAATTGAGTATCAATATTGAATCGGAAGACAAAGTATCGCGATATATCGCCGTATCGATATTTTTGCACACCCCTAGTGTGTTGCGGTACGAAAGTAGTTTCGTATCGGTACAAAATCCCTAGTGTGGACAGGGTATTAGATTTTAATTTAACAAAAGGAATATTTAAAGTTGATCAAGAACAGGAAAATTAAATGTTGGCTTTTTTTTTTGGTAATACGAGTTTCTTCAGGGCGGCACGGTGGTGTAGTGGTTAGCGCTGTCGCCTCACAACAAGAAGGTCCTGGGTTCGAGCCCCGTGGCTGGCGAGGGCCTTTCTGTGTGGAGTTTGCATGTTCTCCCCGTGTCCGCGTGGGTTTCCTCCGGGTGCTCCGGTTTCCCCCACAGTCCAAAGACATGCAGGTTAGGTTAACTGGTGACTCTAAATTGACTGTAGGTGTGAATGTGAGTGTGAATGGTTGTCTGTGTCTATGTGTCAGCCCTGTGATGACCTGGCGACTTGTCCAGGGTGTACCCCGCCTTTCGCCCGTAGTCAGCTGGGATAGGCTCCAGCTTGCCTGCGACCCTGTAGAAGGATAAAGCGGCTAGAGATAATGAGATGAGATGAGTTTCTTCAATTTTTTTTTTTGTGGGAAAATCGAATCACAAACCTAGCATTGTGAATCAAATAGAATCATGAATTAGGTGAATCGCTCCTGATTGTAACGTTGCGAGCTGTACGCACTGCTGCATGAAGATCATTTAGAAATCCCACCTGGAGGCAAAACCGTCTCGCCCTCTCTATTATAACCGTACGCAGTCTAGCGATGGCACCCACGGCTGACTTCAGAAACAGCAGGAAATAAAAAGTTCCAATGAATCATCTACTTATAGAGAAGGATTTTTGGCCTAGTGCTGCACTTCTCAATTTTTTTTTTCCACGTACAGCCAGAGGTTTGATATTTTTTTTTCCCCCTTTTTAATTCTGTCAGACTGGTGGAAATCCCAGCACAAACATTAGTAAAACAATTGTGTTCGTCATGGAGTTCTTATACTTATGAGCCTATTTGACTGCTCAGTTGAAGTGACCGGGCTTCACCCGAACCTCAGTAAGCAGTAATAATGTCAGTGGAAAGTTCAGGAATTTATGTACTATGGCTCCAAGAAATAGCCAAAATGTTTTGCACACATTTAAATAACAAATGTAATGTTTGACAAGTTTAATTATGCTTATTCATTAAATCGCTACTAAAGAGGGGAGAAAGGTGTCGGTGAAATTTTAAAAAAGGTAAAAGGGTCCTGCATAAAAGTTGGAGAAACCCTGCATCGCTACTACAGAGTGCTGAATGATTTATCCTGATGTGGGCTGGCCGAGGAAACTCGTTACAGCTTCTCATTCCAAACGCTAGCACAAATCACAACAGTTTGAGCAAGCTCCTTAGTCTAAGCACTAGCTTCAAGTGCACTTGAATGGATGGAAATATTCACGAGAGAGCAGAAATGCACACCAAAGCCAGGAGTGTCTTTTCCAGGCTCGACTTAAACAATGGTCAGCTAGCTGAAGGTGGAAAGGACGCACCTACAGTAGGGCAGTGTCATGTTTCTCTTTCGCTTTAAAGGCCCGGCCTTCCTGCCCCATGCCTTTCTTTTACCTCTGTCTCTCGCTCTCTATGAAGTGCCTCTCTTTTATGATTCCCACAACTTTTCATGACACAGACTTGGACGGTGTGGCTTTGGCAACCATAAGGTCGGAATATATTTATAGGCTACACACATCGCAACTTCGTGATCTTGAAGCTTTACAGACTAAACACTGATCTACTCCGCACGACGTGAAACGCAGTCACAAGGTCAAGTCGGATAAAGCAAAGGTCATACGCCAATTGATCAACAAGCTGAACGTAGCAAAGTCTTTTCAAGACATTAGTTTGATGTTTGAAAAACCAGTCACACACTCCTAAATTTAACCACAACATGAGGGGACTATGGAACGATTTCTTGCACCATGGACTGGAGAGTACATTGGAGCTTGGAGAAATATTTCCCTACCTTCATTTAGACACTAGGAATGAAACCTACTACAGGTAGTCGTCGACTTATGACCTATGCGACTTACGACCGTCTGGTCGCGCACTCCGTCATACAGTTTCCACCCCAGCTCCTGGTTTATGAAACGAGCAAATCCTCCCGCCAGCCCGAGCGCTGCAACAGCTGATGACGTAGACGACCCACAGTCAAGCACCAGTCATGCCAGCGGTCACTAAATTTTGTATTTTGCCATGTTTTACATTTGTATTTTGGAATGTCTCAAACTAAAATGTCTTCTATTTTTCACACCTGTATTTCGTATTTTTTGTTTTGCACATATTAAACGAATTGTACTGTACACAGTGTAGCATGCAGTGTTTGACTTAAACCAAATAATGAGCCAAGGTAATGAAATAAGAAAATGTTGATAAAATCAGACTTTAAGATGATTACAGTATCATTACACATCACAATATCCTTACGTTCATTTAACACAGGCCGACTTATGACTGGTCAGTCGTAACCAAATGCAGTCGCAAGTCGACGACTGCCTGTATATCTAATCCCGGTTATGGAAACTAAATTCAAGCATGTTAAAATAACAAATGACATTTCATATAGGAGTGTGTTGGTGCCAAGCTGTACATCTCAAACTGCACAGGATTTCACTACAAAGTGCGCTTTCAAACATTTTGCCAACTTATAACCATGTTATCGAACAGAAAGAAAACCCAAGGCGTTCATGGCATGTCCAGAATGCAAAGCTTAGGGTAAGCATCCAAATGAAGTCCCTGTTGCCCCTTTTCCACCAAAGCAGTTCCAGGGCTGGTTCGGGGCCAGTGCTTAGTTTGGAACCGGGTTTTCTGTTTCCACTGACAAAGAACTGGCTCTGGGGCCAGAAAAACCGGTTCCAGGCTAGCACCAACTCTCTGCTGGGCCAGAGGAAAGAACCGCTTACGTCAGCAGGGGGGGCGGAGTTGTTAAGACCAACAACAACAATAACGAGACCGCGAAAGATCGCCATTTTTAAGTGACGAGAAGCAGCAGCTGTACAAATGCAAAGTCAGCCATTATTATTGTTGTTGTTGCTGCTTCTTCCGTGTTGTTTTTGCTTCGATATTCGCGCCAAGGTTTATGCAAACGTAGCGACGTAACTGATGTATACAGCGACGTAATGACGCGTCTTCCCTTAGCACCGCGAGCTATGGAAAAGCAAACTGGTTCTCAGCTGGCTCGCAAGTTGAACGAGTTGTGAACCAGCACCGGCTCCGAACCAGCCCTGGAACTGATTTGGTGGAAAAAGGGTATGAGAAGACTAGAATATTCACAATGCATTTTGGCCTTCAGAATGAATAGGGAACCATTTCGATCACAAAATGCTGTGTGATGTGAGGGATAGTGCAAGACAGACGACTGGTAGGGGTATGGATCAACATTAAGCAGTTTCCTAACCAGATCGGATCATCATTCTATTTTTAATATAAATAAACCATTAACGGCGCATACTTTTCAACTGAAGGTGTTGAAAAGCCAGTTTTAGTTGTTTTCTTAATGAATGAGTAAAACCCCTTGAAACTACATGTGAGCTTCAAAAGCAGTGTTAAACCTAGTAAATTTGTCACTAGACTTGCTGAATCCTTAGAGACTTTTTTTTTAAATAAAATAAAGAGCCTAGCGAGAAATTGAGCATCTTTAGGAGGAGACGTTAGCAAATGAACTGTACTTTTTAATGCATTCTCCATCTCACGGCTTTTAGTGTCAGCCCGATTCCAACATGAATCCGTCACGGCTATGACCAACAAATTTCCAACAGGCCTCGTACTGTAGTATCACAAAGAATAGCGATGTCTGGGAAGCCATACGACACCCTGATGAAAAGTCCAGCATGTCCGATTTTTTTTTTTGTAATTTCTCACCTAATTTGAGAACTCCTACGACGTATTCTGTGATGGCCATGACTGACAAGTTCTTGACACACAAGGACATGAACAGTGACTACGTTTACATGCACGTCCAAATCGAGCTGCTGTTGGTAATCGAGCAAAGGGTCCCAGCAGGGGTGCCAGAGAAATCCAATCCTACATGCACAAGTGAAATCGGGCTATTGTGCAAGGTGCATTGTGCACCCGAGCCACACGTGGCGCTACACGCCCCATCGTGTTGGTACACTGCCGGTTGTCGTCATGAAGAAGAGCTATAGTGTTGCCAGATACTGCTGACGTTTTCCAGCCCAAAACATGTTCAAATCCGCTAAAATGCACTTAAAACCCCCAATCTGGCAACATTAGCAGTTCCGTGTTCAAGCTGTTAGGCTTGCTCTAACAGACTATGGCTACAAACTGTCCGGCGCAGACCACCGTTTTGTAAGACAACTTATTTTGCGCAATAATATTTTTCTAAAGTCCATTTTTTGCTTACAAAAAAATATTTTTTTTTGCTTACAATTTAACTTATGTCTTAATAAACACACAAAAAGTTCAATTGTTTTGTTTTTATTGACATTCTTCAGATGTTGGAAATTTTATATATATATATATATATATATATATATACACACACATATATATATATATACATATACACACACACATACAATGACTTGTTTATGTATACAATTCACAGCTATGCAACAGCTGTACAGATGTATTTGGTGATACAGTAAGTGAGCTAAATTTTAACAGTGCAAACTGCCACAAAAAGAAAAGATTCATGCCGTTGTCATGATTCGTTGTCATGCCGACCGAGGCTGTTGTGTTTCCCGCTTGTGGTCTCGTCACTCGTCACTTCCGGAAGTAGCTCGACAACTAGCTCGATAGGGTATACATGCACAAAGTAGCTCGGCAGAAATCGCATAAACTAGGTCGTGTAGCTCGATTCCGAGAAATCAAGTTCGGTTCAATTTCAGCCGAATTAAGGTGTATACATGGCATTTTGAACTTCGATTTCAGTCGAGCAACGGCAGAAATTCGATTCTCTCCATGTGCATGTAAACGTAGTGAATGATTGATCGGGGTCAAACCTGAAGTGTTGCCAGTCTCCTGACCAAGCTATTGTAAGAATTTTAGCACTACGACTTCCTAATCTGACACGGTGACCATCATGAAAGACAAAAATATCATGTAGCCTGATCCTGGCACTATACAAGTTGTGAGAGTAATTTTGAACTCCGTGTGTAAAGCCTGATAGAGGTGCGCTTGCGTGAGCCAATGTTCCCGGTGACCAGTCGTGGACCACCATTGTTATGAACAACCAAATCACAGATCACCATTGTATGCGCTGCCCATACAAAGTTATAGAAAGCTAGTTATATCTTCCAAAATATTTTCCTTCATGTTTAACTATGTTTTTTGCAAACAGGTCAAGTCAAGTTTATTTCTATAGCGCTTTTAACAATAGACATTGTCACAAAGCAGCTTTACAGAATTCGAATGACTTTAAACATAAAGTTACGGTGGCAAGGAAAAACTCACTCGGACGATATAAGGAAGAAACCTTGAAAGGAACCAGAATCAAAAGGGAACCCATCCATTATCTCTAGCCGCTTTATCCTGTCCTACAGGGTCGCAGGCAAGCTGGAGCCTATCCCAGCTGACTACGGGCGAAAGGCGGGGTACACCCTGGACAAGTCGCCAGGTCATCACAGGGCTGACACATAGACACAGACAACCATTCACACTCACATTCACACCTACGGTCAATTTAGAGTCACCAGTTAACCTAACCTGCATGTCTTTGGACTGTGGGGGAAACCGGAGCACCCGGAGGAAACCCACGTGGACACGGGGAGAACATGCAAACTCCGCACAGAAAGGCCCTCGCTGGCCACAGGGCTCGAACCCGGACCTTCTTGCTGTGAGGCGACAGTGCTAACCACTACACCGCCCCAAAAGGAAACCCATCCTATCTTAATTTCCCTGAGGGAACGCGCCCAAAGGGATCAATAAAGTTCTATCTAATCTAATCCTCCTCATATTTACAATATGTAAATAAACGGTTTTGGTAAAATGCTTTTGCAACACCTGTGTGTTGGTTTATAGGTCCATGACCAAACACATTCATTATTACAAGTTATAATCTATATACACTTTCTATTCTGATAAACAAAATAGCTTATGCCTTAAAAAAAAAAATCTTCATGCAACACGTGTTCATATGCAAATGAACATGATTAATAAATACGCAAATTTATTGTATAGCATTCGATACCACTGATCATTCCATTCTCCTGGATAGACTAGAAAATGTTGTGGGAGTTAAGGGAACGGCCCTCTCCTGAAATAGCTCTTATTTAACTGATCACTATCAGTATGTTAATGCAAATGGTGATATTTCTAGACGTACTGAGGTAAAGTTTGGTGTTCCACAAGGTTCTGTCTTGGGTTCACTATATCTCCCCTCTGGGTGATATTATTCGTAAACTTTGTATTAGTTTCCACTGTTATGCTGATGACACACAGTTGTATGTTTCTGCAAAACCTGATGAAAGACACCAGCTTAATAGAATTGAGGAATGTGTAAAGGACATTAGACACTGGATGCTTATGAACTTCCTTCTGCTTAACTCTGACAAGACTGAAGTACTTGTACTAGGACCACATGCAGCTAGAAGTAAGTATTCTGATTACACAGTAACTCTGGATGGCCTTTGTTTCTTCACGTGCAGCAGTAAAAGACCTCGGAGTGATTATTGACCCCAGTCTTTCATTTGAAACGCACATTGATAACATCACCCGGATAGCTTTCTTTCATCTCAGAAATATTGCTAAGATAAGAAATTTAATGTCACTACACGACGCGGAAAACCTAGTTCATGCTTCGTTACCTCCAGGTTGGATTATTGTAATGCCTTACTGTTTGGATGTTCCAATAAGTGCATAAACAAGCTCCAGTTAGTTCAAAATGCAGCAGAAAGAGTCCTTACTAGAACTAGAAAATATGACCACATCACCCCTGTCTTATCCACATTGCATTGGCTCCCTATCAAATTTCATATTGATTATAAAATACTACTATTGACCTTTAAAGCACTGAATGGTCTCGCAGCACAGTACCTGAGTGAACTTCTGGTCCTCTATGACCCGCCACGCCTACTTAGATCAAAAGGTGCAGGCTATCTGCTGGTACCTCATATAGTGAAGGCTACATCAGGGGGCAGAGCCTTTTCTTACAAAGCCCCACAGTTATGGAACAGCCTTCCAATTAATGTTCGGGACTCAGACACAGTCTCAGCGTTCAAGTCTAGGCTGAAAACATATCTGTTTAGTCAAGCCTTTTGTTAACGGTGTTTATGAGGTAAACACCGTTAACAAAACAGTGTGTTTTGGTAAACTGGGATGTATGGATGCTGTCAGTCCTCCACTCGTTTGCTCACTCGAGTTTGTTGATGGTGTAGTGGCTGCTGCTTTATGTCCCGGGGCTCCCTCATGCCTGTGTTACCTTCTGGCTCTCTCCTTTTAGTTATGCTGTCATAGTTAGTTGCCGGAGTCCCTGCTTGTACTCAGTGCAATATGTATACTGTTCCTACTTATTCAGGTGACATTGGGCATACCTAACAACCTGTGGGTTTCACCCCCCCCCCAACCTGTCCCTCTGAGTTACATGTTGGTCCTGGGATCGAGATGCTGACCTCTTCTGCTCCTCAGACCTGCCTGATCCATCCTGGTGCCCTGTGTCTGGTTGGAGTCTCATCGCATCGCTCCTGTGGAGGACGGCCCCATGTGGACAGTTGAAAGTCGCACTTGGAAGACGCTCTGGATACTTACAGTAATGCTTTTATGGCTGAGGACTACAGTTGACTTGCTAACTTTAGGACTGCAGTTATCATGAACAGTTTGCACTCAAGTTTCCATCAATGAAGAGTTTATAACATCAACGAAACTGTCATGTTAAAACTGTTAATGTTATAGTCATGTTGTCTGTTGTTGCCCAAATGAGGATGGGTTCCCTTTTGAGTCTGGTTCCTCTCGAGGTTTCTTCCTCATGTCGTCTGAGGGAGTTTTTCCTTGCCACCGTCGCCACAGGCTTGCTCATTGGGGATAGATTAGGGATAAAATTAGCTCATGTTTTAAGTCGTTCAAATTCTGTAAAGCTGCTTTGCGACAGTGTTTATTGTTAAAATCGCTATACAAATAAACTTGACTTGACAAATGATGATGTGACATCACTTGACAACTTAGCTTTTATGTCTTAAAAAAAAATCTTCATGCAACGTGTTAATATGCAAATAACGGGTTAATAAATATACAAATGAGGACGTGACATCACTTGACAACTTCTTAGCTTTTATGTCCTAAAAAAAAATCTTCATGCAACATTTTAATATGCAAATAAACATGACAGATTAATAAATCTGCAAATGAGGACGTGACGTTACTTGACAACTTCTTAGCTTTTATGACTTGACTTAAAAAAAAAAAATTTTTCATTCAACACGTGTTAACATAGGGGCGGCACAGCGGTATAGTGGTTAGCGCTGTCGCCTCACAGCAAGAAGGTCCGGGTTCGAGCCCCGTGGCCGGTGAGGGCCTTTCTGTGCGGAGTTTGCATGTTCTCCCCGTGGGTTTCCTCCGGGTGCTCCGGTTTCCCCCACAGTCCAAAGACATGTAGGTTAGGTTAACTGGTGACTCTAAATTGACCGTAGGTGTGAATGGTTGTCTGTGTCTATTACCCCTTTTCCACCAAATCAGTTCCAGGGCTGGTTCGGGGCCAGTGCTGGTTCACAACTCGTTCAACTTGCGAGCCAGCTGAGAACCAGTTTGCTTTTCCATAGCTCGCGGTGCTAAGGGAAGCCACGTCATTACGTCGCTGTATGTGTCAGTTACATCGCTACGTTTGCATAAACCTTGGCACGAACATCGAAGCAACAACAATAATAATGGATGACCTCGCGTTTGTACAGCTGCTGCTTCTCGTCGCTTAAAAATGGCGATCTTTCGCGGTCTTGTTATTGTTGTTGGTCTTAATAACTCCGCCCCCCCGCTGACGTAAGCGGTTCTTTCCTCTGGCCCAGCAGAGAGTTGGTGCTAGCCTGGAACCGGTTTTTCTGGCCCCAGAGCCAGTTCTTTGTCAGTGGAAACAGAAAACCCGGTTCCCCTTTTCCACCCAATCAGTTCCAGGGCTGGTTCGGAGCCGGTGCTGGTTCACAACTCGTTCAACTTGCGAGCCAGCTGAGAACCAGTTTGCTTTTCCATCGCTCGCGGTGCTAAGCGGAGCCACGTCATTACGTCACTGTATACGTCAGTTACGTCGCTGTATACGTCATTACGTCGCTGTATACGTCAGTTACGGCGCTACGTTTGCATAAACCTTGGCACGAATATCAAAGCAAAAACAACACGGAAGAAGCAGCAGCGGCAACAATAATAATAATAATAATAATGGATGACTTTGCGTTTGTACAGCTGCTGCTTCTTGTCGCTTAAAAATGGCGATCTTTCGCGGTCTTGTTATTGTTGTTGGTCTTAACAACTCCGCCCCCCCGCTGACGTAAGCGGTTCTTTCCTCTGGCCCAGCAGAGAGTTGGTGCTAGCCTGGAACCGGTTTTTCTGGCCCCAGAGCCAGTTCTTTGTCAGTGGAAACAGAAAACCCGGTTCCAAACTAAGCACTGGCCCTGAACCAGCCCTGGAACTGATTTGGTAGAAAAGGGGCATGTGCGTCAACCCTATACAAATGAGGACGTGACGTCACTTGACAACAACTTGCGCATGCGCTGTCTCCTTAACAGAACTGTTCAAAAGGTGATTCACTTCAAAAGCAGGTTGGAAAGTTATTGATATACACCGACATTAAAAAAAAAAAAAAGAGGCAGCCAGATGGGGAATTATCATGACTAATGTACCACAAAGCGTTATCAGCTACCGCCCTAAACTTCCGGACTTCACCGATCAGGCGGATGTGTTTCTCAAGAGCTAAATGAGCGCAGTGTACCTGAGGCAGACACGCCCTGAACCACCTGCAGCTTTTGTGTTGAAGTGCAGCGGCCATGGGGCCTACAGACAGCAGCCTGCTCTGGCCAACTGTTGCATCGGTTTAACAAAAACTCACAGCTTCACATCCCAACCATGCACAACAACAACAACCACCACAGTGGAGCTACAGCTAGATCAGGTTGAATCCACTTTCCGAGGCAAAACAACGCCACGCCATGAAGCCGCTTCACCCGGAGCCCCATGCCATCTCTCTCTCTCTCTCTCTCTCTGCGGGAACAAGTCAGAAGTAAAGCGCCATCTAACAAACACCAAACACCACTGCGTTCCTTCTCTCTCTCTCTACTGTAGAAATAAGGCGACTTCCGAGTTTGCACCGGAGCACATTTAAAGCGAGAGACAGTCTTTTCAAAACAACAAACTTCTCAAACCAGAGTCAAAGTAACAGTTTACATACCAGCTGTTTACACGACTACAGGAAACCGCGCCGACATGTAGCCCAGTCCGGCTCTCAGGGGCCCCGCACACCGTCCAAAACCAACAGTGCGCTCTTTATGGGCTACAAACTTCCCCCCTTCCGTGCTGTGGTTGCTCTTTAGCGGCGTGTCGCGCTGCACCCAGGCGCCATGTTTGCTTTGCTTTGCGTGAGTTCCCTGTGAGCTCTCAGCTTTCTCTCTCCGAGTCGGAATGGAGCCGCCCAGAACACTACAGAACACCAGCCATTCGCTCAGCTCCACTTTTCTTTCTCTCCGTGTTACACAGGTTGCTTGTGCCCCCTATCTTAAAATGTTTGTCACAACCTAACAGGTGTCTGTCTGTCTGAGAGCACATTCAGCGTGTGTACTGTACACACTCAAAAGTTTGGGGTCACTTTGAAATGTGCTTATTTTTGAAAGAAAAGCACTGTTCTTTTCAATGAAGATCACTTTAAACTAATCAGAAATCCACTCTATACATTGCTAATGTGGTAAATGACTATTCTAGCTGCTGGTTTTTGGTGCAATATCTCCATAGGTGTATAGAGGCCCATTTCCAGCAACTCTCACTCCAGTGTTCTAATGGTACAATGTGTTTGCTCATTGCCTCAGAAGGCTAATGGAGGATTAGAAAACCCTTGTACAATCATGTTAGCGCCGCTGAAAACAGTTGAGCTCTTTAGAGAAGCTATAAAACTGACCTTCCTTTGAGCAGATTGAGTTTCTGGAGCATCACATTTGTGGGGTCGATTAAATGCTCAAAATGGCCAGAAAAAGGTCTTGACTATATTTTCTATTCATTTTACAACTTATGGTGGGAAATAAAAGTGTGACTTTTCATGGAAAACACAAAATTGTCTGGGTGACCCCAAACTTTTGAACGGTAGTGTAGTTCGCTGTCGAATGTCTGAAATAGTGTTGATGTCTTCTGAGGAATGTAAGCTGTTGCCTTGTGAGTCCTTAATTACTAGAGTTGTTGCTTTTTCTTTGTCTCTTTTGAATTGATTTGCTAAAAATCTAGCTGACTTGTTACTAAATTTGAAATTATGTCTTGATTTTTGGATTATTATGATTATTATTATTGGGGAAGCCATAGCCTAATGGTTAGAGAAACAGGTTTGGGCACTGAATTCCACCAACTGATGATGATGATGATGATGATGATGATTATTATTATTATTGGGGAAGCCATGGCCTAATGGTTAGAGAAACAGGTTTGGGCACTGAATTCCACCAACTGATGATGATGATTATTATTATTGGGGAAGCCATGGCCTAATGGTTAGAGAAACAGCTTTGGGACCAAAAGGTTGCTGGTTTGATTCCCTACACTAGCAGGATTGGCTTAAGTGCTGTTGAGCAAGGCACCTAATCCCCAACTGCTCCAGCAAGAGTGGTGGCATACCTCGTGTCTGATTAGCCAAAGAAAAACTGATGTGAATATCAGTTTGGGCATTAAACCCGATCAACTGATGATGATGGTTGTTGTTCTTGTTGTTGTTGTTGTTATTATTATTGGGGAAGCCATGGCCTAATGGTTAGAGAAACAGCTTTGGGACCAGTTTGGGCATTGAACCCCACCAACTGATGATGATCATTGGGGAAGCCATGGCCTAATGGTTAGAGAAACAGCTTTGGGACCAAAAGGTTGCTGGTTTGATTCCCTAGACTAGCAGGATTGGCTTAAGTGCCATTGAACAAGGCACCTAACCGGCAAGAGTGGTGGTGTACCTTGTGTCTGATTAGCCAAAGAAAAACTGATGATGTGATTATAAGTTTGGGCATTGAACCCAACCAACTGATGATAATGATGATTATTATTATTATTGAGGAAGCCATGGCCTAATAGTTAGAGAAACAGCTTTGGGACCAGTTTGGGCATTGAACCCCGACCAACTGAAAACTGATGATAATTATTATTGGGGAAGCTATGACCTAATGGTTAGAGAAACAGCTTTGGGACCAAAAGGTTGCTGGTTCAATTTCCTAGACTAGCAGAATTGGCTTAAGTGCCGTTGAGCAAGGCACCTAACCCCCAACCGCTCCGGCAAGAGTGGTGGCGTACCTTGTGTCTGATTAGCCAAAGAAAAACTGATGATGTGAATATCAGTTTGGGCATTGAACCCGACCAACTGAAAACTGATTATTATTATTGTTGTTAAGTGTCTTCAAGAAGGAATTTTGCTTTTTTGAGTTCAATTTGGTCGGAAGGATTAGAAGAATCTCATTATCTCTAGCCGCTTTATCCTTCTACAGGGTCGCAGGCAAGCTGGAGCCTATCCCAGCTGACTACGGGCGAAAGGCGGGGTACACCCTGGACAAGTCGCCAGGTCATCACAGGGCTGACACATAGACACATACAACCATTCACATTCACACCTACGGTCAATTTAGAGTCACCAGTTAACCTAACCTGCATGTCTTTGGACTGTGGGGGAAGCCGGAGCACCCGGAGGAAACCCACGCGGACACGGGGAGAACATGCAAACTCCACACAGAAAGGCCCTCGCCGGCCACGGGGCTCGAACCCAGGACCTTCTTGCTGTGAGGCGACAGCGCTAACCACTACACCACTGTGCCACCCCGATTAGAAGAATATAAATTTGTTAAATAATGTTGTATTTTTTCTGTTCCAGTTCATGTTCAATTGTTTGCTCTTTTTTCTATGTCAAAAATGAAATGATTTTGCCTCTCAGTATGACCTTAGCTGTTTCCCAGAGGAGTGAGAGTGATATGTCTGGAGAATCATTCCTTTCTAGAAAGGATATCCACTCTGTCTTGAAGCATGTGTTAAAAGTTGGGTCCTTTCATAAAGATGTATTGAAGCACCATCTAGAGGTTATTTTTCTAAAATATCTCATCTCATCTCATTATCTGTAGCCGCTTTATCCTGTTCTACAGGGTCGCAGGCAAGCTGGAGCCTATCCCAGCTGACTACGGGTGAAAGGCGGGGTACACCCTGGACAAGTCGCCAGGTCATCACAGGGCTGACACATAGACACAGACAACCATTCACACTCACATTCACACCTACGGTCAATTTAGAGTCACCAGTTAACCTAACCTGCATGTCTTTGGACTGTGGGGGAAACCGGAGCACCCGGAGGAAACCCACGCAGACACGGGGAGAACATGCAAACTCCACACAGAAAGGCCCTCGCCGGCCACGGGGCTCGAACCCGGACCTTCTTGTTGTGAGGCAACAGCGCTAACCACTACACCACCGTGCTGCCCCCATGTCTTTGTTATAGATTTTTATTCTGAGACTTCTATAATATTATCAAGTCAGTACAAAACATTTTTCATTCCCAATCATTAGTTTTCCTGCACAGAATTAACTGTTACAGAATTCCATAAGAGAAGAAGCCTTTATTTGTCACATGCACACTTCAAGCACAGTGAGATTCATCATCTGCATTTAACCCATCTGAAGCAGTGAAGACACACACACACACCCACACCCAGAGCAGTGGGCAGCCACACTACAGTGCCCAGGGAGCAGTCAGAGGTTAAGTACCTTACTCAAGGGCACTTCAGCCCAAGGCCGCCCCACGTCAACTTAACTGCATGTCTTTGGACTGTGGGGGAAACCCACACAGACACGGGGAGAACATGCAAACTCCACACAGAAAGGCCCCTGCTGGCTGCTGGGCTCAAACCCAGAACCTTATTGCTGTGAGGCGACAGTGCTAACCACTACACCACCGTACCACACAATAAGAGACTCTTTTCAGACTAAGAACATAATAAAGGCTGATTGGTTTTGCTTCAAAGTTAAGACAAGGAGCACTTATCACACATACACTCAAGCACAGACTGAAATTCCTCCTCTGCATTTAATTCATTTGAAGCAGTGAGCACACACACCTACCCAGAGCAGTGGGCAGCTATGCTACAGTGCCAGGGAAGTAGTTGAGAGTTAGGTGCCTTGCTCAAGGGCATTTCAGCCCAAGCACCCCACCCATGTTAACCTAACTGCATGTCTTTGGACTGTGGGGAAACTGGAGCACCTGGAAGAAATCCACACGGACACAGGGAGAACATGCAAACTTCACACACAAAGGCCCCGTCGGCTATTGGGCTCGAACCCAGAACTTTCTTGCTGTGAGGCGACAGTCCTAACCACTACACCACCATGCTGAAGCAAGTGTGACAAAGTGTCCAGAAGAACTGTGGCTGGTTCTGGAAGATGCGCAGTAAAACCTACAGCTCAGTTCCTTATAAAACTGCACACATTGTTCCTGAGACTACTTTTTTTTTTAAAGCAAAGGGTCATCACACCACATATTGACTCTTGACTGCTCTTTATAGTATCTCCTAATGTAGAAACATTCAATTTCATTATTTTTGCGACGCCATAAGTTCCAAAAACCTTTATCTTGGTCTCATCACTCCAGAATGTAGAGTCCCAGTAGTCTTCATCTTTGTCAGCATGGGTCCTGGCAAACTCTAGGCGGGCTTTTTTGTGCCTGGGCTTTAGGAGAGGCTTCTTTCGTGGACGGCGTCCATGCATGCCATTCCTCTGCAGTGTACGCCGTATTGTGTGACGGGAAATAGCCACCCCAGTTTCACTTTCTACTTCTTTAGATCTCTAGATTCTCTAGATCTTTAGATAACTGCAGTGAACTTGCATGCCGATTTTCTTCAACCCTTCTCATCAGAAGACGCTCCTGTCGAGGTGTAAACTTCCGTGGACGACCTGGACGTCTCTGTGAGATGGTTGCAGTTCCATCTTTCTTACATTTTTGTACCACTTTTGCTACAGTATTCTGACTGATAAGTAAAGCTTTGCTGATCTTCTTGTAGCCTTCACCTTTGTGGTGTAAAGAAATTATTTTCTTTGGGGAATTCTGAAGAGACAAGTTGAGCATCACTCTCCATCCAGCATCCAGGTCATTGTTGAAGAGGTCATTGTTGAAGAATGGAAAAAGATTGATGTTGCAAAATGTCGCCAACTTGTTCATTCCATGCCTAGAATGGGCGGCACCGTGGGTGGCATGGTGGTGTAGTGGTTAGCACGGTCGCCTCACAGCAAGAAGGTTCCAGGTTCAAACCCAGTGGCCGGTGGGGGCCTTTCTGTGTGAAGTTTGCATGTTCTCCCCGTGTCTGCGTGGGTTTCCTCCGGGTGCTCCGGTTTCCCCCACAGTCCAAAGACATGCAATCAGGTTGACGTGGGGCGGCCTTGGGCTGAGGTGCCCTTGAGCAAGGTACCGAACCCCTGACTGCTCCCCGGGCGCTCTGGGTGTGTTCACTGCTTCAGATGGGTTAAATGCAGAGGATGAATTTCACTGTGCTTGAAGTGTGCATGTGACGAATAAAGGTTTCTTCATTCTTGGAAGACTTGGTGCCGTCATTAAAAATCATGGAGGCCATACAAAGTACTAGATGTAGTAGTTTTTGTTGTGGGGTGTACTCATTTTTGCACCACCCTAATTTGAGTAAAACTGAAAAATGTGTAATCTAAGTTATATTATTAACCTTACTTTCACATTATAAGTTAAACAGATGAGATATTAAGCTTTGTATTTTCAACATTTTGGAAATTGTGTTCATTGAGATATTGTTTAAAATGTTACTTTTCAAAGGGGGTGCACTCATTTACGCTGAGCACTGAACTTGCATGCACGGTTAGTCAAAATTATATTAGCACTTAAATGGTAGAGACCATTTATTCACAAAACATACATCATATGTGCATGATAATTTACAGGACGGTCTCAACCTGTTCGCCATCATGTTCAACACACAAACCAGCGAGCAACAGAACCATTTAAAGCCCGGACACACATGAGAAAAAGAATCCATTAGCGTTAACATAATTTTGACTAACCCTGTGTACTTGTGTAATATATTATTTACAAATATCACCATAAAGAACTATTCACTTCGCTCCATTTGAAGAACCCTACACTCTAAGAAATTAAAGTTATTAAAGTAAATTGTACTTTTCCTTCTTGTATTCTCATCAAGGGTACATATTTTGCACATTTCAAATGTGCCTTTCACCTGGAAATGTGAATTTCGTGTACCTATGAAAAATAATTTAAGGCAGATGATTGGACCTTAAGGACTACTAACGTAGGCTACCTTGAAAGTATTTCTCTTTAATTAGCTTTTAAGGTAAACCACATGCATCTTCCCTGGTTAAAAACATACAAAAGCTGTACCTTCACAACAACGAAAAGCACCTTTATTTCCGAGTGTACAGAGGGTTTACTTTTTACAAAGTATTTCCAAGTAGAACACGCTTGGAAAGCTAGTAGTCAGCAATATACAATGAATGGCCTGTAAGGACACTCCTCTAAAATGAGAGGAGCCTGTTAGGGTTGCAAAGGGGTAGAAAGTTTCCGGGAATTTTGAAGGGCCTGGGAATATTGGAAATTTTTGGCATTGATTAAGTTTTAAACATTTTAAAACATTTCATCACCCAGAAAAACAAATTAAAACCCATGTTAAGCCTTTCTTTCAATTATGTACTGTTTTGTGCTAATTAAGAATAGGACGTAATGCTAAAGGCCAATTAATAAAAGGCTTTTAGTTTTTCAATATTAGTATTCTATTCAGATTTTTCAGTGAAAAATTATTCTCCTCAATCTCAATTATCTAGTCTGAGGGACACTTAATAGAAATCCAGTCAAAATTGTCAAAGGTCAAATGCTCTTTCCCAAGTTCCCTACCACAAAAGTGCAGGTCTTGTATCCCTTGGTCTACTACACATATTTTGAATAAATTTGTGTTGGGGACCTCTCAAATCTGCATTTGAATAGATTTCTATTAAATGTCCCTTGGACAAGATATCTAGTAATTTTGAACTGAATAGATTATTTTTCTAGAGTGTACCCTTTGGTAAGAATTAATTAGAAATCTAACTCATTGCATAACAAGTAGTGATTTCTAAAAATCTTGCAAAAAAACTCAAATTTTGACCATTTTTATTACAAAATTTTACAAAACTTGAAGACTTGTCTACAGATTTAATCACAAAAGGTATCACATCATAAAATAACAAGGAATATTAAAAAATGTAAAATTTCTAATTACTAATAGTCTTGAAATAAGTTTTGCTGCTTGTAAAATATATTAGTGCCACTTTTTTCTTTGAATCTGGAGCAAGGCTGTTTAATGGCATTGTTTTAATAGCATTGTAGACCCTAATCATTACTTCTAAACCGATAATTTGCAAGCAAATTACTTGACAGGATATGGTTTACAAGCCAGTTGCAAAATGAAAAAGGAATTCAAGTTGTTGAAGTAGAATTAGTAAACAAAAGGTACAGGAAGCAGTCTTCAAAATCATAAGTAGAGTTAAAGTTGCTTTTGAAGAGTTGCTCTCACAAAGTCTAAGGTTATTGTTTAATTCATTATACATGTACCAGGGAAAACTCGTATTGTTTTTGTAAAACATTTGGTGGTCATTAATTTTCTCAGTTGTTTAATTAGTTGCATGCTTGTATGTTCTTTTGAACAGAACAGAGACCCAGAGAAATATCTTAACCTGAATAAAAGGACCTTGGTTTTTTTTGTATCAATTTTTAAGTAAAGTTGGTTTTGAAAATTCCCAAAATTCCCATAAATTCCCATTGACATCTTCCACTCTGAAAATTCCTGGGAATTTTGCAACCCTAGAGCCTGTAGAGATTGTTTGGACACCTTACACGGAAGCCTCCTGGTCCGCTCCTGCTCCAGCCGGATCAGATTCAAGTCAGTGGGCCGAGATGCTGGAGCAAACCCAGGACACACTAGAGGAGATTACATCTCACAGGTGGCTTGGGAACGTCTGGGGACGACCCAGGAGGAGCTGGAATCGATAGCTGGGGACAGTCAAGTCTGGACTGACCTGCTGAGCCTGTCGCCACTGCACCCCAATCACAAACAGCAGAAATGTATTCAGTGACACAGCCCAGAGTGTACTGTTGAGAGCTTGTTTATGTAAGTTTACAGACCAGCATAATTTAAGACGACGAAAAAAAGTGCACAATGTTATTTTATTACAATTGAGAAACTACTTAAAATCATGTTTATTACTACTTTTTTTTAAGCCTAATTCATGCTGACTGATCTCAGACCTGTTTTTGTGTATTAGAATTCATTCATAATGAACATTTCCAAATATTAGTACAAATAAACGACTTTTGATGAACTTTAAGACAAACCAAGTGTTAAACATATTGCTGAACAGGGCTACTTTAAAAAGAGAAAAGCTTCAAGGTTTGAGTTTCTCCAGATTTTAATTCCCAGAGTCCCCTCAACCAGTCTGTTGATAGTGGCACAATAACACAGAAAGGTGAAAAACCGCATTTGTTCCTTGAACTCTGTACTAAGGCTTAAGACGCTAGACAGTGATTAGAGTTCATCCATAGGTGAGAACGTTACAAGATTGGGTAGGGTGAGCTCCTCTCGTAGAGGAGAGGAGAAACTCTCAAATTGTTCCAAATCCAGAGAAAATACCTTCTCCCCACTACAACTACTCAACCCTGGACTTGTCCTTAGTGCTGCTGGCATGATGTCAGACTTTGTCTCCTTGAACCTCCCTGCAAAAGGGGACTCCTCCAGAGGCCTTTGAATCATTTGCCATGTCGTTCCTACTTCAGGAGAACATGACATAACTGGAGGGAGAAGTTCCTGCAAGCCATCATTGCAATTGAAAGAAACATTCTCTGCATCTGGAAAGGTCTCGTGAGCAATGTCGAAGTGGAGGAGGTTGCTGGAGTTTTGGCTTCGAGCCCCCAGCTGGGAGGTGTCCCAGGCAACAGGAGAGTGCAGAGAGGTCCCCTGCTGGGATGGAAGGGGACTACAGGAGAGATGGTCAGTGTTCAGTATTGCAGAATCTCCCAAGTAAAACGTTTCTGGGCTAGGTCTTTTTTCTTTAACCTCAGAAACTGGTGGTGTTCTAACCCAAGAGAGGCCATCATTACATTTCGCATGCTTTTTCTCAGCCTTCCCTTCTTCCACTGCTTTTCTCCATGATGTTCGGACGTCCATAACTGAAATAAATAAAACCTTTATATTAACAAATGATAAAAATCAAACATGAACTAATTGCAAAGTAAAGGCCTCTCAGGTTAATAAAAGCTTCATCTACCCGACCAAATACTAGTATGAGAAGCACAAGTTGCATGAATGTCACTTTGAAATTATTTCAAAGCCATTATTTATTTAAAAAACAAAAACAAACGAACAAAAAAACCCTAATGGAAACTTACTCAAGCTTTCTGGTGTGCGAGGGAGCTGCTTCTTTGTTGTGAAGGGATCTGCTATTGTATTGAGCAACTGCTCTAGCTCCATGCTGCTGCTGCTCCTCCCATCTACTGGGCTCATAGTCACAGCTTCAGCAAACTAAAAGCCAAAAATAATAAACAAAAACACACTGCACATAAGCACAGTCCAATTGCACACGGACCAACACACTTACTTAAAAAAAAAAAAACCCACAAGGACTGTCTGCTCCGTATCTGTCCGTTGCGATTTCCCTCAATTCGCCCCGGTCATCAAAAAGCAAATATTATCTTGGGAAAGCTAGTGATGAGCAGTGCATAGTTCAGAACTGCCCATGTATCAGTTTCCCACCACACAAGTCACAGGATACTGAATAGCTGATATTAGATAGTCTGTACATGCCTGACTCGCTAGATTCTCATATTCCAACTCCAGAATCTGAGCCTTTGGCTTCACAGCAGCAGATGTCTTAGCTTGTGAAAGCAAGGGTCTCCTCTTGCTAGCCTGTAAATAGTGAACAATTCACCATTAAAAAAAAAAAAATCATCATAATATAATCCAACCAGAGAGCGAAAGCTTTAAGACACAGATGGAAACCCGATTCTTTAAAGCCATTTTTAAAAACAGACTTTGCATTATTGTGACCAACTTCAAATGACCAAATCCAAAAACAGACCCCTCAAATACAAGGACTGTCTGCTCCGTATCTGTCCGTTGTGATCTCCCTCAATTCACCCCGGTCATCAGAAAGCAGGTATTATCTCGGGAAAGCTAGTGATGAGCAGCACATAATTTAGAACTGCCCATGTATCAGTTTCCCACCACCTACACATGCTGCTTCTTGACATTCACGTTCAAAACAGCACTTTGATGTCGCCCTTTTAAGACCATGACTACATAGTTGGCATCAGTTATGATTACAAAAAGCCTGAACCACCCACACACAAAATGATAGAACTGGTTAAACTCATGTCCAGATTCACAGCTACACAAAGGCAACAGTTTCAGAGAATATACATATTAAGAGGTCTCAACTCCGAGTTAAACTGCTCATCACACCGACTTAATATTACACCTCCTGCTTTACCACTGCATTTATCATACAGCTATAGTAGCACTGATCTTCCTTCTGACAATCAGTGTGATAGCTGTACAAGTTTCACAGCACGACATGGTTATTATACAGTTGTAGTACAAAAATATTATTCATAAGCCAGTGGACAAACAAGGCAATACTTTGTAGCCATTTCATAACCCACCTGAACAGGGCTGGGTGTAGGAGCAACTGATGCCACCTTAACACAGGTAGGAGTTACAGGTCTTGGTGAAGCAATGCAACTGGAAAAAAGTAGGTCTTCCGTTTTGTCCTCCACTGGAAGAGAGCTGCCAGAGAAGAAAATAAGTCGCTATTTAGAAAACCAGTCACTAAAACACAGCTATTATAAAAAGAAAGATGTTCTTGATCTGTCTGGAAGTTGAAGCCAAGTCGATCAAGGCACCTCAAGAAATCGCCATCTGTTTCATCTTCCTGCTCAGTGAGACAAGGTTCTTCTTTAGGGGTCTGTTCTCCTAGTTCTAAATCCAAAGTAAACAAATAAAAATGATTCATTCTGCATTAACCATACAGGCAACAGCAAACCCCCCCCCAATAAATAAATAAATGATCTCAAAATCTCAACTTAAAGTGCATATTCTGGACCAGTTTCATTTTTTTTTTTTTTTAAATCTGAAAGTATGTCCCTTTACACACTCATCCAGAAGGGTAATTTTGCACAAGGCCATCTGTCTACAGCAGAAAAAATAAAAATAACAAAATGCGTCTGGAAAAATCCCAAGGGAGTCTGGAGCCAGATTCGTGACGCCACCTGCGGAAGCGCCAGCAGGCTGCGCGAGCTTTGCACAGTTTCAGTGCACAGCCTGTGTAGACCAAGCGCTCCCATTTCTCTCTCATTGTCCGGTCTTTTGGGAAACGATGAGTACTAATCCCATCAAGATTGGTGTTGCTACACCCTCCTACGATACATCTGTTAACCATTTTAATAAATTACGTGATAACGTTGAAGAAATTTGCAGAAAACCACCAGGTCGTTTTCTCATAAACAAACCAGCGCTGACGTAGGATTCAGAAGGAGGCGTCCCGCACGCGACGTCACGAAAATCAGTGTTTGCCGGGAAATCCAAACGCCAAGTTTTTTCAGAGGCGGACCAATTCACCTCAAATGGCTTGATTTCAACTGAATTTTTCTGGTATTGCGCAAGGTAAAAAAAACTGCAGAGAATGCAGAAATGTTACAGATATTTGACCAAAGTTTAATATAAAATAGGAGAATTACATTGATCTTGCTCCTGAATTTACCCGTGATATGCACTTTAACTTACCAGGAAGTTTAGCTGGATACTGTGAGAAGATACTAGCCTTGAAGCTAACTTCAGAAGCTGCTTCAAAGGATAGTGGAGGCATTGGAGAAAGGAAGTCCAAAACCTGTGATGATATAAGACGTGTCCAACTTAACACACGGGTATGTTCTTTATTCCTAAACATCCATTTCAAGAGATCGATAATAAATCATTAAAAGATAAGAACTGGGTTTTCTTCTAAGTCTTTAATTATTGTCTTCATTACTTAAAGTAGTTGGTTATAACTAGAAGCCAAGTTACAATAAAAGAACAGAAGTAGCAGTAATCTTGAGAACAGTCTCAACTTCTTAGGCCCGTCAGGAGAGATTCTTGAACGTGAAACGAATTTCACTTTAAACTTACAGGATCATCACTGAGGAAGGAGATTAAGGGAGTATGGCTTAAACATTCAGCCCACTTCTTTTCCCAGTCCGACTCCAGCTTCTTTATGTTACTTTTAATCTGTGGTAGATCTTCCTTGATCAACTTACGCCTAGAAAACAACGATACGTTTAAGCTCAATAACAAAATAATGACTTAAATATTCACCTAAACAAATCAAAACTGACCACTGCAAACATTTTGTGACAAAAGACAACAACGGGCTGAAGTTTAAAAACACTGTATTACAGCTTCTACCAACTGTCTTAATGGCTTTATATTAATTAGAAAAAAAAAACATATCTTCCTCCCTGTATGTGCAGAAACACCAAATTGCTCTTAGTTGAATCCAATAAACAGTTCTGCAGTTATTCAGCAGCTGATTTAGTTTTCCATCTCAACAAAACTTCTATAAAAACACTCACTCTGGTGGCTTTGGTAATAGCAGTGAGACAGAAAAGAAAGCCTATATTTACTATCATGCTCTAAAACCAATACCTCATGTTTTTCAGAGTCTCCTTTGAGCGATTCATGAGCAAAGCCTGTTCCTGGAGAGGTTGGTGGCTGAGCTGTAATGTTGGACTGGTCATCTTGGCTCGCTCCTCGCTCAGGAGTCTTAATCCCACATTCAGAAGCTCAAGCAACCGCAGGATGGCCAGCTCACCTCCCTCGTACAAACTGCCAGAACTAGTCTAAGTACACAGACACGCAAAAAAAAAAATTAAATATTTTTCTATTTATCGTGCATTCTAAAATAACAGCATTCCAGTTATTTTATAATTAATTTTCACATTGTAAATACAGAAATATACACTAATTGGTCATTTTAAAATGAACACCTATACAACTGCTCATTCATGAAAATTATCTTAAATCAGGCAATCACATGGCAGCAGCGCAATGCATAAAATATCAGGCAAATACAGGTCAATGGGGAGAAAATGGGATTTCAATCACGTTCACCATGACACAGTCTTTGGTAGCAGAAAGACTGATTTTTCCCAACACAACAGTCTATAGATTTTAGACAGTATGGTGCAGAGAAAAAAAAAAGATAGAACTCGACGCCAACGGTGTCGATGGGGATGCCTCCGCCCGGCAGACTACACGCCTTAAAAGGAACAGTCCACCGTACTTCCATAATGAAATATGCTCTTATCTGAATTGAGACGAGCTGCTCCGTACCTCTCCGAGCTTTGCGCGACCTCCCAGTCAGTCAGATGCAGTCAGACGCGCTGTCACTCCTGTTAGCAATGTAGCTAGGCTCAGTATGGCCAATGGTATTTTTTGGGGCTGTAGTTAGATGCGACCAAACTCTTCCACGTTTTTCCTGTTTACATAGGTTTATATGACCAGTGATATGAAACAAGTTCAGTTAAAAAAATTGAAACGTAGCGATTTTCTATGCTATGGAAAGTCCGCACTATAATGACAGGCGTACTAACACCTTCTGCGCGCTTCGGCAGCGCATTGATACGGAGCTCAGATATCAATGCGCTGCCGAAGCGCGCAGAAGGTGTTAGTACGCCTGTCATTATAGTGCGCACTTTCCATAGCATAGAAAATCGCTACGTTTCAATTTGTGTAACTGAACTTGTTTCATATCACTGGTCATATAAACCTATGTAAACAGGAAAAACGCGGAAGAGTTTGGTCGCATCTAACTACAGCCCCAAAAAATACCATTGGCCATGCTGAGCCTAGCTACATTGCTAACAGGAGTGACAGCACGTCTGACTGCGTCTGACTGACTGGGAGGTCGCGCAAAGCTCGGAGAGGTACGGAGCAGCTCGTCTCAATTCAGAGAAGAGCATATTTCATTATGGAAGTACGGTGGACTGTTCCTTTAAGTTGTGATTTGGGGATGGACATTTGACCTCACAGTAATCGTGACCTGGTGAAATTACTTGCATCAGCCTTGGAGATATTGTGTTCACAAGGTTTGCGGACAGACATTTGACCTCACAGTGACCTTGACCTTAGACCTTTTGCTCTCAAAATCTAATCAGTTCATGTTTGTCCCAAAGCGTACAAATGGTGAAAGTTTGGTGAAATTCTTTTCATTAGCCTTTGAGATATCGCGTTCACAAGGTTTCGGGACGGACGGACAACCCGAAAATATAATGCCTCCTGCACCTGATGGTGGCGGAGGCATAAAAATCCAGTGAGCAGCAGTTCTAATGGGCAGAAATGCGAATGAGAAGTCAGAGGATAGTCAAACTGGTTCCAGCTGATATGTTAACTCCAGCACTCTCTACTTCTGTAGTGAGCAGAAAAGCATGTCAAAATGCACAACATGACTACAGATGGACCATATCAGTAAAACGCCACTTTACTGTTCTTGACTGACAGGAGTGGAACACAGTCCGAGGCTGCAGTGGGCACACGCTCTCCAAAACCAGGCAGCTGAAGATTGGAACTGAAAATTAAAAAGTGGCCATTGAGTGCATGTTAAAGACAAACTTAAATTGTGCATTTCCTGACTGACCTGTTGTGATAACCTCTCCATTCTCTCCAGCAAAACTGCAGGAATCTTCACACTAATGTCCTTTCCATCCAGCACATACTGATCAACTTTGCCCTCGATCACACTAGCCAACACACTCTGCTCTCCTTCTAGCCTGGACAAAGCTTGGTCAATCTCAGCCCACAAGCTTCGAACCTAAAAATTAAACAGGAAAGTTAGCGAAGATGAGGAGTTGGTGCAAAAATAATTTAGGGGATAACAGAAAAGAAGAAATATAAATTGATAGAAGCATAATTAGAAACGAACACCAGGGCTTGAATGTGCAAAATTGTGCATGCATCTCATTTGCAAAATCTTTCATTTATCTTCACTCTCAAAACAAATGATAAACTTTTACAGTGACTGAGCGAGCGATCAAGTGCAAGTAACTTGAAGTAAATACAACGACCTACAGTGGTGCTTGAAAGTTTGTGAACCCTTTAGAATTTTCTATATTTCTGCATAAATATGACCTAAAACAACATCAGATTTTCACACAAGTCCTAAAAGTAGATAAAGAGAACCCAGTTAAACAAATGAGACAAAAATATTATCCTTGGTCATTTATTTATTGAGGAAAATGATCCAATATTACATATCTGTGAGTGGCAAAAGTATGTGAACCTTTGCTTTCAGTATCTGGTGTGACCTCCTTGTGTAGCAATAACTGCAACTAAACGTTTCCGGTAACTGTTGATCAGTCCTGCACACCGGCTTGGAGGAATTTTAGCCCATTCCTCCGTACAGAACAGCTTCAACTCTGGGATGTTGGTGGGTTTCCTCACATGAACTGCTTACTTCAGGTCCTTCCACAACATTTGGATTGGATTAAGGTCAGGACTTTGACTTGGCCATTCCAAAACATTAACTTTATTCTTCTTTAACCATTCTTTGGTAGAACGACTTGTGTGCTTAGGGTCGTTGTCTTGCTGCATGACCCACCTTCCCTTGAGGTTCAGTTCATGGACAGATGTCCTGACATTTTCCTTTAGAATTTGCTGGTATAATTCAGAATTGATTGTTCCATCAACGATGGCAAGCCGTCCTGGCCCAGATGCAGCAAAACAGGCCCAAACCATGATACTACCACCACCATGTTTCACAGATGGGATAAGGTTCTTATGCTGGAATGCAGCGTTTTCCTTTCTCCAAACATAACGCTTCTCATTTAAACCAAAAACTTCTATTTTGGTCTCATCCGTCCACAAAACACTTTTCCAATAGCCTTCTGGCTTGTCCACGTGATCTTTAGCAAACTGCAGATGAGCAGCAATGTTCTTTTTGAAGAGCAGTGGCTTTCTCCTTGCAACCCTGCCATGCACACCATTGTTGTTCAATGTTCTCCTGATGGTGGACTCATGAACATTAGCCAACGTGAGAGAGGCCTTCAGTTGCTTAGAAGTTACGCTGGGGTCCTTTGTGACCTCGTTGACTATTACACAATCTTTGTTGGTCGACCACTCCTGAGGAGGGTAACAATGGTCTTGAATTTCCTCCATTTGTACACAATCTGTCTGACTGTGGATTGGTGGAGTCCAAACTCTTTAGAGATGGTTTTGTAACCTTTTCCAACCTGATGAGCATCAACAACGCTTTTTCTGAAGTCCTCAGAAATCTCCTTTGTTCGTGCCATGATACACTTCCACAAACATGTGTTGTGAAGATCAAACTAGAGGTCTGCGCGGGACATAATTTTCAGTCCCGCTCCCACCCGCATTGTGCAGTCCCACTCCCGCAAAGAATTATGATTTTCAGTCCCGCTCCCGCCCGCCATATTTTGTCCCGCTCCCGCCCGCAAATCCCACATGATGCAGACGTTCGTGTTATTTCTCACGAAAGTTCTTGTCATTGGCTTGGGGAATTAAACATGCTGAGCTTAGCTGAGCTCTCCACTGACCGATCCTTCATTTATTGTAAGTTTATTGTTTAGACTCTGACATTCTGCTGACACATTCCAAGTTGAGCGCTGCATGCGCTCATGATTGACAGCTCTCGCTTTGATTGACAGCTCTCGCTTTGCGCACTCGCACTCCCGAGTCTGTGGCGTTATGATTCCAACCGCGATTTCATTCTCCTCTCATATGAAGTGCTGCGCAACCACAACCAGCTCCTCAGATTATACACTGTCCATTTCTAGCTTTAAATTGAACAATCTGTGCGATACACAGTCCTTTTTAATACGAGTTAATACTTTTTAATACTTTTTTAAATACTTTAATACTTAGGACTAATACTCTTGACTTTTTAAACGGTAAATGTACCTCTTTTTAAAGCAGCACTTACTTCTGAAGCACTGTGAGCTTCACTAGAGGAGCTCTGCTCTTCTGCCATGATCAGAGATCTCAAACACGGAAGAGCGGAAAGGAATCGGAAACGTACGCGAGATTAGACCACATCCGCAAATTTAGGCATCTTAAAATGTTTTTATTAATGCCAAATAAAATATCCAGCACAAATTATATACGATAGACAAATTAATAATTTATAAATTTTATTTTAAACATGTTTTTAGTTAGCGGGACTGCAGCTCATCACCTCTCCCGCCCGCTCCCGCATTGTGCACTCCCCCTCCCGCCCGCAATGAGCTTTCAAAATTTGTCCCGCGCCGCACTGCTTTGCGTCGGGTCCCGCGGGACTCCCGCGGGAGTGCAGGGCTCTAGATCAGACTTTGATGGATCCCTGTTCTTTAAATAAAACAGGGTGCCCACTCACACCTGATTATCATCCCACTGATTGAAAACACCTGACTCTAATTTCACCTTCAAATTAACTGCTAATCCTAGAGGTTCACATACTTTTGGCACTCACAGATATGTAATATTGGATCATTTTCCTCAATAAATAAATGACCAAGTATAATATTTTGTCTCATTTGTTTAACTGGGTTCTCTTTATCTACTTTTAGGACTTGTGTGAAAATCTGATGTTTTAGGTCATATTTATGCAGAAATATAGAAAATTCTACAGGGTTCACAAACTTTCAAGCACCACCGTATAAAGCTACAATTAAGTATCTTAATATTTTAGTGAATTTTTGATGCATGCAATGTCAAACTCCAACAAACCTTGGGAATCTTTTCCAGAAGGTCTTTTTCCAAGTTGGTCTCGCTCTCATATTTCCTACAAGAAATGTATATAATTAATTTAATGAAAAGCACAATTATAAATTAGTACCAAAATATGTAGAAATAACCCAAGTCATAAAATGATATGGGTGTATTGTCAAAATCAGTTTATTTACTGACTGGTAGGGGTGGCACTAACAGGTGAAATACATAACGAGTCCCGTTCCTTTGGACTAATAGATTTAATGTAGCTATATTACCTCACCAAGCACTTTATTAGGAAAAATACTGGGTAGGACCTAACTTTCCTCTCAAAACAGCCTCAATTCTTCATGGTATGGATTCCACAAGATATTGGAAACATTCTTTTGTGATTCTGTTCTATGTTGACATGATTACACCAGACAGTTCCTGCAGCTTTTTCAGGTGCACGTTCATGCTGCGAATCTTCTGTTTTACCACATCCCAAAGGTGTTCTATTGGGTTCAGATCCGGTGACTGGTAATTAGAAGATAAATTGTGGCCATGAAGGAATGAACATGGTCAGAAACAATACTCAAATAGTCTGTGGCATCAAAGTGATGATTGGCCGGTATGAACAGGCCCAAAGTGTGCCAAGAAAAACATTCCCCACACCATTATACCACCTCCACCAGCCTGGACCGTTGACACAAGGCAAGTTGGGTCCATGGATCCGTGCTGTTGGTGCCAAATTCTGACCCTACCATCTGCATGCCTTAGCAGAAATTGAGATTCATCAGACAAGGCTATGTTTTAGTCTTCAACTGTCCAGTTTTGGTGAGCCTGTACCTACTGCAGCCTCAGCTTTCTGTTTTTGGCTGACAAGTAGAACTCAACATGGTCTTCTGCTGTTGTAGTGCATCTGTCTCAAGGTCTGAGGTGTTGTGCATTCAGAGATACTTTTCTGCTCACCACAATTGTACAGAGTGGTTATCTGCATTACTGCAGCCTTTCTGTCAGCTCCAGCCACTCTGGCGACTAGCCATTGATCTCTCTCATTAACAAGGCATTTCTATCTGCAGAACTACTGCTTACTGGATGCTTCCCCCCCCCCTTATTGCACCCTTCTTAGGTGGTGTTTACATTAGACCGTATCCGTCTCGTTTTCGTCACGGATGCACTGTCCGTTCACATTAAAACGCCGGGAAACGACTCCACAGGCAGAACAACTTGAATCCGCCAGGGCCCACGTATTCAACCCAGTTCGTATCTGATCCGGTGCTGTGTAAACATTGAGGAACGAGGAAACGCTGTGCTGAGCTCTAGCTGACGTCGTCATTGGACAACGTCACTATGACATCCACCTTCCTGATTCGCTGGCGTTGGGATCACACACACAGCGGCTCAGTCCCGAATCACTGCTCGTGCGCTTCACTCGCGCGCTCTGTGAGCTGCGTAGGGCCGGAGTGCGCACCCTCCAGAGGGCACTCACTGTTCAGGGCGGAGTGATTTGGAGCGCAGGAGGAAGCGCTGAGCCGCACTGAGGTTTATTTACACATTTCAACTTATGTACCTCCTTCAGGCGCTTAAACTCAGTGAGAACATGAACATCACAGCCAGGTGTGTTTATCTGCTGGAGAAGTTGTTCGCTTGCCATCCTTCCACTTGCAAGTGGTGAGTGACTTGCGCATGCCCGATATGCACTGTGATCATGTGACGTGCCGTCTAATTAGTCATGTGATTAGCGTATCCGTGTATTGGCGTTGCTGTGTGCACGCGAATCGTGTATTGGCGTTGCTGTGTGCACGCGAATCGTTTTAAAAACGTTAAACTGATGATCCGCTGATACGGTCTAATGTAAACACCACCTTAGTGTGCAACTCTACAGACTTGTAAGAGGTGTACAGATGCTCCTAAAGTGCTCAGTGAGTATGCGATAACCAGGAACGAAAGTGGCTGCATGTAATTCCATTAAATATGAGCTTTAGGTCAGCTAAAACTTACTTCAACAAGTCATCATATTTGACATCTTCTGCCTTAAGGTCCTTCAAAGACTTCTCCAAATGTCTTTAAAAAAATAAATTAAAAAAAAAAAAAGTCAAGAGACATGTTCCAACTCAAAGAAACACTCCAACAAATGAGAATCTTACTGTGCAGAATCACGCATTTGTCTCTTCAATACTTTAACTAACCTAGCTCTCTTCTGATAGTCCCGAATGAGAGCGTCTTGCTCCACAGACACTCTTTGAAAGCGTCTCTTCACCATCTGAAAGCGCTTCATCTCCAACTCTTGAGAAGTCGCAGGAACAGCTGCAGCCTCTGGAACCCAGGTGCCATCTAAATTTCCACATTCGACAGAACAAAATATTACCTTATGCAGTGGTATAGTGCATACAACTACTGTTTAAAACAACGGTGAGTGAAAAATGTCAATACTCTACCTGTGGTAAAAGTCTTCATCATTTTTAGCATGACATATTTAGCCAAGTGAAGCATAAGATTGACAAATCTTGGTCCAGAAGAGGAGTGTAAATGTGACGCAACCACCTTAGGAAAATTGCTCCCTTTCTCATTCTAGGTACAGAGATACAGTAATATATTACAACTTGGCTAGAATTAGTTAAAACTACATGGGACATTACAGATTCTTTTGTCTTTACAACATACCACTATTTCCTGGAGCCATCCAAAGGTCACCTTACGAAATTCAGTATCTGCCTTGTGATCCAAAACTGGCCAGCAATGTCTAAAAGACAAAGTAAATAATTGTGAATTGACAATCCAGAAATAGGAGATTGTAGCTTTTTATTTTATTGTGTCTCATCTTTAACTGTATCCTACCTAAAGGCATCCTGAACACGTGAAGGGTTCAGCTTCTTAAACAAGAAATGGATGACGAGGTAGGAAGCCTCCTTGTTTGGTTTATCAAACATGTTCCTGTCCAATGCAACCAGATTACAGTGAGTACAAACACGCGCCATCTAAATTTCCACATTCAACAGAACAAAATTACCTTATGCAGTGGTATAGTGCATACAACTAGTGCATAAAAATCAGACAATATACATCACACACCACCCCAAATTCAAACAAACACCACACAGCCCCCCTGCTCAAACCTGACCCTCACAATACTCCAGGCGAGAAACCAGCTGAGGAAGATGAAGGCGAGGAAGGCTGCGGGTCCAGATGGCATCATCTCCAGGTTCCTGCGCAGACGAGCCATGCAGGATAGCTGGACATCTGTTCAACCTGAGCTTGAAGCTGGGGAGAGTACCACGGCTATGGAAGACATCTTGTGTGGTACCTGTGCCCAAGACCCCACACCCCAAGGACCTCAACAGCTACAGGCCGGTGGCGCTAACATCACACCTGATGAAGACCCAAGGACCAGCCGCTCCGGGTCCATCTGCGCCCTGTGGTGAGCCCGTCCATAGACCCGCTGCAGTTAGCCTACCAGCCAGGCATCGGCGTGGATGATGCCATCATCTTCCTCCTTCACCGAGCTCTGTCTCAACTGGAGAAGCCTGGAAGTTCTGCGAGAATAACATTTTTTTTTTAAATTTCTCCAGTGCTTTCAACACCATCCAGCCCACACTTTTGGGGGACAAGCTGGAGCACGCAGGAGTAGACCACCAGCTCACATCGTAGATTGTGGACTACCTCACTGACCGTCCACAGTATGTGAGGACATGGGACTGTGTGTCGGACATGGCTGTCTGCAGCACGGGGGACCCTGCAGGGAACCGTTCTGGCCCCGTTCACCCTCTACACTGCAGACTTCTTCTATAATTCACCCACCTGTCACCTGCAGAAGTTCTCTGACGACTCCGCCATCATTGGCCTCGTCACAGATGGGGACGACAGGCAGTACAGAGGACCGCTGCAGGACTTTGTGGACTGGTGCCAGCAAAACCACCTCTAGGTGGGGTTTACATTAGACCGTATCAGCGGATCATCAGATTAACGTTTTTAAAATGATTAGCGTGCACACAGCAACGCCAATACACGATTCGCGTGCACACAGCAACGCCAATACACGGATACGCTCGGCTCCGCAGGCATCCTGCGCTCCAAATCACTCCGCCCTGAACAGCGAGTGCCCTCTGGAGGGTGCGCACTCCGGCCCTGCGCAGCTCACAGAGCGCGCGAGTGAAGTGAACAAGCTGTGATTCGGGACTGAGCCGCTGTGTGTGTGATCCCAGCGCATATCACTTACCACTTGCAAGTGGAAGGATGGCAAGCCTAAAGACAATCATAACTACACAATGGGCAGTATTTGCATCAGTATTTTCATACTTTTATACTCTTTAATGAAAGGTGATACAAGGCGGAAGTCCGCGCCGTTTTTCAGCAGTCGCGTCACATGACCAACGCCAGCGAATCAGGAAGGTGGATGTCACAGTGACGTTGTCCAATGACGACGCCAGCTAGAGCTCAGCACAGCGTATCCGCGTATCTCAATGTTTACACAGCACCGGACCAGACACGATCTGGATTGAATACGTGGACCCTGGCGGATTCCCGTTTCCCGGCGTTTTAATGTAAACGGACAGTGCATCCGCGAAGAAAACGAGACAGATACGGTCTAATGTAAACTTGGCCCTAGATCAACGCAGGGAAAACTAAGGAGCTGGTGGTGGATTTTCGCAGGCGCTCTCACTCACTCCCCCCCCAAACACCAGTGAGCATCCAGGGGAAGGACATTGAGCTGGTGACATCTTATAAGTACCTTGGTGTTCACCTGAACAACAAACTGATAACACCACAGCACTGTACAGGAAAGGTCAGAGCAGGCTGTATCTGCTGCAGAGACTCCGGACTTTTGGAGTGCAAGGGGCACTCCTGAAGACCTTTTTTGACTTGTGTGGCTTGATATGTCCTCTTCTGCTGCCGCAAGCAGGAAATTTCCCCATTGTGGGAAAATAAAGGTCTTATCTTGAAGCTCCAGAGTCCCCAGTTTGATCCTGAGCTCAGGTCAAAGTCTGTGTGGAGTTTGTGAGTATACTCCCTGTACGCTGCTCCACCTAGGTTCTCTGGTTTCTTCCCACAACCCAAAAAACATAACAGTAGGTGGATGTGTTATACGAAAGTGGCCTTAATTGTGAATAAGTGCAAGAATGTGTGAGCATTGTGCCCCGTGATGAACTGGCGTCTCATTTAGGGCATTTTCCCTTGAGCTCAGGTCCTGGGACCGGCTGCGGAGCCACTGTGACCCTGATCAGGATTGTGCACTTCCTGAAGAAGAATGTGTTGGAAAGTGGTCGGAAAAAAACATGGAGAACTGGGGCTTGGCTGATAACATTGGAACGCTGATTTATCAGCCAATATGAGCCAATGCTGATAAATTGGTATCAGCATTTATAAAAGCCAATAAATGACAATTTAAAAAAAAAAAAAAAAAAAGAGATAGACCCTTTAACCATTAAATGTAATTCACGGAGTTTGTCCAACAGAGGAAGATCAGAAGGTGCTCAGCTATTTAAAGAAAGTCAGTTTCAGTTGTGCACATAAATTAATGGCGCATGTACAAACCGCAGTTTTTAGCTTTAACTGTAATTAGTTGCATACAGTTTTAAAGTATCCTGAAGTACTTCATAGTTAAATTAACATTGCATATGTGCTATATTTGAGTGAAGATAGATTTTTTTTCCTAATTAAATAGGCTATACCTTAAACCAGACCTGGGCATTTTACGGCCCGCGGGCCGCATCCGGCCCTTTGGTTCATTCTGACCGGCCCGCATAAGGTTAATTAGAAATTACAAAATAAACGTATTTTCTAATTTTACCTCATGCATGGACTGAATGTGCATTGCTTTTATTTTGAAGTTGTGTTCAACAAAAATGCAATGCGCGTGACATGAAATCCCACGAAACCTAATCCCGCGATAACTACTTCCGTAATTTGTCCAGACCAACCACAAACTTGTACGTCATCCTTCAAACGGTCCAGCCAATCACATAGTGTGACGTCACCAGCAGGCGCCGGAGCCCGAGCCGATCTGTAGATCTGATTCCTAAACCGAATCGACGTTGTTGCGAGCAGGTCACAAGACGACTTTAGCCCCCAAAATGTCCGCAAAAAGAAGAAAGGTAGATGCCGAATGCAGGGCTTTCAACAAAACATGGACTGCTAAGCATTTATTTACTGAAGTCAGAGATGAAGCCATGTGTTTAGTTTGCAGAGAGCGGATCGCAGTGTTCAAAGACTGCAATTTGAGTCGGCATTACCAAATGAAAAACACCAAACGAGGTGATTAAACTACAAATGTGGGCATCATTATTATAATATGATGTATCTTGCTTGATATTTGGAGTAGAAAGACAATATTGGTGATGTCTTTATTGTGTTTTGGGGTGAATGTGACTGGAAAAAAAAAAAAAAAAAGTACAAACGTTCACATTTTGTTAACCATTGTTTTGGGAAATTTGATTGAATAAATGACATTTTTTGTAAGGCAACCTCGTTTTTTCCATACTCTTACCAGTCTTAGCAGCTTGTAAAAACAATGTTATTTACTGCTTTATATAAAGAAATATAATTAATACTATGCAGAATTTAGTTCAGCCTTTTGGTCCGGCCCTCCACTAAATTTTCTGTTTCTCATGTGGCCCCATGGAAAAAATAATTGCCCACCCCTGCCTTAAACACAACTAAAAATGTGCATGTTTCCAGATGAATAGTTGTGTGTAGAGGCCTAATGAAAGTAACTCTGCTGTGTACATGTTCAAAATGGTCCCCATGTATGTTTCAGCCTGCTATTCTTGTGCTATTCATAATATTTTAATAGACTTCTATTTGAATGAAGACATAACTGTATTGTTTTTTCCAAGGGGTGGGTATCAGTTGTCAGAGACCACAGATTTTATTATTATTATTATTATTATTATTATAGCCAAAAAAAACCTTACCGGTTGGGCCAATGCAGTCAATAATAAGATTTAGTGTCTACAAAAATAAACAACAACTAGGATAAAGAGGAAGGGGAGAAAACAAACAAAAACAACTGGAATGAGTAAAACAGCCAGCTCTGCATGCTACATCAAATGCCTTTGTATTATTAGACTTGTAAATACTTTTTCAGCTCTGTATTCCACATCTTTGGGAATGACAGAGCACAGCTTAGAAAACAATGTTTGGGGTGGAAAAGTTACCGACCAAGTAAAACTTGACAAGCAAAGAATTTAAATACATAGCATACATAATACAGATGAGCAGTGTGTAATAAACATGACTTGTGAACATGTTCTTGGTCACAGGAACTTGGAAACATGCAAATGGAACTACATGGGCAAAATTACATGGAACATACCATGAACTTAATTAGGGCAGCACGGTGGTGTAGTGGTTAGCACTGCTGCCTCACAGCAAGGAGGTCCTGGGTTCGAGCCCAGCGGCAGATGGGAGCCTTTCTGTGTGGAGTTTGCGTGTTCTCCCCGTGTCTGTGTGGGTTTCCTCCGGGTGCTCCGGTTTCCCCCACAGTCCAAAAACATGCAGGTTAGATTAACATGGGGTGGCCTTGGGCTGAAGCGCCCTTGAGGAAGGTATCCGACCCCTGACTGTTCCCCGGGCGCTGTAGTATGGCTGCCCACTGCTCTGGGTATGTGCGTGTGTTCATAATCAATTCTACTGGACTGTCAAAGACTTATCATCATGGATAAATACTAACTGAAGCATACAGGTTGCTTTTTCTTCTAAATTTTGGTACAACAGAAATGTTGTAATGAAAACAAGTTTCAGTTTTCACCCATATTAGAGCTCCAATATTTCAGTATGTAAAGGTTGCATATAGGTTATCCTTCAGGTATAGTTTGCCATCAACCAAATGAAGCATTTTGTTGAGTTTTAAGCTGTGTGTCATAAATTCAGGGCATTTTGTTAGCATTTGAAAATGCTTTCATAGGCCACGAATGCTGTGCGTGTATGCGAACACCACATTTTCAAAAAATCATTTTGCAAAAATAAAGCAGAACACCATCACAAATTTTGGATATGTTAAAAACAGGCATCTAATCTTTCTAAAACAGGCAATTTTATGTTGGTGGATGCGGTCATTTTTTGCTATAACATACCAAAAATATCAAATTAATTTTTTCCATTTTTAAACTTGAATATATCTTCCAAACCGCTCATCACAGAAGGGCAGTTTTAAGGCCAATTTATGCTGACAACCCAGTCCTCGCAGATAGCGTCGCAGACAGTGTCTGCGTAGCCCCCCCACCTTCGCAGACGCTCTGCGCGCACCTCCCAAAAATTGTGACCACCGCAGAAGCCTCGCAGACAAGAGGGCTCTGATTGGTCCACTCTACATCCGCTGTACACGCACTTCCGCTTCCCTACTTTCCCGGTTTGGTTTGTTTTCACGACCGGCATTTTTAAAAACACGAGCGAAGATGGAGCAGCACGAAGAGCGGTTGATCGAGGAAGTACGTACATCTACACGACTCCAGTTCTAGTCATTATAAGTAACCGGAGGATAAACACTCCACTAACCACACCCACCAACTACTCCTAGCGACTTCGCGCCCCCTTGCGTTGTGGCGGTGAATAACATCGCGCACGCCTATTACTCCCCGCTCAACGATAAATTACAACTGTCTGCGAAAAGCCATCTGCGAAAGCCTTGTCGCAAGAGCATGCAGAGGCCCTTAGAATACACAGTATACATGGGAAGGTGTGTGTGCAATATCAAGCCTCTGTCTTTGAAGTTGCAATTTCCACAGTCCTTCAAATATGCTGCCACAGAGTGTAGTGTAGAATTTCCGAGCAAATTCAAGCCCCCGGGCGGCACGGTGGTGTAGTGGTTAGCACTGTCGCCTCACAGCAAGAAGGTCCGGGTTCGAGCCCCGTGGCCGGCGAGGGCCTTTCTGTGTGGAGTTTGCATGTTCTCCCCGTGTCCGCGTGGGTTTCCTCCGGGTGCTCCGGTTTCCCCCACAGTCCAAAGACATGCAGGTTAGGTTAACTGGTGACTCTAAATTGAGCGTAGGTGTGAATGTGAGTGTGAATGGTTGTCTGTGTCTATGTGTCAGCCCTGTGATGACCTGGCGACTTGTCCAGGGTGTACCCCGCCTTTCGCCCGTAGTCAGCTGGGATAGGCTCCAGCTTGCCTGCGACCCTGTAGAACAGGATAAAGCGGCTAGAGATAATGAGACGGGAGATGAGATTTTACACATGTAAAAGTCCATATTCTACAAGTACTGGTGCCAGATTTTGACCCTTGAAAACGTGAAGGCTTAAATACTTTTCTAGATACAGCAATCTCAAAGTGGTTCCCCAAAAAACTCTGCTCAAAACGGGTCAGAGGTAAGTTGCAAAAATATTTTTTATGACAAAATTATAAGGAGTTGGGAGCTCAAATTTGGGACTTTTCCTATTGGGAAGTGTGAGAACCTCCTGGAATTTTTCAGCCAAATCTGAGATGGTCGAGTGGGAGCATTCGGAGATTTGACATGGAATGACCCAAAGGCTTCTTCTTCTTAAAATTTGCATCTTGTTGCCACAATGTCTTGATTAAAACACTTAACTGCACATTTTGTAACTGTTCTCCCCACTGCGTGGTAGCATGTATTTGTACTGATCAGCTTAAGGTATTATTATTATTAAAAAGTTAAATCACTATAACCAACTCTTATCTTGTTTACGGTTTCACTTTCCTCAGCCTGACCTTTTGTCCACCAAGATGCAAACATATAAAAAGAAGGGAAGAAAAGCTGTCCAATTTAAAAGTTCTCTGCTAAAGAACACAAATCAAGACTGCAGAATGGAAAGAAACCGGAGGATCTCATGAATGTGATGGACTTACACCCCCAGGTTGAGATGCTTGAGGTTTGTTTTTCCTTTCGTGCTAGCAGCCACATCGAGATGGAACTCCAGACACTGAAGATACCACCATAAATATTTACCACCGGCTTCCTGAACATTACACATCATTTTTAAGGCGTAAATCCTCTGGGCAGTGAAACAGCTGGCTACAGGAGAGGAACACAGTTGAGCTGAACGCAGTCAGGTCGCCGAGTGAACTCTCGACTCACAGTTAGCTAACCGCGGGGTCCGCCGCCCCACACTGCATACTGACACAAAGGACAAAAGGAGAAAACAACGAGAAAACAACGAGATAAAACAACCGAACGACGTTAATACTTTAATTAAACGAATCCGCGAAGTAAAACTCAGTTTATGACAGCAGCTATGTTAGCTAAAGACTTTGTTTCGTCAACCACTTTCTATAAACCGCCAAATTGTTTGACAATTGCATGACACCGGAAGTTATTACGAACAACACCCGGAAATACATACAGTGAATCCTGTGACTCGAAGACTCATATTATCATATTATATATATATATATATATATATATATATATATATATATATATATATATATATATAAAACCACCACATTAAGAATTAAGAATTAAGATTATAATTGCTCCTATGACATTTTTACTTTCAAATCTAGCTCAACTTTGCCCTATTCAAGATGGCGTCTTTGGCGAAATGTAACTGAATTGTCTTGGCCAGGCCTAAGGGTCCCATCTGCATCTCATCATTGCTGAGGAGTGTGCTCCCATCACCCAATCAAGCATCCAGCCAGAGCAGGTCATGATATATTTTTTACCATATTAACATGCCATTGTGTGTTATGCCTGATGTAAAGACTCTCGTCTCTGCGAGCCTACCACACAGATTTAATACTTGTCATTTTTAGGGCATACCTAACAACGTGTTTTCTTTCTCTCCCCCCCCATCTGTCCCTCTGAGTTACATGTTGATCCTGGGATTGAGATGCTGGCCTCTTCTGCCCCTCGGACCTGCTTGATCCATCCTGGTGCCCTGTGTCTGGTCGGAGTTTTATCGCCCCACTCCTGTGAAGGACGGCCCCATGAGGACAGTTGAGGGTTATACCTGTTAAAACTGTTAATATTATAGTCAGGCTGTCTGTTGTTGCCCAAATGAGGATGGGTTCCCTTTTGAGTCTGGTTCCTCTCGAGGTTTCTTCCTCATGTCGTCTGAGGGAGTTTTTCCTTGCCACCGTCGCCACAGGCTTGCTCATTGGGGATAGATTAGGGATAAAATTAGCTCATGTTTTAAGTCGTTCAAATTCTGTAAAGCTGCTTTGCGACAATGTTTATTGTTAAAAGCGCTGTACAAATAAACTTGATTTGATTTGATTTGATTTGTCGGAACGACATCCTGTGAACATTTGCTCATGTCTCATCTCATTATCTCTAGCCGCTTTATCCTTCTACAGGGTCGCAGGCGAGCTGCAGCCTATCCCAGCTGACTACAGGTGAAAGGCGGGGTACACCCTGGACAAGTCGCCAGGTCATCACAGGGCTGACACATAGACACAGACAACCATTCACACTCACATTCACACCTACGGTCAATTTAGAGCCACCAGTTAACCTAACCTGCATGTCTTTGGACTGTGGGGGAAACCGGAGCACCCGGAGGAAACCCACGGGGAGAACATGCAAACTCCGCACAGAAAGGCCCTCGCCGGCCACGGGGCTCGAACCCGGACCTTCTTGCTGTGAGGCGACAGTGCTAATCACTACACCACCATGCCGCCCTCATATATATGTATCTCATCTCATTATCTCTAGCCGCTTTATCCTGTTCTACAGGGTCGCAGGCAAGCTGGAGCCTATCCCAGCTGACTACGGGCGAAAGGCGGGGTACACCCTGGACAAGTCGCCAGGTCATCACAGGGCTGACACATAGGTGGGGTTTACATTAGACCGTATCAGCAGATCATCAGATTAACATTTTTAAAACGATTAGCGTGCACACAGCAACGCCAATACATGATTCGCGTGCACACAGCAACGCCAATACACGGATACGCTCGGCTCCGCAGGCATCCTGCGCTCCAAATCACTCCGCCCTGAACAGCGAGTGCCCTCTGGAGGGTGCGCACTCCGGCCCTGCGCAGCTCACAGAGCGCGCGAGTGAAGTGCACGAGCAGTGATTCGGGACTGAGTGTGTGTGTGATCCTAGTGCATATCGGGTATGCGTGTCACTTACCACTTTCAAGTGGAAGGATGGCAAGCCTAAAGACAATCATAACTACACAATGGGCAGTATTTGCATCGGTATTTGCAGTATTTTCATACTTTTATACTCTTTAATGAAAGGTGATACAAGGCGGAAGTCTGCGCCGTTTTTCAGCAGTCGCGTCACATGACCAACGCCAGCGAATCAGGAAGGTGGATGTCACAGTGACGTTGTCCAATGACGACGCCAGCTAGAGCTCAGCACAGCGTATCCGTGTATTCTCAATGTTTACACAGCACCGGACCAGACACGATCTGGATTGAATACGTGGACCCTGGCGGATTCCCGTTTCCCGGCGTTTTAATGTAAACGGACAGTGCATCCGCGAAGAAAACGAGACAGATACGGTCTAATGTAAACTTGGCCATAGACACAGACAACCATCCACACACACATTCACACCTACGGTCAATTTAGAGTCATCAGTTAACCTAACCTGCATGTCTTTGGACTGTGGAGGAAACCCACGCAGACACGGGGAGAACTTGCAAACTCCACATAGAAAGGCCCTTGCCAACCGCTGGGCTCGAACCCAGAACCTTCTTGCTGTGAGGTGACAGTGCTAACCACTACACCAGCCAGCCACCCTCATATATATATAAATGTACATGTAGAATTTTCACATTGACACATGAGCAAATGTCCACAGGATGTCGCATATAAACATGGTCCAAGTTGTTTCGACAAAGACACCATCTTGAATAGGGCAAAGTAGAGCTAGATTTGAAATTAAAAGGTCATAGGAGCTATTTTGAAATGCAGATATGATAGTATTCTTATTTGATTTTTTTGGGGGGTTGGTGGTGGTGGTGAAGAACATCCATCATCTTCATGTAATACTTTATCCTTACTGAGGTCACGGAGTACTCTGGAGTGAACTCAGGGTCACTGCGCATGAGGCGAGGATACTCCCGGACTGGGACACCCATTCATCACAGTGGATAGTTGATGTGGTCACTTTTTGTCATTAAAAGTACATCTCTTATGGCATTTTTGTATTTACTTTGTTACTTTCTGATAATTTCTCTGTAGCTTTATTTTTGAATCAACCCTTATATAATTGGAATGAAAGGCATCTTTGCATGGTGTTCTAGTCAAACACAAAAATATTAAAGTAATGCACACCTTTACTCCCTTCACTACAGTCCACCCTCGAGCACAAGCAGGTCTAATCCTCACAGATGCTCTTAATGTGGTGGTTTTATTTTCATTTCCTGCCATTTATGTTTTACCTTTTATGTGGCAATTTTACTATTTACACTCAAGTTAATGTATTTAAATTGTTAATACTACATTGACATGCTTGCCTTATAAAAGAACAACTTTATCACACATACACTTGTGAAAATCCTCTCTGCATTTAACTCCTCTGAAGCAGTGAGAACACAGAGTACTGGGTAGACATGGTAATAGCACCCAGGGAGCAGTTGGGGGTTAGGAGCCTTGCTCAAGGGCACCTCAGCCTAAGATCACCCCATGTTAACCTAACCACGTCTTTAATATTTACTTGCTGGCTGCATTTTATTCCATGTGTAACATGTATTGGAACCATGCTGCATAGGGAGTCTGTACTTGAAATAAGTACAACTGAACTTAATTGTTTGCTTACAACTTTAATAGAAAAATGTAGAGACAGTACAAAAGTAATATATTACTACAAAGAAAATTGTTCTAAGGCTGATTAAGCAACAAGACTCACATGTAAACATGGTCATGTGTTGTACATTAGTGATGGATTAAATGATCATGTAAATACTGCAAATTGCTTCTCATGTGTAGATCCAAGAATGCGATAGAATCAGTCATATTTTATAGTAAAGAATGAACATTACCAGCATCAAGATTAAAATAAAATGCTCATCACAAATTTAAAAAGCATTGCAAAAGACCTCACTGTTAGTAAACTAATCTTCCTGATGAAGTGACTGCATTTCCATTTCAGGCTGAACACTACTCTCTTCACTGGACTGGCTTCTTGGTTTTCCAGTTGGTTCTATGCGAGGGTAAAATGGACCCACGAGCCAGTTGAGGGGCGTGTTGTTGACCAAATAATCCAGGACGTTGTCAGTGGAATCTCTCATGCTTTTCAGCTGGCTGCGAGTGTTGCTAAGCACTGCGTCAGACAGGTCGCTCAGAGCTGCAGCACTGTTGAACCTGGTGTAGACATCCCTGGCCATGTGGCCAATGGACAGCGCTTGCTCTTGGATGTTTTGTGGCAGACCCTGGAGGTTGGACACGAGGGTGAAACAAGTTGTCTGCAGCTGCTGTGTCAGGTTGCGAGCGATGGTCAAGGTCCGGGACTCAATTAACTACAGATGAGAGAGAGGGGAAAAAAAAAAAAGAAAAAAAAAAAAAAAGTTTGTATCAGAGTATATTATCTGCTTTAAAAAAAATAAAACTTAATAGCTCAAAGCTCTTCTTTAGCCAAGGAACAGAAAAGGAGCATGTATACCTCTGCCTTGTGGTCTGTGTCACCGTCACTCGGAGAGGCAGACTTCCAGTCCATTAACGCACTCAATTTTTCAATCACCTTCTGGTTGGCACCATCAATGTTCTTTCTTGTGTACTCAATCTAATGAAGACAGATTCATCATTCAAAAGTGAAGTCACAGGTTACACTTCTTGCAAAATCATGAGTTTTCCTATTTGTTTCGCCTTATGACTCAACCTTTACCATGAAGTGTACAGTGTGACTGGGAGTAAAATTTGAGACAAGCTAGAGAGAATAGGTTTTATTGTTTTGCTATTACAATGTTCAGACTAAACCATTTACATACTGCCATTGATGCACCTGGCCAAAAAATAAATAAATAAAATCCCATGGCATTCTCTCTTGGGATTTGCCTACATATTCATTTTTATAAACACACAAATTCAAGCTCCAGACAAGCAGGAGTACGCTTCAAGCAGTCTATTCACAGATCACGAGTTATGGTCATTAATGGGGGGGGGGGGGGGGGGGGGGGATCATGAGATCCAGTTTCACAGGGTCACCTACCAGATCCATGGTGCGGTTTAACTGAGAGATGGACTCTTGGCTGTTCCTCTTTGCGTCACGGACCTTGCTGATAGCCTTTTGATATACCCTCTGTCGCAACTTTGTAGATATTGAGCCCAGTCGCACATAGTAGCTGGGTTCATTGATCTTCTCATCAAAACCTTTGGTCACATTTATCTCATGTTCTGGGACAGCATGTAAAAGAAACAGATTTGAAGAAAGGAGGTTAAGCAGATGTTTAGAGATCTGGAAATTTCCACTGGAGTTATGTAAACAAGAGATTGTAGTACACTGGAAAAATAACTATGGATTTGAGGCCATTGGCCTCTTGGGGTTGAACTTGGGTCAGATGATGGCTGGAGTTGGTTCAGTTATTTTCCTATTCAGAAGGAATCAGTTTAATCCATTTAGGGACGGTTAAATCTCTTGTATAAAACTTTTCCATAGAAAAATTAGGACTGCCATTTTTAGTGCTCCAGTCTTAATAGACCAGAAAACACTCACCGTGGTTGTCCTCTGGTGCAGGTAGATAGCGCTCTACCAGAATTTCTGAAGTGCTCAGAGCAGTGTCCACACCACTGCTCAATAGCTTCGCCACTTTACCCTCCATCATTGTGTTGACACCACCAGTGACAACCACCCTCGTTTTCTCCACACTCTCCTGCACGACTCCTCTGGTTCGGACCATCACATGATTCAGGGTGTGGGACATGGTCTCCTTGGCCCCATTCATGGTCTCAGTGACCCGGTCTTTAGCACTGGTAACAAGCTAAAAAGAGTTGAAAAGAAAATGTTAGGGACATTTATATTTTAAATAAAATAAAAACCCACTACAGACTTTTTTGGGGGTTGAAGTTTGCTTTGAATTATTGATGTTTTTAAAGCTTACCTCTCCAGAAGGCTGGTGAAGAATTGGCAGGGTCTTCTCAATTTTATCAAGACTCTTACAGGCAAGGTCATTAGCACGAGAGACTAAGAAAAAGAAATAAAATGAGAAAGCTTGTTCTGATTTAATAAAATGAGAAGTAAAGTGCTCCAATCCTGAGATGATGCTTACTTTGAGGTTCCAGCTTGCCAATGACAGGCAAGGCACTGGTAAGGGCAGCTGAAGTAATCATCTTTACACCCATTTCTGCTGCCTCACACACCGACTTGATGGCTGGATAGTTGTCTTTGGTGTTACTGTACAAGTCAGATACCATGCCATAGGTGGAACTCACCAGAGGAAGCTTGGCCACTCGAGTAACCACATTCTAAACAAAGATTAATTAACAATACATATATAACTATTATAAATGTGTTACATGAAATTGAGCTGTACCAACTCAGGAATAAAAACCGTACTTTCCCTTCTTGGGATGATGCAGTTATAGCTACATCATTATGTTTTACCTGGATGTAGTCCACCTTTTAGTAATTAAGATTTTATTTAAAAAAAAAAAAAAGGGGGGGGGGGGGGGGGGGGGTTATGATCGGGGCAGCACAGTGGTGTAGTGGTTAGCGCTGTCGCCTCACAGCAAGAAGGTCCAGGTTCAAGCCCTGTAGCCGGCGAGGGCCTTTCTGTGTGGAGTTTGCATGTTCTCCCCCGTGTCCGCGTGGGTTTCCTCCGGGTGCTCCGGTTTCCCCCACAGTCCAAAACACATGCAGGTTAGGCTAAGGGGTGGCTCTAAATTGACTGTAGATGCGAGTGTGAACCGGTTGTTTGTCTCTGTGTCAGCCCTGCGATAACCTGGCGACTTGTCCAGGGTGTACCCCACCTCTCGCCCGTAGTCAGCTGGGATAGGCTCCAGCTTGCCTGCGACCCTGTAGGACAGGATAAGTGGCGACAGATAATGGATGGATGGGTTCTTATGATCCAATTATGTGCCTTGAATTATCTTAAAAAAGTATGAAGATTGGTGCTAAAAAGTACAAAAGAGCTCATCTCATCCTCTACCTGCTACACTGAGCCCACTTGCATCTGAATAAGGGAAATGGCACAGTGAGGATCCTCTTCTTGGACTTCAAGTGCCTTCAACACCATCCCACCCCTTATGATTCAGGACAAACCAAACAGGATGCAAGTAGACCCCTGCCTGGTCACCTGGATCTCCAGCTACCTCACCGACAGGCCACAGTACGTCAGGCTGAAGGACATCACGTCTGACACTGTGATTAGCAGCACCAGAGCACCCCAGGGCACGGTACTGGCCCCTCTTCTCTTCACCCTGTACACCACGGACTTCTGCTACAACTCGGAGCTGTGTCACATTCAGAAGTTTGCCAATGACACAGCCATAGTGGGGTGTATCAGTGACGACAGAGAGGAGGAGTATAGGAGCCTAGTGAGGGACTTTGCCGTTTGGTGCAACAGGAACCATCTGCAGCTCAACACCTTGAAGACCAAGGAGCTGGTCATTGACTTTGGGAGGTCCAGACCAAGGTCACGACCAGTTCTGATCGAGGGAGTCGAGGTGGAGGCTGTGGATTCCTAAAAGTACCTCAGGCTGTGGCTGGACAGGACTTGCAACACCAGCCACCTGTACAGGAAGGTACAGAGCAGGCTGCAGTCCTTTAACATCTGCAGGAAACTCCTGTGGATGTTCCATCAATCAGTCCGTGGTCACCAGTGTCCTGTTTTACACCGTGGTCCAAGGAGGACACATCCAGGCTGGACAAACTGATCAGGCAGGCCGGCTCTGTGGTCAGCATGAAGCTGGACTCTCTGACAGTGGCAGAGAAGAGGACTATGGACAAACTACTGAACATCATGGATGATGCCAGTCACCCTCTGCACACCATCAGCAACCAGAAGAGCCTGTTCAGTTACAGAATGCTCCTTTCCAAGTGCAGGACGAACAGACTCAAAAACTCCTTTGTCCCTCACGCCATCAGACTGTACAGCTCCTCTCTGGGGGGGAGGAGGGGTAACAGGAGGACAGGAAGGAGCAGTAGCCTAGCCCAGCATTTCTCAACTTTTTTTCAGTCACGGCACCCTTCAGAAGTATGCAAATTCTCAAGGAACCCCCATATAAAATATATGCAGTCACGCTGACCCCGGCAGTAATGTTTTAACATGGGAAAGGGGGCCGTGAGACAAATTTTGATGATGCATGAGGCAGCGATGATCTGCATCAGTGTAACTATCACTTTTTGGAATTTTCATTCATTTTATTTATTTCAAATTGGTGTCAACCTGCCCTCCATCCAAGACTTATACTTGTCCAGAGTCAGGAAACGGGCAGGTAACATTTCTGCAGACCCATCACACCCTGGCCACAATCTGTTTAATCTTCTCCCCTCAGGGAGGCGATATAGATCACTATGCAAAAACAACCAGACAAGAACAGTTTCTTCCCTCAGGCTTTCTCTGTGATGAACAGCTAAAATCCAGATTCATATCACTTGCAAAATATCTGCACACTCGTACTGTCATTCTGTGCTCACTGTTACTTATATTATAGCCTATTTATACTTATTTAAATTTACTATTCATCTTTGCACTATGCACCAAAAGGGAAATCCTTTCTGTGATGAACAGCTAAAATCCAGATTCATACATCACTAATATCACTTGTAAAATATCTGAACACTTATACCGTCATTCTGTGCACACTGTATACTTTATATTTAACTATTCCATACTTGACTTACTTGGATTACTTTGCACTATGCACCTATTTTTGTTGTTGTTGTTTGCTTTTGTGTATACACTGTTTTGTACTATGAGAGCCAAGTTAACCAGAGTCAAATTCCTCGTGTGTGACCACATACCTGGCAATAAAAGTGTTTCTGATTGTCTCATCTCATTATCTCTAGCCGCTTTAACCTGTTCTACAGGGTCACAGGCAAGCTGGAGCCTATCCCACCTGACAACGGGTGGAAGGCGGGGTACACCCTGGACAAGTCGCCAGGTCATCACAGGGCTGACACATAGACACAGACAACCATTCCACACCTACGGTCAATTTAGAGTCACTAGTTAACCTAACCTGCATGTCTTTGGACTGTGGGGGAAACCGGAGCACCCAGAGGAAACCCACGCGGACACGGGGAGAACATGCAAACTCCGCACAGAAAGGCCCTCGCCGGCCACGGAGCTCGAACCCAGGACCTTCTTGCTGTGAGGCGACGTCGCTAACCACTACACCACCGTGCCGCCCGTTTCTGATTGTGATGTTAGAATATATGATTTTTTTGACAGCACCCCTAACAAGGCCAGATGGCACCCTGGTTGAGAAAGGCTGGCCTAGCCTGACAAAAAGCAATACTGGACAATGTGCGATACCTCTCCTGCTGGACTTTTTTCCATTTCTTATTTTTATGTAAATACTTAATTTATCTAGAAGTTCTCTCTATTTTCTGTTTATCCTGTAATGATGCTGCTGGAATCTTAATTTCCCTGAGGGAACCCTCCCAAAGGGATCAATAAAAAAAAAAAAGTTCTAATCTAATCTGATCTGATCTAATCTAGGACTGGGGGTTATCACCCCAGTTTGGTGGAACAGTATACCTTTATTTCTGAGTGTACAGTGAGACTATATGGTACAGAAGTGACAGACCTATATATGAGTGATTCCACGCTTATGGGTACTGAAATGGGGACATGAACTTATTCACCTAAAACCATTTCTTTTTTTACCATCAGGTCACAAAACATGTAATCTTTAATGAATGATATGTTAAAAGATAACTTTAATTTTCTGAGATGGAATAAAAAAAACATATTTATATGCCAAAGTCAAGCCTATGAGTTCCAAAATGATGTCTGTTCCATTACTTCTGCTACGATTGTCCATCTCGCGTCTGTTACAAATTACAATCTAGCTATATACCATGTTAATCTTATTGAAAGAATGTGTATGTTTATTCTACTACACATGTTTATTAATTATATTTGCTAAAACATCACCTTCCTATGTTTCAAAAAGTAATTCTGCATTGTTAAAATTGAGAATCTATATGTCCACAACACTTCTGTTACGTTCTGACTTTGGCATATAAATATGTTTTTATTACATCTCAGAAAATTAAAGTTATCTTTTAACATATCATTCATTAAAGATTACATGTTTTGTGACCTGATGGTAAAAAAAAAAAGAAATGGTTTTAGGTGAATTTTTAAAAATAAGTTCATGTCCCTATTTCAGTACCCATAAGCGTGAACTCACTCATATAAAAAAAAAATATTATATATATATATATATATATATATATATATATATATATATATATATATATATATATATAGTACACAAGTCGATATATAGAGCAATAAATATACACACCTCATTTGTTATCTCCACAGGTGGCATGTTTCTCACTGTAAAACATTTAGAAAGCCAATTAAACTCTCTGTCCGGTCACAGGAAGTATTTAAGTGAAAACACAGGATACTATTTTAATAAATAAACAAATAAAACCCACCCGTCGGTCTGTGTCTGGATCCAGAAAGCGAACCTGAAGTTTCCGAGCAGCTGTGCTGAATAACGCTTCCGAAGGAGGACCTGATCTCGTTTTTATATCCGCTGACCGTTTTCTCGCGAGACAGTGAACGTGACCGCGCGTGACGAAAAAAAGTAGTACAAAGGTGAACGGTTACGTCAGTGTGGCTTTTTCCCCCTTTTCTTCAGGACAACACTTAATGACGGATTGTCATATGATCAAATTTACACTTTAATTATACCCACAGGCACTGCACATACTTTCTTGCCTAAAAGTATCTATGCTGCTGTTCAAAATACACACACATACTAATAGTATAGTACTAAACACCCACACAGACCACCACACTAAAACTAGAACCTCCTGTGTGTGTACCTGCCTGTGAATATAATCACACACACACTACTGTACTTAATATTCAGAATAAGCACTAAAAAACGTATCCCGCCTGCTAATGTACTAGATAGTATGCTGAAATATACATCCTTAACTCCTCAGCAGTCCACTGATCTACAATCCGCCATATTGAATGGAACAGGTTTGTGAGGTGGTGTGACGTCACTCTTAGCAATGGAGAAATAATAATAAAGGTTTTTAAACAGTTTTGTGTGTAAGGGTGGGGCAAATACTGGCATGAAGCACAAACTTTAACATTGTCTGGGACTCTGAAGTATTTTAGGCATGCCCTAGAAGAATAATTGAGCAAGCTTGGTGTAACTTTCTGAAGGATGTCTGACTCATGTTGAGTAATTTCCCCTTACACTGGGCCTGATCTGGGTAAAAGTCCACACATCATGTTAACACTTCCGTAAACGTGTTGTAAACAGTGTAAAGAGAGTTAACAGGGTTTTATTAAGTTTACTACATCCACTATTATTTTACTTGGGTAGTTCTATTTACAGTGGTGCTTGAAAGTTTGTGAACCCTTCAGAATTTTCTATATTTCTGCATAAACATGATCAGATTTTCACACAAGTCCTAAAAGTAGAGAAAGAGAACCCAGTTAAACAAATGAGACAAAAATACTCATACTCACTCAGTACTGTGTCGCCTCACAGCAAGAAGGTCCGGGTTTGAGCCCCGTGGCCGGCGAGGGCCTTTCTGTGTGGAGTTTGCATGTTCTCCCTGTGTCCGCGTGGGTTTCCTCCGGGTGCTCCGGTTTCCCCCACAGTCCAAAGACATGCAGGTTAGGTTAACTGGTGACTCTAAATTGACCGTAGGTGTGAATTTGAGTGTGAATGGTTGTCTGTGTCCATGTGTCAGTCCTGTGATGACCTGGCGACTTGTCCAGGGTGTACCCCACCTTTCGCCCGTAGTCAGCTGGGATAGGCTCCAGGTTCCCTGCAACCCTGTAGAACAGGATAAAGCAGCTAGAGATAATGAGATGAGATGAGATGATCCAATATTACATATCTGTGACTGGCAAAAGTATGTGAACCTCTAGGATTAGCAGTTAATTTGAAGGTGAAATTAGAGTCAGGTGTTTTCAATCAATGGGATGACAATCAGGTGTGAGTGGGCACCCTGTTTTATTTAAAGAACAGGGATCTATCAAAGTCTGATCTTCACAACATGTTTGTGGAAGTGTATCATGGCACGAACAAAGGAGATTTCTCAGGTTCTCAGAAAAAGCATTGTTGATGCTCATCAGGCTGGAAAAGGTTACAAAACCATCTCTAAAGAGTTTGGACTCCACCAATCCACAGTCAGACAGATTGTGTACAAATAGAGGAAATCCAAGACCATTGTTACCCTCCCCAGGAGTGGTCGACCAACAAAGATCACTCCAAGAGCAAGGCGTGTCATAGTTGGGGAGGTCACAAAGGATCCCAGGGTAACTTCTAAGCAACTGAAGGCCTCTCTCACATTGGCTAATGCTAATGTTCATGAGTCCACCATCAGGAGAACACTGAACAACAATGGTGTGCATGGCAGGGTTGCTGCTCATCTGCAGTTTGCTAAAGATCATGTGGACAAGCCAGAAGGCTATTGGGAAAAATGTTTTGTGGACGGATGAGACCAAAATAGAACTTTTTTGTTTAAATGAGAAGTGTTATGTTTGGAGAAAGGAAAACACTGCATTCCAGCATAAGAACCTTATCCCATCTGTGAAACATGATGGTGGTTGTATCATGGTTTGGGCCTGTTTTACTGCATCTGGGCCAGGACGGCTTGCCATCGTTGATGGAACAATGAATTCTGAATTATACCCGTGAATTCTAAAGGAAAATGTCAGGACATCTGTCCATGAACTGAATCTCAAGGGAAGGTGGGTCATGCAGCAAGACAATGACCCTAAGCACACAAGTCATTCTACCAAAGAATGGTTAAAGAAGAATAAAGTTAATGTTTTGGAATGGCCAAGTCAAAGTCCTGACCTTAATCCGATCAAAATGTTGTGGAAGGACCTGAAGCGAGCAGTTCATGTGAGGAAACCCACCAACATCCCAGAGTTGAAGCTGTTCTGTACGGAGGAATGGGCTAAAATTCCTCCAAGCCGGTGTGCAGGACTGATTAATAGTTACTGGAAACATTTAGTTGCAGTTATTGCTGCACAAGGGGGTCACACCAGATACTGAAAGCAAAGGTTCAAATACTTTTGCCACTCACAGATATGTAATATTGGATCATTTTCCTCAATAAATAAATGACCAAGTATAATATTTTTGTCTCATTTGTTTAACTGGGTTCTCTTTATCTACTTTTAGGACTTGTGTGAAAATCTGATGATGTTTTAGGTCATATTTATGCAGAAATATAGAAAATTCTAAAGGGTTCACAAACTTTCAAGCACCACTGTATTTATATATACTGAAAGATAAAACATGGGGGGGAAGCATTTAATGCAATAAAGTATGATTAGTCGACATGTTCCAAGCCGTCACAGGTCATCATGTACACCAAGGGTCAATATAGTCAAGTCAAGTTTATTTTTATAGCACTTTTAACAATAGACATTGTCGCAAAGCAGCTTTCCAGAAAATTAAAATGAAAGACTTTAACACAAACTAATTTTATCCCTAATTTGTCCCTGTTGAGCAAGCCTGTGGCGACGGTAGCAAGGAAAAACTCCCTCAGGCGACATGAGGAAGAAACCTCAAGAGGAACCAGACTCAAAAGGGAACCCATCCTCATTTGGGTGATAACAGATAACATCTGTTAAATAACTTGCTTCTATAACTGTGTCCTATATAGTCACAAAGTATAACTGAAACCAGGAAAATCATTATAGTTTTAACATGAAGTCTGTTTTGTTGAAGTTATAAACTGTTCATTGATGGAAACTTGAGTGCATATAGTGTAGGTTATCCACCTACTGGCATGTTTTTTGATGGTGAGCTGTAACCAGACAAACCCACATCAACATGGGGACAACATGCAAAACTAGATTATAGAAAGCTGGGCTCAGGATTAAACCAGGAATCCTGGAGATGTGAGGTTATAACACCCCATCCATCCCCATCCATTATTTGTAGCCGCTTATCCTGTGCAGGGTCGCAGGCAAGCTGGAGCCTATCCCAGCTGACTATGGGCGAGAGGTGGGGTACACCCTGGACAAGTCGCCAGGTCATCACAGGGCTGACACTACTTACAGAAATCAGACCTCACATTTGAAGACAGAAGTACATGTTTTGGTGCATTCTTGTGTTGAGGCAATTACTCACACGGATGTTTTACCAACTTGTTTTCAGGCACTATGGCCATTCAAAGTGAATGATAGATATGACAGGTCTGATACACTCTGAGAAAATAAAGTGCATTATTGTACCTTTAGGGGTACAATGATTTGTCATGGTGGCAGTATCCTCTAAGGTACTTATTTGCCTTGTTTATATACTGTTTGCGAACATATTTGTACCTTTTTGCCATTGCTTTTGGAAGTGGTGATACAGGTGAAATCCCTGGAGCAAGATGAACATTTCTCAAAGGTTCGATTGCAGTGAACAATCAGGCAAATGTACAATAACCTTTCACTTCATACCTGACACCTTTAGACTATGATCTGATGATATCCAACATGACTTACTTTTATTGGATCACTAAATCTAAGTGTCACTATGATGAGAAACAACTACAGAACGAAGTCCACTCGGATTATTACATCATGTACATCCTGATTAATGATGTCACCTTATTGTAATAATGATTATAAGAATGACATAACCTTATTGTAATAATGAAGCAGATTCTTTATATTTTGGTAGTTTTCACTAATCAGTGTTAAATTTTCAAAATTAAAAACCTGACCAAATTACCAAGGTGTTTATTGCCTGTAAAACTGTTGAGTCAGAACCTCGACAAAAGAAGTGATTTAGAAACATCTTAACATAGTTTTCCTCATGTGTGTCAGAGCATCCTGGTCATGCTATTTATTTTTGCCCAATAAGCTTGAATTATTGTATCTTTATAAACTGTTTGCGACATTTGCACTTCTGCTGATGTGTTAGCTGATAAGCTGTAATCTGTATTTACAGATCAGTCCACGTAGGCTGTTGTAGTTGCTCGTATTCAGTGTCCTGAAGTGAACTTTCTACAGTTACGGAGCTCCTTTTTGTTTCTAATTCTTTTTAGAATTTGTAAATACTGATCCTTTAGTCACTGCCAGGAAAGTTAACCACAAACTATATTTAAACATAAAATTTGTATTTCTAAGAATATTTAATTTAAATGAAGTGACAGAACAGTTGAGGTCCAAGAAAACAAGTTAAATATTTCAGAAGGGTTATACAGTAACAGTATGTTTTGCACAGACAGATTCTACAGAAAGTGTAGAAGAGATGCACACTGTATATTGATTTAAGTGAATCACTGAATGACGAAATACATTCCATTGACGCCCAAGCAAACCAGGTCATGTCTTTAAAGTCTTTTTAGCAAAACATTTTGCACATATTACATTTATAAACTCACAGGATAAAGAGGCTAGAAATAATGAGATTTTATATATATAAATATCAGCTGGATAGTACAGTGGTAACGCTCACGGACTACGACGCAGGAGATCGGGGTTCGAATCCCGGTCGGGGCAAAACATCATCCAGTAAGGGTCCTTAGGCAAAACCCCTCATGATATATCAGCCTACCTCAGGAATGAGTGAAGACATAACTAATAGAGTCATACCGGCTCAGACGTCGCCCGGGTCAACAAGGTCTGCGTCATTTGCTAGGGAACCAGGGCAAACTGATGAGAAATGGGCTACTGGAACAAGACATCAATTGACGAGGACAGAAAATACGGATTTGCTGGAATGCTACTATACAAGCAATCCCAGAGAGAGGGGATACAACAACGATGCTACGGCAAGGGGGAGCCAGGAAGACAGGTCAGTGGGGAGATGTCATCATCCCCACAACCAGAGATTGGGTACCAAGCCCCAGACAGCCTCAACACAAGAGCTGCTGACCTGAGAAGGAAGATCGTGACCCAACTGGAAACCTGGAGCCCCCGACGAATACCGAAGCTGAGTTGCCAAGTACCTTCAGAAGATCTACTAGTAGATGTGAATGCTGCTCTGAAGACAATCTCCACAAGAACCATCACTGAGACCAACAAGCTGATACACAGTACAGCAAGAGTAATCATGGAGATGCTTGGACACAAGGTGGGCTCGGGACATAAACAGTATCCACCATGGAAGAGACGATTAGAGGCCAGCTAGCTGAACTACAGAAAGGGAACCCAGGTAAGTACAACTCACTCTCCATACCAGAGGCACTCGAAACTGCCAAACAGCGACTAACAGCTCTGGCCACCCGGTTGAAGAGATACACCAAGGAGGGAGAGGCCAGGAGAATAAACAAGCTGTTCTCCACTGAACCAGCCAAGGTGTACTCTCAGTGGCAGGGGAACAACAACCGGTCAGACCTAAGAGCTGACCACAGCAACCTCCCAGAACAAGAACCAGTAACCATCTCAATGGCAGACGTCCAAGAAAGAGTGTCAAAGATGAAGAGCCCGATATGATCCATACGTACTGGCTGAAGAAGCTAACTGCACAGATGAACCAGCTGCTGAGGGATGGAACCCACCCAGAATGGCTAACCCAAGGCAGGACAGTCCTAATCATGAAGGACCCCCAGAAGGGACCCATCCCATCCAACTACCGGCCAATTACCTGTCTCTACACAACATGGAAGGCCCTGTCAGGCATCATTGTGGCAAAAATGAGTAAGCATGTGGCTCAATACATGAGCGAGGCACAGAAAGGAATTGGCAGTAACACCAGAGGAGCCAAACACCAGCTACTGGTCGATAGAACAGTTGCCCGAGACTGTAAGAAGAGACAGACCAACCTGTGCACTGCCTGGATTGACTACAAGAAAGCCTACGACTCAATGCCACACACATGGATACTGGAATGTCTGGAACTGTATAAGATCAACAGGAACCTAAGGACCTTCATCCAGAACTCAATGGAAATGTGGAAGACAACCCTAGAGGCCAACTCAAAACCCATTGCCCAAGTCAACATCAAGTGCGGCATATACCAAGGAGATGCGCTATCACCACTGCTGTTCTGCATAGGCCTGAACCCCCTCAGTCAGATCATCACGAAGAGCGGCTATGGATACCGATTCCGTAGTGGGGCAACAATCAGCCACCTGCTCTACATGGATGACATCAAGCTGTATGCCAGGAACGAGCGAGAAATAGACTCGCTGATCCACACCACCCGGATCTACAGTGATGACATAGGGATGTCATTCGGATTGGACAAATGTGGCCGGATGGTCTCAAAGAGAGGCAAGATGATCCGGACTGAGGGGATTGACCTACCAGAGGGCAACATAGGTGATATCCAAGACAGCTACAAGTACCTTGGCATCCCACAGGCTAATGGAAACCATGAAGAGGCCACAAGGAAGTCAACCACAGCCAAATACCTCCAGAGAGTAAGGCAGGTCCTGAAAAGTCAGCTGAATGGTAAGAACAAGGTCCGAGCCATCAACATGTACGCACTACCAGTCATCAGATACCCCGCTGGTATCATAAACTGGCCAAAGGAGGAGATAGAAGCCACAGATATCAAGACTAGAAAGCTCCTCACCATGCATGGAGGGTTCCACCCCAAGTCCAGCACCCTGAGACTATACACTAAGCGGAAACAGGGAGGCCGAGGGCTAGTGAGCATCAAGACCACGGTCCAGGATGAAACATCGAAAATCTGAGAATACATCAGAAAGATGGCCCCAAAGGATGAACTGCTAAGTGAATGTCTCAGGCAGCAGAACCCTGATGAGAGTGCAGAGGAGGAGGAGGAGGAACAGACAACCTGGAGAGACAAACCCCTACATGGCATGTACCACCGTCGGATAGAGGAAGTGGCTGATATCAAGAAATCCTACCAGTGGCTGGATAATGCAGGACTGACAGACAGCACAGAGGCACTAATCATGGCAGCACAAGAACAGGCCATAAGCACAAGAGCCATAGAGGCCAGGATCTACCAGAGTAGATCAGACCCAAGATGCAGACTGTGCAAAGAAGCCCCTGAAACAGTCCAGCACATAGTAGCAGGGTGTAAGATGCTAGCTGGATCAGCGTACATGGAGAGGCACAACCAAGTGGCTGGGATAGTATACAGGAACATCTGCAACCAGTATGGAATAGAAGTACCCAAGTCCCAATGGGCCATACCACAGAAGGTGGCTGAGAACAACAGGGCCAAGGTTCTGTGGGACTTCAGCTTCCAGACTGACAAACAGATCCTGGCTAACCAACCGGACATAGTGGTGGTGGACAAAGAGCAGAAGAGGGTGGTGGTGATAGATGTGGCGATCCCAGCTGACGCCAACATCAGGAAGAAGGAACATGAGAAACTTGAGAAGTATCAAGGGTTGAAAGAGTAGCTGGAACGGATGTGGAAGGTCAAGGGTTGCGTGGTCCCCGTGGTAGTGGGGGCACTTGGGGCAGTAACCCCGAAACTGGGAGAGTGGCTCCAGCAAATCCCAGGAACAACATCTGAAGCCTCAGTCCAGAAGAGCGCACTCCTAGGAACAACGAAGATACTGCGCAGAACCCTCAAACTCCCAGGCCTCTGGTGGAGGACCCGAGCTTGAGGATGACATGGATACCACCCCCCCCGCCGCGGGTGAGAAGGAGATTTTTATATATATATATATATATATATATATATATATATATATATATATAAACAAAGACTGCAAAAGTCTGAGGCCCATGTAAAGAAATGCTGTTTGACCAAAAATGTCTTAAAAATAATGAAATTAAATGTTTCAACATTAAAAAAAATACTATAAACAGCAGTAAGCCATAATAAATGAAACAAAGTCAATATTTGGTGCCAGACAACCCTTTGCTTTAAAAAAAAGAAAAAAAGAAAAGAAAAAGTAGTCTCAGGTACAATTAGTGCAGTTGTATAACAAAGTGCGCTGTAGGTTTTATTGAGCATCTTACAGAAGCAGCCACAGTTCTTCTGGACACTTTGTCACACTTGCGTCTTCATTTTGAAGCAAAACCCAGCAGCCTTCATTATGTTTTCTTTTTTAATCTGAAAAGTGATCTCTGATGTAATATGCTGCTCAGATACAGTAGTGCTTGAAAGTTTGTGAACCCTTTAGAATTTTCTATATTTCTGCATAAATATGACCTAAAACATCAACAGATTTTCACACAAGTCTTAAAAGTAGATAAAGAGAACCCAGTTACACAAATGAGACAAAAATATTATACTTGGCCATTTATTTATTGAGGAAAATGATCCAATATTACAAAAGTATGTGAACCTCTAGGATTAGCAGTTAATTTGAAGGTGAAATTAGAGTCAGGTGTTTTCAATCAATGAGATGACAATCAGGTGTGAGTGGGCACCCTGTTTTATTTAAAGAACAGGGATCTATCAAAGTCTGATCTTCACAACACATGTTTGTGGAAGTGTATCATGGCACGAACAAAGGAGATTTCTCAGGACTTCAGAAAAAGCGTTGTTGATGCTCATCAGGCTGGAAAAGGTTACAAAACCATCTCTAAAGAGTTTGGACTCCACAGACAGACTGTGTACAAATGGAGGAAATTCAAAACCATTGTTACCCTCCACAGGAGTGGTTGACCAACAAAGATCACTCCAAGAACAAGGCGTATCATAGTAGGTGAGGTCACAAAAGACCCCAGCGTAACTTCTAAGCAACTGAAGGCCTCTCTCACATTGGCTAATGTTAATGTTCATGAGTCCACCATCAGGAGAATGCTGAACAACAATGGTGTGCATGGCAGGGTTGCAAGGAGAAAGCCACTGCTCTCCAAAAAGAACATTGCTGCTTGTCTGCAGTTTGCTAAAGATCATGTGGACAAGCCAGAAGGCTATTGGAAAAACATTTTGTGGGTGGATGAGACCAAAATAGAACTTTTTGGTTTAAATGAGAAGCGTTATGTTTGGAGAAAGGAAAAACACTGTATTCCAGCATAAGAACCTTATCCCATTGGTGAAACATGATGGTGGTGGTAGTACCATGGTTTGGGCCTGTTTTGCTGCATCTGGGCCAGGACAGCTTGCCATCATTGATGGAACAATGAATTCTGAATTTGTTCATGTTCATGAGTCCACCATCAGGTGGACTCATGAACCATCATCACCATCAGCGAATTCTAAAAGAAAATATCAGGACATCTGTCCATGAACTGAATCTCAAGAGAAGGTGTGTCATGCAGCAAGACAACGACCCTAAGCACACAAGTCATTCTTCCAAAGAATGGTTAAAGAAGAATAAAGTTAATGTTTTGGAATGGCCAAGTCAAAGTCCTGACCTTAATCCAATCAAAATGTTGTAGAAGGACCTGAAGCGAGCAGTTACGGAGGCGGGTCAACCACGGGCTCAGGACGCTTTTTGCTTTGCTCCTGCTTGAACTCCTCTTTTCTGCTTTTTCACTATTTCTCTATTTTTTCTTATTTGCTTTCTTTTTACTTACATTCAACAAGATAACCTAGAAGTTAAACAAAGCAACTGACACAGAAGACTGGATTATAGCAAAATGGGGAAACCAAGGAACTCTAGTAACAAATGGACTGAGCTTGAAAAAATAATTTCTAGCCTGGAATCTATGATTAATGCCTGTCTATTAAGGATTGAAGGGAGTCCAGCAGCCGATACCGCTAAAGGGAATGCGGGGAATGTTCAGCATCTGAATGATGGGAACTTGGATGAATCGGTTGACTTCACAAAGCAAAATGTGAGTACTGATTGCTGGAAAAGACAAGGTGCTAGACCCAAAAACAAAAGGGCATTAACTTCAACTCCATTGCGGTCTGATGCCGTCAAACCTACAGTCTATGAATACCACCGGGCTGAAAACTACAGATATACACAGCCCATTACACTCCAGAACAGATTTCAGTGCCTTACAGACATGGAACCAGTAGTTCCTAGAAAGTGGCAGAATTTGAATAACAAAAATAAAGCTCGCGGTAGAGGTAGAAAGCAGCCGCCAACACCTGTTAATCCTACAACCCTTGTTGTGGGTGATTTCACTGTGGAAAACATTGGAGGAGAGTCCATGGTTGTGTGCTGTTTTCCTTACGCTTCCATCTCAGAGACTACAGACAACATTTCAAAAATGCTGTCAAACTACAAATCAATTAAACGCATTATGTTGGAGCAAATGATGTTTTCAGGGAACAGCTCACTGTGAGGAAATCTTTCAAAGACCTTTTTTCTGCCCTAAACGGACTTGGAATGCCTTTTTTTTTTATCAGTGGTCCATTACCAGGATCTGTGATCGGCAATTACGGGTTTTCCCAACTGCTCAGTCTCAACACCTGGCTTGCAAAGACATGTTTTTCCTCTGGCATTAATTTTATTGACAACTTTAACCTTTTCTGGAAACGCAAAGACTTTTTCAGCCCAAATAGCACAGAACTCAGCTGGACTGGTGCCAAAGTCTTGGCAGACCATTATCAACACTCTGTCCACCATTCCATGCCGACCTTGGGTACACTTTCTGATAAGCGCTCTGTAGCTGCACTGAAAGGAGCTAACAACACTGATATGAACTCTGTTTGGGTACAAACTGAACCTTCCAGGGACATCAACAAAAACTCAAAAACAGTACGGAAAGACACTGCTGAGGTTCAAACTCAAGCAGTGAATCTGCAGGCAGAAAGAAGCGGGACTAACGCTCACTCTGATGGATTCAAGCAAAACTCCTTGTCACCAACGAAGGCAACTAAGCCCCCAGCAACTACAGAGAATCATGCTGACTCATCTGCCCCCAATACAGTTCAGGAAAATGATCAGAGGGTGGATCTATCACCACACACATCCCCGTCACTTTCCAAGGCTAGCAACATGATATCTGAGCTAATGGGTAAGCTGGCAGAACTATCAGAAAGACAATCAGATAAACAAGCATCACCACAACCTCCTGAGACTGGCAATAGGCAATCACCAACAACAGCAGTGGATGTAACCCCAAGCCCCTCTGTATCTCCTTCACCCCCCAGACTGCGTTTTCCTGAGAAAATGGAGAGACTATTGTCTTTAAGCCGAGTGTCTTTGGCAAGCCCAAGAGGACACTCAAATCAAGTACCGTACACAGAGCTGTCTCATGGTCAGGCCTTGTGTACCCCAAAATCTCTAATGATATATCCAACTGCCACAGCACCCAAGAAACGGAGGGCACCACCTCCCCCTGTGATTACAGATAAGACTCAAGGACCATGTGCACAGCTACAGTTCACCAGCAGCAGTGAAGACCTTCATGTTGGAACGAACTGATATAATCTGGGTCCAGATGGTAGTTTTGAAAATAAGCTGGGACCCACGACGTACTTTTCTATTCCTGTGCTAACAAGAAGGAGAGGTGTTCATCCTATCAATGGGGTAAACTCGTCAAATCTCCTTCCAGTTCCAAAACAACCACAGAACGCTTCTGTGGAAATTATCCCCACATTCACTGTAAAACTAGCTCTTCAGAATGTAAGATCACTTAATAAGCCTTTTTTAATTAATGACTTCATCGGTACACACAAACTGGATTTTATGCTTCTTACTGAAACTTGGCTTGAACAATCAAGTAGCTCTATTACTCTTATTGAAGCAACTCCCCCACTCTTTGATTTCATGAGTGTTGGAAGAGCCAATAAACGGGGAGGAGGAATAGCAAATATATACAAGGCATGTTTTCAGTACAAACAGACAACTCTTGGTGATTTTACATCTTTTGAATACCTAAGTGCAATTCTAAAATGTTCTTCTAACATATTAGTGTTGACTATTTACAGACCACCAATACTTTCTGCACCGCTGTTCCTAGAGGAGTTTGGGGAACTGTTGTCAAATATTTGTTTAGAGTTTGACAATCTTATTATTTCTGGGGATTTTAATTTCCATGTTGATCATCCAGATAACACGTATGCAAATGAATTTCTTACACTGATTGATGCCTTCAACCTAACACAACATGTACAAGGGCCAACACACTCCCATGGCCACACCCTCGACCTTGTCATCACTAAGGGTCTTAATGTATCTACTAGTGTCATGGACCTGGGTATATCTGATCATTTCTGTGTTTTCTTTGATGTTTCCATTTCCCCTCACTTTCAAAACAAGTCTGTGACTGTAAAAAAGAGGGTAATTACCAATGGCACAGCAGCTCTTTTTGAGCAGGCACTCTCAGAACTCCCTTGTCAATCTTCAGATTGTGCAGATGATCTAATGGAAATTTTTAATTCAAGAATGAATCATATTGTGGATGCTATTGCTCCTTTAAAAACCAAAAGAGTCATAGACAAAGGAAAAGCATCCTGGAAACTAAATCCAACAGTTAAAATGTTAAAGAGGGAATGTAGAAAGTCTGAAAGAAAATGGCGTAAATCTAAACTCCAGATTCATTATCAACTCTACAAAGGGATGTTATGTAAATACAACTTAGAAATTTCTAAAGCAAGACAGTCTTTTTTTTGCTGACATTATTAATAGGAATATCAACAATGCCCGTGTGCTATTTTCTGCAGTTGAAAAGCTAACAAACCCATCAAAACAAATGCCTTCTGAATTTCTCTCAGTTAACACATGCAACGACTTTGCATCTTTTTTCAAAGGAAAGATTGATAAAATACGTATGAATATAGCCACACAGGTGCAAACACTTCAAAATCTGGAACCATTGGATAACGAGAGAGGGGGTCGTAATACAATGTCAACATTTAGTTTAATTGATGTTGAGACTCTGAGAAAAACAGTACAAAGTTTCAGCTCCTCCACATCTGAACTGGACATTTTACCTACAGTCTTTTTCAAATCTGTTCTTCACCTAATATCAGACGAGGTACTTCAGATTATCAACACCTCCTTACGAACTGGCATGTTTCCCTCATCTCTGAAAAAAGCGGTTGTAAAACCCCTACTGAAATAGAATAACCTGGATGTCTCAGTACTCAACAACTACAGGCCCATATCCAATTTGCCATTCGTTGGTAAAATAATTGAAAAAATTGTTTTTAATCAATTAACTGCCTTCCTGACATTAAACGGATGTTTTGATAAGTTTCAGTCAGGTTTTCGTGCCAATCATAGCACTGAAACAGCTCTTACTAAAGTCATGAATGACCTACGTCTTAATTCTGATGCTGGTAAAACATCAGCCTTGGTGCTTTTAGACTTAAGTGCTGCATTTGACATGGTAGATCATTCCATACTGTTACATCAACTGGAGCATTGGGTTGGATTTACTGGTATAGTAATCAACTGGGGTGGCACGGTGGTGTAGTGGTTAGCGCTGTCGCCTCACAGCAAGAAGGTCCTGGGTTCGAGCCCCGGGGCCGGCGAGGGCCTTTCTGTGTGGAGTTTGCATGTTCTCCCCGTGTCCGCGTGGGTTTCCTCCGGGTGCTCCGGTTTCCCCCACAGTCCAAAGACATGCAGGTTAGGTTGACTGGTGACTCTAAATTGACCGTAGGTGTGAATGTGAGTGTGAATGGTTGTCTGTGTCTATGTGTCAGCCCTGTGATGACCTGGCGACTTGTCCAGGGTGTACCCTGCCTTTCGCCCGTAGTCAGCTGGGATAGGCTCCAGCTTGCCTGCGACCCTGTAGAAGGATAAAGCGGCTAGAGATAATGAGATGAGATGAGTAATCAACTGGTTAAAAACTTACCTACAACAAAGATTTTTTTATGTGGCCATTGGAGGCCACAGTTCATCACCCGTGTCCTTGAACTGTGGGGTTCCCCAGGGCTCAATCCTGGGACCATTACTATTCAACCTTTATATGCTCCCACTTGGACAAATTATTAAGAATAACTCAATAAACTTCCATAGCTATGCAGATGACACTCAGCTTTACTTAGCTATGTCACCTAATGACTATGCCCCTTTTGAGTCTCTTCATAGATGCATTGACCAAATGAACAAATGGATGTCTCACAATTTTCTTCAGCTGAACGCAGATAAAACTGAAGCAATTATATTTGGCAAAAAGGAGGAAAGGCTTAGGATTGCCACTGTTCTTGAAACTAAGGGGCTTAAAGCAAAGGATACTGTCAAAAACCTTGGTGTCCTTATTGACAGTGAACTTAACTTCAACAGTCATATGAAAGTGGTAAAAAGTCTGCATTCTATCACCTAAAAAAACATTTCTAAACTCAGGGGTCTCATGACAAAACATGATCTAGAAAAACTATTCATGCTTTCATCTCCAGTAGGGTTGATTACTGCAATAGCCTTTTCACAGGTCTTCCAAAAAAGACCATCAAAGAGCTTCAACTAATCCAAAATGCAGCAGCAAGGGTTCTTACAAGAACAAAAAGGGTAGTCCATATCACTCCAATCCTAAGGTCTCTGCACTGGCTCCCAGTGAGCTATAGAATTGACTTTAAGGCATTACTTCTATTTAAAACATTAAATGGGATGGGACCCAGCTACCTACTGGATATGTTTCAATGATATGCACCAACTAGGTCTCTAAGATCACAGGAGAAAAACTTGCTAGTAATACCAGCTGTCAAAACGAAGTGTGGTGAAGCAGCCTTTAGTTGCTATGCTGCTAAGCTTTGGAACCAACTTCCAGATGAGATCAAAAATGCTCCTACTGTTGTTAGTTTTAAATCCAGGCTCAAGACAAAGCTGTTCTCAGATGCTTTCACTTGATTAATTTTTACCTAAGTAATTAATTTCCTTTAACATAATTTCTTTTAATTTTGATTTTAATTATTTTACTTTATTTTAATTTCTTTTTAATCTTGGATTTTAATGATTTTACTTTTACTTTAATTCTTTGTGACTGTGATCCTCGTAGATTTTCTCTGCGGGACGATTTTTGGTGATCCTCGTGAAGAGCCACGGGAAGAGCGCGCTTTATGAGTTAAACCCATAATAATAATTAATCTCGAGGCTGATTCCTTTTTTGAACTTTATTTCATTTTATTATTTTATTTCTACTATTGTTTAATTCTTATTATTATTTTTCTTCCCCCTTTATTTTATGTAATTTTATTTTCTATTGTTTACTGTTCTGCTTTTACTTCTGTAAAGCACATTGAACTGCCACTGTGTATGAAATGCGCTATATAAATAAACTTGCCTTGCCTTGCCTTGCAGTTCATGTGAGGAAACCCACCAACATCCCAGAGTTGAAGCTGTTCTGTACGGAGGAATGGGCTAAAATTCCTCCAAGCCGGTGTGCAGGACTGATCAACAGAAACATTTAATTGCAGTTATTGCTGCACAAGGGGGTCACACCAGATACTGAAAGCAAAGGTTCACATACTTTTGCCACTCACAGATATGTAATATTGGATAATTTTCCTTAATAAATAAATGACCAAGTATAATATTTTTGTCTCATTTGTTTAACTGGGTTCTCTTTATCTACTTTTAGGACTTGTGTGAAAATCTGACGTTGTTTTCGGTCATATTTATGCAGAAGCCATAAAATAGAAATCTATAACAAAGTTTGTATGAAAAAAAAATTGAGTCCCTCAGACTTTTGCACAGTACTGTATATATATATATATATATATATATATATATATATATATATATATATCATCATCTGTAGCCGCTTTATCCTGTTCTACAGGGTCGCAGGCAAGCTGGAGCCTATCCCAGCTGACTATGGGCGAAAGGCGGGGTACACCCTGGACAAGTCGCCAGGTCATCACAGCGCTGACACACAGACACAGACAACCATTCACACTCACATTCACACCTACGGTCAATTTAGAGTCACCAGTTAACCTAACCTGCATGTCTTTGGACTGTGGGGGAAACCGGAGCACCCGGAGGAAACCCACGCGGACACGGGGAGAACATGCAAACTCCACACAGAAAAGCCCTCGCCGGCCACGGGGCTCGAACCCGGACCTGTGAGGTGACAGCGCTAACCACTACACCACCGTGCCGCCCTGGTAAGAATCTATCTTTTTTAGGCCCACTTTACACGGGGACGGTCTGAAACAAAAACGCAAAAGTCCGTTTTCGTTCTCACTTTTTTCCGCGTCTACACGACCGTTTTCAAGGAGGAAATCTGCGTCTATACGGTGACGCATAAATGTGTGGAATTCAACTGGATGTTGTAATAGAGTGTGCCGAGCAGATGGAGTAGTCAGTCAGAATGATGAGCAAAACAAGGAAAATTCTTGTACAAAAATAGTTTTCTTTTTATTCTTAAGCCGGCAGTTAACACAAACAGGACAAACAAAAAAAACACTGATGACCAAACAAAACCAAAAAAATTCTGGGACAAAATGCCCACGCAAGCTAGGCTACTCTGGCATTACTCACACAGAGCTCAAGTCATGCGTCCTCTCCCTGCCGAGGCCGTCTCCCGAATAAGTGCAGCGCATATTTAAAAGACTATGGCACAGTCTTAACACAATTAAAATCAATCAACACATCTAGACAGATTTTAACAGTTCTAAACATTTTCACTGCATGCATTACACTCCTACAACAATGTGCAGACCTTAAATATTACAACAAACACTTACGTAAGATTTTTAGACCATTTCTCTCCGCTCTAATGAGCTGCTTTCCCGCGCATCGCGGAAGAAACCTGGAAAAGCGCTTTCAGACCTGCACTCTGGTTTGGTCCCGCACCCGGAAGACTACAGCAGGTAAATGGCTACAAACATTTCTGGCTGATGTTAGATAAACTCTAGCAGAAAAGGATTCAGATGTTAAACATGCGCACTTAATGAATCTTTACACGCTATTGTTTATAGTGAAAACTAATAAATGCTTGCGCTGTTTAAACCTGTGTCGCGTCTTTTACTATGAACACATGTACCAAACATTTCAGGTTTACATATCTAAAAGTTGTAACAAATGTACCCGTAACAAAACATACTTGTAAAGCCCCCATTACCAAACCCACAGCAAACATACAACACAGATTGTATTTGGAATGTCTTTGCAACTGTGGTTTAGTCCATTGCACGTGACCATTGAAACATGACCAGTGGGAGGAACCGCTGTTTAGTGACAGACGCATTGCGCTCTGTCACAGATGTGCATGCCAGGCGGTGCTGTGAAAGACCTCCGCTATGTCTGGACGCATGCGCAACGTCTTCCGTCTTGTCTGATCTGCACATCTGCGCCGCGAAAGCTTTGACTACTCTGGCTATGGTAAGTAAGAAAGTAAGTAAAAAAGTAAGAGCATACTATACCCGCCTCTGTTCATTAACGGTATATGTGCAGATTCGGTATAGATGTTCGAAGGACTCCTGGACGTTTATTAAAGCTGCCAGAGCAGCTTGAAGGTCCGTTGGATCGATGTAATCAGACATGCTCTTACTTTTGTACTTACTTTCTTACTTCCCGGGCTGGCATGTACAGTATATGACATATGTATGACGTAAACGCGTACCCGACGTGAGCAGATCCGAGCAGAGTTTCGCGTATTGGGTAGTTTAGACGGATATGCAACGGGGGCTGTTTTTAACTTATCCACTTTGGAAGGCGTTTTCAATTTTTTCCGTTTTTCAGCCTCGGAAACGCCGTCCCCGTGTAGACGAAAGGCACTTCCGATAAAATATTTAGTCGTTTTTACCCGACAGCGTCCTCGTGTAAACGGGCCCTTAATTTTTCAAGAATTATTATAGCATCGGGCAGCACGGTAGTGTAGTGGTTAGCGCTGTCGCCTCACAGCAAGAAGGTCCGGGTTCGAGCCCCGTGGCCGGCGAGGGCCTTTCTGTGTGGAGTTTGCATGTTCTCCCCGTGTCCGCGTGGGTTTCCTCCGGGTGCTCCGGTTTCCCCCACAGTCCAAAGACATGCAGGTTAGGTTAACTGGTGACTCTAAATTGAGCGTAGGTGTGAATGTGAGTGTGAATGGTTGTCTGTGTCTATGTGTCAGCCCTGTGATGACCTGGCGACTTGTCCAGGGTGTACCCCGCCTTTCGCCCGTAGTCAGCTGGGATAGGCTCCAGCTTGCCTGCGACCCTGTAGAACAGGATAAAGCGGCTAGAGATAATGAGAATGAGATGAATATAGTATGCTGGAGTGTAGCTTCTCTTCTCCTGGAAAAAAATCGATGCTACACTCACATCTAGTGGACAAACTCGAGTATAACATCTCAGCTATCATTTAATGAATGAATTTTGAATGAATGAATTTATTTTAATTTCGAACATGTATAAAAAATGTATGTAACTATTTGTACATACAAAAGAAAGAAAACAAGAAATTAAAAATAAATAAATAAAATAACATGAGCTAAGACATTACAAAACACCACACATTGTTCGAAAAAGGAGTGGGAAGAAGTACAATACTTTTTTAATTTCCCACCCCTTTTTAACTACCCCGAAATCCAAACTACATTAATACACCTATACAAATATATACCATATATACACTTCATGAATATCTATATAAATATACAATTACAAAAATAAATATATACTACATACCATATATACACTTCATAAATATCTATATAAATATACAATTACAAAAATAAATATATACTACATACCATATATATACACTTCATAAATATCTATATAAATATCTAATTACAAAAAAATATATATACTATATACCATATATACACTTCATAAATATCTACAGTGGTGCTTGAAAGTTTGTGAACCCTTTAGAATTTTCTATATTTCTGCATAAATATGACCTAAAACAACATCAGATTTTTACACAAGTCCTAAAAGTAGATAAAGAGAACCCAGTTAAACAAATGAGACAAAAATATTATGCTTGGTCATTTATTTATTGAGGAAAATGATCCAATATTACATATCTGTGAGTGGCAAAAGTATGTGAACCTCTAGGTTTAGCAGTTAATTTGAAGGTGAAATTAGAGTCAGGTGTTTTCAATCAATGGGATGAAAATCAGGTGTGAGTGGGCACCCTGTTTTATTTAAAGAACAGGGATCTATCAAAGTCTGATCTTCACAACACATGTTTGTGGAAGTGTATCATGGCACAAACAAAGATTTCTGAGGACCTCAGAAAAAGCGTTGTTGATGCTCATCAGGCTGGAAAAGGTTACAAAACCATCTCTAAAGAGTTCGGACTCCACCAATCCACAGTCAGACAGATTGTGTACAAACGGAGGAAATTCAAGACCATTGTTATCCTCCCCAGGAGTGGTTGACCAACAAAGATCAGTCCAACAGCAAGGCGTGTAATGGTCGACGAGGTCACAAAGGACCCCAGGGTAAATTCTAAGCAACTGAAGGCCTCTCTCACATTGGCTAATGTTAATGTTCATGAGTCCACCATCAGGAGAACACTGAACAACAATGGTGTGCATGGCAGGGTTGCAAGGAGAAAGCCACTGCTCTCCAAAAAGAACATTGCTGGTCATCTGCAGTTTGCTAAAGATCACGTGGACAAGCCAGAGGGCTATTGGAAAAATGTTTGTGGACGGATGAGGCCAAAATAGAACTTTTTGGTTTAAATGAGAAGCGTTATGTTTGGAGAAAGGAAAACAGTGTATTCCAGCATAAGAGCCTTATCCCATCTATGAAACATGGTGGTGGTAGTATCATGGTTTGGGCTTGTTTTGCTGCATCTGGGCCAGGACGGCTTGCCATCATTGATGGAACAATGAATTCTGAATTATACCAGTGAATTCTAAAGGAAAATGTCAGGACATCTGTCCATGAACTGAATCTCAAGAGAAGGTGGGTCATGCAGCAAGACAACGACCCTAAGCACACAAGTCGTTCTACCAAAGAATGGTTAAAGAAGAATAAAGTTAATGTTTTGGAATGGCCAAGTCAAAGTCCTGACCTTAATCCGATTGAAATGTTGTGGAAGGACCTGAAGTGAGCAGTTCATGTGAGGAAACCCACCAACATCCCAGAGTTGAAGCTGTTCTGTACGGAGGAATGGGCTAAAATTCCTCCAAGCCGGTGTGCAGGACTGATCAACAGTTACCGGAAATGTTTAGTTGCAGTTATTGCTGCACAAGGGGGTCACACCAGATACTGAAAGCAAAGGTTCACATACTTTTGCCACTCACGGATATGTAATATTGGATCATTTTCCTCAATAAATAAATGACCAAGTATAATATTTTTGTCTCATTTGTTTAACTGGGTTCTCTTTATCTGCTTTTAGGACTTGTGTGAAAATCTGACGATGTTTTAGGTCATATTTATGCAGAAATATAGAAAATTCTAAAGGGTTCACAAACTTTCAAGCACCACTGTATATAAATATATAATTACAAAAATAAATATCTACTACATACCTATCCCTGTAAATATGTATAAACTATCCCCATAAATAAATATATACCTTATATACCATATACTAAGTTAGTTCTAATATAACAATCAACCCTATTCTATTTATCCCTCATCATCCTCTGTTAACATACTTCCTCTTCTATATACTTGTTTAAAAATATTTTTTGTACCTTTTTTTAAACAGATTTATATTTGCACTTTGTTTTATTTCTGTCTCCAGTCTGTTCCATAAAGTCACCCCACAGCTCGATACGCACATGCTTTTCATATTTGTTCGAACCTTTGGTTTTTTAAAATTTAGTTTTTTTTAAATTTATGAATTTAATTATTATTCATAGAGTGTCTAAAATCCTGTCTTATTTTGTGTAACAATCTCTGGTTTATGGTCAGGAGTCATTTATGTCATTATTAGCCTAATAAACATAGTCCAGACAGAATCTGAGTACAGCAGTGAGAATTTAAAAAAAGTGTCCAATAACAGTTCAGCGTTGTATTTGTCAGACATGTGCCTGTATCAAAATAAAACACTATGAGGGTGGGTAATGTTAATGAATTCAGTGCCTGCACAAGACCCCATAGATAGATAGATAGATAGATTCTTTATTGTCATTGCACATTATTATACAACAACGAAACACTGTTTGAAAGCTCAGATCACAGCAGCATATCAATAAAATAAATAAATAATATACATAACCTTTTAAAAAGCAGTATATTGGCATATAAGCAGCAGTATAAATTGCAGTATGTAATTATTCAATGTAACCAAACACAGTTAGGTGCAGAGTGTGAGTCCAAGTCCGGATCAGGCCTCCAGCAGAGCTTTTACAGCCCTGGGGAAGAAGAAGGGTGTCTTGCTGTTTGCGACTTTATGACCCTAAGCCTGCCAGAGGGAAAGGTGTCAAAAAGACATTGTCTGGGGTGAGTACAGTCAGTCCTAATCTTTGTGGCTCTGTTTCTCAGCCTGGCAGAGTAAATCTATTCAAGGGATTAGAGAGGGGTACCAATGATTTTAGATGCAGTCCTGATCTTTCCTCTCCTCTGAGGTGCAGCTGGAGAACCACACTATGCATCCATAGCTCAGAACACTTTGTATGGTGCACTGGTAGAAGTTGGTGAGGAGCTTCTGTGAGAGCCCAGTTTTCCTCAGGGATCGCAGGAAGAAGAGTCTCTGCTAGGCTTTCTTCACCACCTCTCTGGTGTTCACTCCCCATGTCAGGTCCTCTGAGAGGCGAACACCGAGGTACTGGAAGCTTCCCACCTGTTCCACCTCCTCTCCAGAGATCACCAGGCTGGCATGTTTTATCCGGTCATTTTCTGAAGTCCTTTGTTTTGTTGGTGTTGAGGAGCAAGTCATTGTTCTGACACCAAGATGTGACGGCCTGAACTTCCTCTTTGTAGGCTGCCTCATCACTGTTGGTTATCAACCCCACCACAGCTGTGTCATGTGCAAACTTGTATATTTGGTTTGAGTTATGAATGGGAGAGCAGTCCTGTGTGAAGAGTGAGTAAAGGAGTGGACTAAGAACACAGCCTTGGGGGGTGGGGGGGTGGGGGGGTGTTAGTGTTCAAGATGGTGATGGATGAGATGAGGTCTCCAAGTCTCACATGCTGTGGTCTGTTGGAGAGGAAGTCCTTAATCCAGCTACAGAGGTGGTGGTCCAGGCCCAGAGGCAGCAGCTTGTTGACCAGCTTGCTCAGATTGACAGAAAGCCGAGCTGAAGTCAACAAACAGTATCCTCACATAGGTGTCAGGGTTCTTCAGGTGAGTCAGTACAGTGTGGAGCATGAGGGAGATGGTGTCCTCAGTGCACCTGTTGGTTTTGTAGGCGAACTGGTACTGGTCCAAGTCAGCAGGGACGGAGGCTTTGATATAGTTCATCACCAGTCTTTCGAAGCATTTCATGATTATCGGTGTTAGTGCAACAGGCCAATAATCAATCATTCAAGCATGACCACCAGAGGGCCCCTAAGAGCGCTCTCTTGGTCTATCTATCTATCTATCTATCTATCTATCTATCTATCTATCTATCTATCATCAGTGGCAATCATATAAAAACACAGTCTTATCTGGTTTAGGTCATTATTGAGGTCTCATCTCATCTCATTATCTCTAGCCGCTTTATCCTGTTCTACAGGGTCACAGGCAAGCTGGAGCCTATCCCAGCTGACTACGGGCGAAAGGCGGGGTACACCCTGGACAAGTCACCAGGTCATCACAGGGCTGACACATAGACACAGACAACCATTCACACTCACATTCACACCTACGGTCAATTTAGAGTCACCAGTTAACCTAACCTGCATGTCTTTGGACTGTGGGGGACACCGGAGCACCCAGAGGAAACCCACATGGACACGGGGAGAACATGCAAACTCCGCACAGAAAGGCCCTCTCCGGCCACGGGGCTCGAACCCGGACCTTCTTGCTGTGAGGCGACAGCGCTAACCACTACACCACTGTTCCGCCCCCTCATTATTGAGGTATTTATTTAATCTCATCTCATCTCATTATCTCTAGCCGCTTTATCCTTCTACAGGGTCGCAGGCAAGCTGGAGCCTATCCCAGCTGACTACGGGCGAAAGGCGGGGTACACCCTGGACAAGTCGCCAGGTCATCACAGGGCTGACACATAGACACAGACAACCATTCACACCTACGGTCAATTTAGAGTCACCAGTTAACCTAACCTGCATGTCTTTGGACTGTGGGGGAAACCGGAGCACCCGGAGGAAACCCACGCGGACACGGGGAGAACATGCAAACTCCACACAGAAAGGCCCTCGCCGGCCCCGGGGCTCGAACCCAGGACCTTCTTGCTGTGAGGCGACAGCGCTAACCACTACACCACCGTGCCGCCGTATTTATTTAATATTGCCTGTTTTTACATTTGATTTTTTTATATGAGAAGGAAACTTTACTGACCTTTTAACTTTACTAGGTTATTTAGTTTTAATTGTAGTTGATGTTTTTCTGCACTTTCACACGTTACATTTTTTTTTAAACTAAAGCAAGTAGAGGTTAACATAAAAAAAAATCCCAATAAATGCAATGTCTGCTGGTTTATTATTCTTTAGTACACCATCTTCAGTATGCCCCTTAGTACTGTATCACTGAATATTAAAGTTAAAATGAACACCTCTCTTACACCTCTCTTATGAGTTTGCTTCCTTTTCAGATTAAAAACAATAGAAAAGGTAAAACCAGGCCAGTCTGACGTTGGTATGATGTGAACAACACACTTTCAACTAATAAAATTGATAACTGGATTGCCTAACCACCATACTGGATTTACTGAAAGGTTTAAAAAAAACAATTCACAGACCACAAATTTTTCCAGTCTTCACCAAATTTAGCACGATCTTCCGACCAAGCCTCACAAAAGTTATCAGATAGAGCTTTGATTTTCGAAACCGATTGTCCATCACTGCCAATCAAAATTGGCAGCAAAGTTGCCCAACAGGACTCCCGACCACTTCCTGAGGATGTGCAGAAAGGTGGTTTTTTCCTATTACCTCTTAATGTGTTGGCCTTTTAAAAGTGGTTATTATTTATGTCTGGTGATATCTTAAAAGATCCAAAGGATGGCATTTTTTTTTTTTTACTTTTTATACATAGATGTATAAATTTTTTCCTTGTTTAAAAAAACCAAAAAAACCCAACTTTTATTGCACTCTAGTTTTGTTACTGTTGATTCCTGACTCTTCTCTATCTGTGAGCTGCTGAAACATGTAAATTTTCCCACTGAGGGATGAATAAAGTTTCTTATCATATGGAAAATCCTATCATTTCACTCAAATTTATGTGGCTGCCATATTTAATATATAAACAAACAAAAAGTTTTCAGTGGCCACAGACCTTGTTGAATCTTCACCAGTGATGGTGAAATGATGAGTTAACAAACATTTTTTCCCCCAAAACCACTTGTCCATTACTTCCCAAATTCAGTGTGAAACTTGCTGAGAGTACAAACAGCTCAAAATGAAGTTTTGCAACTGCTTGCAGTTTTATGTAAAATTGTTTGTCCAAATAAGCCGATACGATGTCCCTGTATGTTTGACCTAAAATATTACCTTCTTGATGTGCGCTACTCTTTTTTAAAAATAATAAGTTCAATTTATATAGCGCCTTTCACAAACCCAAGGACGCTTTACAAAAGAATTACCACCAAAAAACAAACAAACAAAAAAAAAACTAGGAAGAATAGTGTGAGGGGGCGGCACGGTGGTGTAGTGGTTAGCGCTGTCGCCTCACAGCAAGAAGGTCCTGGGTTCGAGCCCTGGGTTCGAGCCCCGTGGCTGGCGAGGGCCTTTCTCTGTGGAGTTTGCATGTTCTCCCCGTGTCCGTGTGGGTTTCCTCCGGGTGCTCCGGTTTCCCCCACAGTCCAAAGACATGCAGGTTAGGTTGACTGGTGACTCTAAATTGACCGTAGGTGTGAATGTGAGTGTGAATGGTTGTCTGTGTCTCTGTGTCAGCCCTGTGATGACCTGGCGACTTGTCCAGGGTGTACCCCGCCTTTCGCCCATAGTCAGCTGGGATAGGCTCCAGCTTGCCTGCAACCCTGTAGAACAGGATAAAGCGGCTAGAGATAATGAGATGAATGAATGAATAGTGTGAGGTAAAGAGAAAAGTTTTCAAGTTGGCTTTGAAGGAAGAGAGAGTGGAACAGTCACGAAGCGATTGTGGTAACGAGTTCCAAAGTTTACGAGCAGCAACACTAAATGATCTGCCACCCATAGATGCCAGTTTAAAACGTGGAACAGTCAGAAGTCCACAGACAGAAGATCTGAGGGAGCGGGAGGGACAGTACAAATGAATTAGCTCACAGAGATAGGAAGGAGCAAAACCATGAAGAGCTTTATAGGTTAAAAGCAGGATTTTGTATTTGATCCGAGAGATAACTGGCAACCAGTGCAGTTGCTGTAAAACAGGAGTGATATGAGCAGTGCGCTTGGTGAGTGTGAGGACTCTAGCTGCTGAGTTTTGGATGCACTGCAGGCGATTGAGCAATGTGGCAGGGAGACCATAAAAGAGAGAATTGCAATAATCAAGACGAGAAAAAATAAATGCATTGACCAACATATTGGCATGAGTTTGCAAAAGAAAAGGGCGGAGACGTGCAATATTGCGGAGGTGAAAGAAAGCATTCTTAGTAATTAGTTTAAGATGGGGTTCAAACGTAACGGTGGAGTCAAATAGAGAACTCCAAGGTTTTTTATAACTTGGGAAAGATGAATAGACACACCATCAACATCAATAGTAAAACTGGAGAAATTCTGAACCTGTCTTTTGGTACCTACTAATAGAACCTCCGTTTTGCCAGCATTAAGTTTGTTTATTTTATTAATTAAAAATAAACTCTGCTCATATTCATATAGGTTGTTAAGAATTTTGGAAGGAGTCACAACTCGAGTTATTAAAATAAACAATTTAAACACATTGCAAACAGTTTATTTTAAGAACGGCCTACTGCTTTATATTTAAAATGCACAGTAATCTAAAACACATTCCTTCTTGGAAGAAAAAAAAAAAAGCACCTACATATTTACATGAGTGTCAGTTACCACTAAAAACAGTTAGACAGAACATCTGTGGGCAGACTTAGACACTTTTACCATTATCAGCTTTAAAAACATTCAAATATTTTAATATTTATTTAAATGAAAGATTCATGTCATTTAAAACAAACCAATTATGTGGGCAAAAACAAGGGAAAAAAAAAAGAATTATGTTAACATTACTCTGGCAATGCAAATTTAAAAATAAATGGTTACAAAGGTTAATCATCATCAAAATGGATGTGCTTATTTGCCTCTTTGGTCCGAGCGATGATGATTTTCTCAGCCTTGGAAATAAGCTAGGAAAGGAAAATATGACAAAAATGAATCTCATTAATTTGGCTGATTTCTCTGAATACAGAAAAAAAGGTAGAAAAAAAAGTATAAATTTGAATACTTTACTTACCTTTTCTGTGCCTCGCTTTTTGTCTCTGGGTCGATTCAGTTTAGCTTGTCGATCAACCAGTATCTTCTGCCAGTACCTTTGTTCATGATCACCTGAAGAAATGATTTGATTAATTCATTTTGTGAAAAACATGAATAATAGCCAGTTACACAAACAGAGGGAATGAACCTGAAAGTGCTCCCATACACCAGAACTTAACTGGTGGAATCTTCCAGTTCAGCCTACAACAGTATACTAGCATACTGGCTCATAAAAAATAAAATAAAATTTAAAAAAATAAAATAACGTGTTTTGGATAGATGTGTTCAACCTCTTTAGCTTCTCCTGATTCAAGCCACTTAGCTACTTTTTCAGAGGTGGGATCGTGGGCTTTATTCGGTTTAATGACCATTTGAATGACCGTATTCCTGAAAGCAGATACGCAGAGCCACTTTCGTTTATAAATGCCTTGAGACCTCAAGAACGGCACAGGAATAATTTTAAGCGTTAACAATAAATCTAATACAGTAATTTTTACAATTAAAGTGATTTATATAGGTAGCGGTCTGAGTGAATGACGTTGACATCCATAACGTCACAGCAGGAAGGCTATCGGTCTCATCACCATTTCCGCGATACTAAAACACAGAGCTGACTGCAACTCCAATCCTCCATTTTGAGCTAATTTATCGCCATGACACGTAGATGTGTTGCTGGAGGGTGCAGCAACACGACAGAAGGTGGATTTACGTTACATTCATGGCCCAAGAATGTTCAAACTGCAAAGATTTGGACGCGTTTTGCGAGAAGTTCACGGGCACATTGGGCGCCTATAAAGTGTTCTCTCCTCTGCTCTGCACATTTTACTGAAGACTCGTACGAAACCTCTGATCTGTTGAGGAGCGTTGGCTATAAGCCCGTACTGAAAGAGGGTGCAGTACCAACAATTAAAGAAAAAGAAAACAAGAAAAGGAAAGCAGTTATTTTATTTTTTTAAAGTGAGTTTAGTTGCATTAGTCCTCCTGGAGTATGAGCTGAGGGTTGTTGGTAAAACCCGGGACGGGACATATCGCTCGGGTGACCTCCCCACAATTGTTACTAAAACCAGCGACATCCCGCTCCGTCCTGGGTTTTAGTAATTGCCTGAGCCAAGCAGTAATGGCAGAGGACTCAGTATGGAGAAAATGGAGCAGCCGTCTGATTTCTCTGCTGGATATCGCTGCTATCTCGCCCTTACGTGGAAGAAGTGAATGAACGGAGAACTGAACAAACAACTGAAAGTCAGATTGTTTCAAAACAATTGGCCACAAGATCGGCCTTCAAGAAGCGAGAAAACAGACGGGTAAGCCCCGACTCTCATTTGGATACAAAACAACAAAAACAACACTTCTTGTTTACCTGCATTTAGATTAATACATGTAACTTGTATTGTGTGTTTAAGTTAGCGGTATAAGATTATTTAATTTGCTTCAGAATGTGATTGTCTCAGTTCATCTGATGTTAAATAAGCCTTTTACATTTTATCAGTGAAAATGCATGCATGTACATGTATGTTGCATAAGTTATAACACCTACCCTGTTTTAATGAGAGTCAACCCACAATCAGTGAAATCAAATCAGTCTTAGTTGAGCAAGTCGGTAACGCTATTTCTTACTTTCACCAAAAAGTTTTATTGATATGACTTTGGTCTATAGCTGTAAAAGCTTAAAACCGGTTACCGCGGTGACGTCATGGACTCGGGCATTGCTAGCTCAGCGGGGCAGCTCGAATGCCAACTTTGCGGTTGATTTTAACTCTCAAAAATATATTTTTTTTATTCCCATTTACGCAGCATACAAGAGTCAAGGATGGAGATACTATCCACTCAGAAATTTATTTTAAAATAAAGGTTCTGCATATCCACTTTAAGGTTCTGGCCTATTAAGTTATTTACCTCAAAGCATATTTTGCAGTAACTACAGTGAAACTAAAAGGAAAGGTATGAAGTTAGCAGAGTGAAGAATGCAGGTTAACAAGATTAAAACTTGCATTCCTTTTCTTGTCTTGTTAGTTTCCTCACCAGTCAGGACATCCAGATTCCAGTTGTGCTTTTTCTGCAGTTCAGGACGAGCTGCGATGACAGCTTTGGCATCCTCAGGAGTCTTAAAGCGGATATAACCCTCAGCATCTCCCTCCACAATGTCCACGTACTGCACTGTGGATATCTCAGACAGGATGTCCTACAAACATACAGAAGGGAAATTTATATTTTACCTGTAATCACTCTCAAACACTGTCATTCCAATCCATGAAGAAAAAAAACACATTACATTAAAAAAAAAAAGGTCACCAGTGTTACGACTATGTAAGTTGTCACAATACTGTACCTTCACACTTTTTTTGTTAGGCAAAGGCTGGTTGTGGGTGATTTTGAGGATGACCCCACTCTCAAACTTCGGCCCATCAGGAGTTTCTTTTTTAGGTTTACAATCACCCCCTGTGTAAGAACACCAATATAATGCTCAACTTTCATTTTTTTTATTAACATCATAACTAAGGGAACTATGGTGCTACAATTAAAGGTAGACTGCCTTTCAGATTTTTCAAGTTCAGGTCATAAAAAGAATTTTCCCTGACACCCAATTATTTTTGTTTAGTGGACTGAAAGCTCCCGAATTCGAATCACAGACGTCCCGTTTTATTAGATTTTTTTAATAGAACAATTAATTAATTTAGGGCCATGTGGCCCTAAATTCTCCGCTATTTTTTCCTGCTTCACCATGACCCAATTCAAGATACTACATCATGCATCATGTGGTGGGCTTTCCTCGTTTGTGGAATACAAATTTGAAACTAGGGGTGGGTATTGCCAAGGACCTCACGATACGATACGCATCACGATACTTGAGTCACGATACGATACGCATCATGATACTTGAGTCACGATACGATACTGCGATATATTGCGATATTCTACATAGTTCACTGAAAAATGTAAACGCATTATGCATCTTAAAATCCGAGTTGTATGTACATCAGATGATAGTGATAATTCATGGGACAAACTGAGTCAAAACAATGTAATTCTAATTATCCATGCCATTTTATTGAAACTATGCAAGCGCAAGTTACAACATATTTGCAGGAACAACACACTGTCTGGAACACATTGAAAAGTGCAGTGTGCATCTTAGTCTCCCTGAGCACGATTATGAAACAAAGTGCAGTGTGGGTCAGTGTCCACACACTGAAACTGAACTGAAACCTCAGTGAATCATGTTTCTTCTGAACTTTGAGTAAATACTCAAAATAAAATGCAGTGTCTCACACACACTAAAATTGAAAATGCAAAATAAAGTGCAGCTTCTTGCCTTTGGCCTTAAATGACAAAATTAAGTTCACAGTAATATGTCGGGGTGGTGTCGTGCTAAGTAAGTTCGCAAGTTTGTTGTGCTACCTGAATATCTAATTAGAGCGAAACAGGTTTTGCAAAGTGAGTACTCTTTGTCCAGCTCACTGTTTTTTTTTTTTTCTCCTTTCCTTTGGAATCCAAAGTGCCTCCAAACATCTGCCTTAAAGTTCGGCGGCGTCTCTAGGTTTACGTTAACAGCCATGCTTGCTTGTTTTTTTTTCCTCACTGCAACCACCGGGAAAAAAAGAGAAGACGAAGAGTGCCTTGCAGTGAGGTAGCGGCACAGCGACACCTCGCGGAGCGGAGGTGCGGAAGTCGTACTGGATTTACAACCCGTCTGAAACATGATTTATTATTTGAAAAAATATCGATATTCAAATTTTGAGTATTGATATTGAATCGGAAGACAAAGTATCGCGATATATCGCCGTATCGATAATTTTGCCCACCCCTATTTGAAACAGGAGAGAAAAATGAAGGACGTGAGTGTGCAAATGAAACGTGAAAGACCGACTACAGTAACGGAAAGTGAGAAGATGTTATGCTGCAAAGTAAAGGAAACGCAGGACCAAACTAATAAATATCAGCTGTCAGCTGATATTTATATCGGTGTGATCAGCTGTTCGTTTAGCGACAGAATGATGTAACAGTCAGTGCACGGTCAAAGGTAAACCTGCGCACACAGACTTCCTCTGTCTGCTTGACTGCACGAAGTGAGCGATTTCATGCACATTATTTGCTCGAGAATCCTCTCAAATTAAATAACTTCCCAGCCACAGAATGACCTGGGTTTAAAAAAAAAAAAAAGATATTACAGAAATAAACACCTCACAATGACCAAATTTCAGAGGGAACTAAATTTCACCGGTTTTATGAAATCGAAAGGCCGTCTAGCTTTAAATCTGAACCAGAAAACATTTCCAGCAAACACTTTTGATGACTATGGGTTACTCACAGGCTTTTCCACCATCCTCAATAGTTTGTTGATTGTCACATGCCGTTGTTTTTTGGATGTCAGAAATATTCTTCTTCAGACTGGCCATGCACTGCTTCTGGAGCGCTAAATACTCTTTCTTCAGCTCCAACCACTCTTTCCTTCAAGCAACAAGAAGCACAACTTCTCATTTCAATAAATGTCCAAAAAGTAAGAAGTTATGGAAAGGTTTGAATACCTTGAACTTATATACATTTTATCAAAATTACAGCACGAAAAGTAATATTTGAGTTAATTAAGGGAAAAATCCACCCTGAAAGACATCCATATTTATATATTAACATATGGTCTTCAAAAGGTGTACCTTTTTATAGTTTAGTTTATTTAGTTGCTTATTAAGGGAACTTGTTTCATTTTTATTTGGTCCATTTTCAATTTAATGAGCAATTTCTGACATTACCCATAATGCCATCTGACTAAGCGCTGATGGTGGCTCCAGTAGGAATTATCCATCCATCCATTATCTGTAATCACTTATCCTGTACAGGGTCATGGGCAAGCTGGAGCCTATCCCAGCTGACTACGGGCGAAAGGCGGGGTACACCCTGGACAAGTCGCCAGGTCATCACAGGGCTGACACATAGACACAGACAACCATTCACACTCACACCTACGGTCAATTTAGAGCCACCAATTAGTCTAACCTGCATGTCTTTGGACTGTGGGGGAAACTGGAGCACCCGGAGGAAACCCACGCGGACACGGGGAGAACATGCAAACTCCACACAGAAAGGCCCTCGCCGGCCACTGGGCTCGAACCCAAGACCTTCTTGCTGTGAGGTGACAGTGCTAACCACTACACCACCGTGCCACCCAAGTGGGAATGATCTCTATCTAAAATCAGAGTGACTTGGCACATCTCGGTCATGTACCTGCATTGCATACCTGAACTTACAGCATAACGTTTACCGTCTCACTAATTCTACCTTAGATACCTTATTAATACAACATTAGACATGACAGGAAAGTGGTGAGTGAGAAAAGATATTCTTGCTCTTTTATCATCGCTTATGTTTCAAATTGGTGAAAATTTCTTCTTACTAAAATGCCACTGTAACTGTATTACCAGCATCCCCCAGTGATGTCAGTGCAGCACACAGCCACAAAACTACATCAACTAACAAACTAACACCAGACTCACTAAACACATCTACAGTGGTGCTTGAAAGTTTGCGAACCCTTTAGAATTTTCTTTATTTCTGCATAAATAAGACCTAAAACATCATCAGATTTTCACACAAGTCCTAAAAGTAGATAAAGAGAACCCAGTTAAACAAATGAGACAAAAATATTATACTTGGTCATTTATTTATTGAGGAAAATAATCCAATATTACATATCTGTGAGTGGCAAAAGTATGTGAACCTTTGCTTTCAGTATCTGGTGTGACCCCCTTGTGCAGCAATAACTGCAACTAAACGCTTCCGGTAACTGTTGATCAGTCCTGCACACCGGCTTGGAGGAATTTTAGCCCATTCCTCCGTACAGAACAGCTTCAACTCTGGGATGTTGGTGGGTTTCCTCACATGAACTGCTCGCTTCAGGTCCTTCCACAGCACTTCAATTGGATGAAGGTCAGGACTTTGACTTGGCCATTCCAAAACATTAACTTTATTCTTCTTTAGCCATTCTTTGGTAGGACGACTTGCGTGCTTAGGGTCGTTGTCTTGCTGCATGACCCACCTTCTCTTGAGATTCAGTTCATGGACAGATGTCCTGACATTTTCCTTTAAAATTTGCTGGTATAATTCAGAATTCATTGTTCCATCAATGATGGCAAGCTGTCCTGGCCCAGATGCAGCAAAACAGGCCCAAACCATGATACTACCACCACCATGTTTCACAGATGGGATAAGGTTCTTATACTGGAATGCAGTGTTTTCCTTTCTCCAAACAGAATGCTTCTCATTTAAACCAAAAAGTTCTATTTTGGTCTCATCCACCCACAAAATGTTTTTCCAATAGCCTTCTGGCTTGTCCACGTGATCTTTAGCAAACTGCAGACGAGCAGCAATGTTCATTTTGGAGAGCCATGGCTTTCTCCTTGCAACCCTGCCATGCACACCATGGTTGTTCAGTGTTCTCCTGATGGTGGACTCATGAACATTAACATTAGCCAATGTGAGAGAGGCCTTCAGTTGCTTAGAAGTTACCCTGGGATCCTTTGTGACCTCACCGACTATTACACGCCTTGCTCTTGGAGTGATCTTTGTTGGTCGACCACTCCTGGGGAGGGTAACAATGGTCTTGAATTTCCTCTATTTGTACACAATCTGTCTGACTATGGATTGGTGGAATCCAAACTCTTTAGAGATGGTTTTGTAACTTTTTCCAGCCTGATGAGCATCAACAATGCTTTTTCTGAGGTCCTGAGAAATCTCCTTTGTTCGTGCCATGATACACTTCCACAAACATGTGTTGTGAAGATCAGACTTTGATAGATCCCTGTTCTTTAAATAAAACAGGGTGCCCACTCACACCTGACTCTAATTTCACCTTCAAATTAACTGCTAATCCTAGAGGTTCACATACTTTTGCCACTCACAGATATGTAATATTGGATTATTTTCCTCAATAATTAAATGACCGAGTAAAATATTTTTGTCTCATTTGTTTATCTGGGTTCTCTTTATCTACTTTTAGGACTTGTGTGAAAATCTGATGTTGTTTTAGGTCATATTCATGCAGAAGTATAGAAAATTCTAAAGGGTTCACAAACTTTCAAGCACCATTGTACATATACTTTTCTTCATGTGTTTCAGGGTGTAGTTTTCATTTAATTTCATGCAATTGTTATTACGATGCTAAGATTTTTCAATCCAAGTGCTGTCCTTTCATGGTTCCAATGAAAATCAATCGTTGCTTCGGAAGAAGCTTACTTTGTGAGCACTCGGAGAGGAATAACCTCTTCCTCAATCTTCAGTCTCTCCTTATATTTCTTCTTTCTCTTCCTCTTGGTCTTTAATATGGAATCATCTTTCTCATCCTTTTTTCCATCCTCCATTTCCTTTTCTTTATTGGTCTCAGATGACATTTCTAGGGAACAATAATCAACTCCAGGTCACGTTTACACATCTACTGCCAACAGAACTGAACCAAGCTGCGAAGCAATTAAAAGCATCAGATCACTAAAAGTGCTTAAGGAATTGTAATTTCAGCTATCAATGTTCGGTATAAAACCCTTTCCCAGCTGTGCTACTGGCTTTTATTAAGTTAGAACCATTACCAAGAACAAACAATACTGAATCCATTATTTTAAATACCTCAAGATTAATCGAGCAGCCAACATGAACTGATCATGACCCCCCCCCGTCCCACCATCACCATTTGGGCTCCAAAAGTCTTCTTACCCTTCACATCACTCGCCTCCTCATCCACTTTCCTCATTTTTGCGGGCTTCTCCACTTGGCCTTCTCCTCCAGACAGTTCTAAACTGTGTGACCGGCGTCTTTTCTTATCTGCCTTCTTCTGTGAATTTTTGATGGCAGTCCCACTCTCCATCTCCGTGCCCTCTGAAGACTGTGCTCTTTTCCTGCCAACTGCTTCAGTCTCAGCAGCGTGCTCCTTTTCACTCACCTTCTCAGTTACCATTTCTTCAACAAAATCATCTTTCTGCTCACTGCGTGCTCTCTTTTTCTTTTTCTTCTTTTTCTTTCCATCCTCATCATCATCTCCTCTCCATTCATCTTCATCTA